>NW_026585644.1:35066971-35163684 GCF_907164565.1 Psammomys obesus
CATATATACATATATACATATATACATATATACATATATACATATATGCAGATAGCCTCGGTTCTGCCTGGCCTCACCCTAACACCTAGGGGTGCCGGGTTTACCCAGAGACTCTCACTGATTATTTGGGAACTGTGTGGGAGGAGTGTTGAGCAAAGCACTGGGCACCAGAGATCTGGGTTCCAATCTTGCTCTGGCACTCACCCCCTCCCTTTTGATTAAAGGAAGGCTAAAGACTCAGAGCTTCAGTTTCCTTGGCTGTAAAGTGGGTGTGGAGCTAGACACTGAGAGAGTGGCAGAATCACTGTCAGTATTGCTTGTTCTCCAGAGTCCTAGAAGGGCAATCTCTGCCTGGCAAGCCTCTCTGCTGCGGGCAGCCCCACCCTTCCTGCCTGCCTCTCTGTCCCTCCCCAGCTTAGGGATAGGGTGTTTTTAGGACAAGCATCCAAATTCAGACTGGCTTTTCCCGCAAGCACTGTCCCTTGAGGGGTGATGGACCTGCTCCCAATTGGGGGAGCCCCTGCAGAGACCCTGGAAAAGGCCAGTGACTGACAAGGGGCCTTTGGGAGAAGGAGCATGGCCGGAAATGGGTTGGATGGAAGCCTGTGGCAGTGGCTGGCTGCTTAGTTCTCAGTTTAAATGAGGAACTGCCTAGATTACCACTTAACCACAAACAAGGACCTCAGCCTTTCTGCATGCCTCTGTCTCTGAATGCCAGTGTCTGGTCTGTATTCCTGGACCTGCTGGGATGGGTGGGAAACCCTGCTCCCAGCATCTCTCCCGCCTCTTTGTCTGCTTGGGCTGTGAGGATCCAGCTCCTAGCTGGCGTCAGCTCTCTGCCTCTTTTCACCCCTCAGATCTGTTCAGCCTCTGCACAGCTACCAACCCTGTGGCACTCAGTGGTCCTATATTCCAGGCACTGGTGGGGCTTGCCGTGATTGTATAATTACTGACCCATTTCACAGACGAGGCCCAGGTTTACCCAAGGCCAGGCAGCTGGTTGGTGAGCCACTGAGATTTCAGCCAGATTTGGCTGTGCCCAAAGGTTGTTCAAAGGAGCTGGAAGAGAGAAAAGATAATGGGTTCTGCCCAGGTACAGAATGCAACAATTACTGCCCAGAACTGCCTTTTAGCTCTGCTGGAGGGACATTTAATTGCTTTTCCTACAAATAATGATAAAACCCTGCAACGCTGGGCTTGTCCTAAGCCTGGAAAAGTGCTTCACACCTGTGAGCTGGTCACATGGCTGGAGTCAGCAGTGCTGCCCTCTCTCAGTTCCAGTTACCCTGAGCACTGGTCCCCACCATCCTCTACTGCCCCTCTTGCCTTGGCATTGACCCAGACATCTCTGCCATCAGCTATGGAGACTTTTGAGCCCAGCAGGTTGCCCGTCCAGCATCCTGACCTTCAGTTTTGTGACCGCTACAATCTCAGCTGAGAGTGTCTCTCCTTCAGCAAGTAGAAGCCCTGGCAGGAAGCTTGACTTCCCTTGGAGAGTTCCTTTCCTAAAATCCCCTCAGCGGACAGTTTCCCCGCATCCACCTGAGCCCCAATCCCTTGTAGGAAACCCTTCCTTGTTTTTGTTTGTTTGTTTGTTTGTTTGTTTGTTTGTTTGTTTTTAATGAAGTCCAAACTGGGTATGGCAACTCACACCTGTAATTTCAGCACTTGGGAGACTGAGGCAGGGGAATGACTGTGAGCTTTAAGCCAGCCTGGACCCTGTATCAAAATAATAACTATCACCCCCAAAATATATATATATATATATATATATATATATATATCTCCACATTTCTTACTTAAACACACACACACACACACACAGGGGGCTGGGGAAACGCTTAGCCAGTAAGAGTGTTTACTAGGCAAGCATGAGGACCTGAGTTCTAAACCTGGCACCCTTGTAAAAGCTGGCTGTAGTTGCCTACATGCTTGTAATACCAAGGGTGTGGGAGTCCAGACAGGAAGACTACTGGAGCTTGTCGGCTGCCAGGCAAGCTCCACTTTCAGTGAGAAACCCTATCCAAAGAGAATAAGATGGAGCTGATTGAGCAAGGAACCTGACACCCTCCTCTGCCTGCTGTTCGCAGGACACACACACACCTACCTGCCCACACACAAACATAAGAAGATTGAAACTGTAGGATGCTGCTTTAGCAGAATTAAAAAAAAAAAAAAAAAAAAAAAACAACCCTCTGTGTCGCGCCAATAGACAGCATCGCACGAGATGCTGAGAGACTAGGACATTGGCAGGCATAAAAAGATGCCAGGGTCTTCTACTGTTACTTAACATCACAGTGTTTGGGAACTGTTGACCAGCGGCAGGTGCCAAGAGACAATGACCCCCAAGCAGAAACAAGCCAGCGGGTGTCAGACCACACTTCCTCTGTTCCGTTCTCTGCAAAAGATACTGGGGGTCTTTGGAAACAGCAGATTCCAGGGATGAAGCAGGAGAATTCTCAGAAGACAGTGAACATCTTATCTGTTTGTGTCATATATGACAGCTCAAGCCTAGAATAACAACACTCAGGAAGCTGGGGCAGGAGAATTGCCATGAGTCCAAAGCTAGCTTTAACCCACACACTGAGTTCAGGCCAGCCTTTGAGAGAGAAAGAAAGGAAGGAAGAGAGGAAGGAAGGGATTGAGGGAGGGAGAAGAGAAAGAGAGAAGAGATAGAGAAAGAACATCTCAAGTTCTTTTTGTGCCAGACAATGAGGAAGTGCTCAACGAATTGACGTCAAAATGACACAGATCTGTCTGATGGGGTTCCCACTGGCTATATGTAGGGTAATTTGGACATCAGCATAAATAGTTGTACTAACAAACTATAACATTTGGTTAAAATAGGAATGTGTGGGTCTATGCCTTCCTTATAATAGGATGCCAGCATGTGGATGGATGGATGGATGGATGGATGGATGGATGGATGGATGGATGGATGGAGAGTGAATGATAGACATGCATGATCTTCATTTGGTAACTACCATGGTGGATGATGAAAGCTGAAGTCATCAAAGAATGCTAAGGGTGGTGGGTGGAGCTTTGGTGAGGGAGAGAATAATGGTGCTGCCTTGCAATGTCTCCTCATCACACAGTTAGCAAACGCAAAGCAAAATATGGTAAGTGGGTGATGGGGAAGTCTGGCAGGCACCAACTTGACCCAGTGATGGGAGAGCCTCATTGTTGGAGAGAGCTCTGTCACGCCTGTAAGAGGCATAATGTCTTTGCTTAGTATTCCTGCCAAGAGTGAACAGAGAGTAGACAGGAGGACACAGGTTGGGAAACATCCAATAAAACAAAACAATGCCCTGGACTTTCTAATATTGTCACCAGGCATGTGACACATTCCTGTAAACCCAACACTTGGAAAGCAGAGGCAGGAGGATCACTGAAAGAATGAGGTCAATTTAGGGTGGCCACGGCAAGTTTTAGACTAGTCATGGCTGCATAGTAAGACCCTGACTCAGAAAGGCAAGAAGAAAACTGACTGTCATGGTGACAGTGATGGGGAAAGACTGAAGATCTCTCTCAGATTGAAGGGTACTAACAAGCCATGACAGCTAAGTGCAACTCGCAACCCTGACTTGGATCCTGAACCAGAAAGGTGGATGAGGCATTGCTGGGAAAGTTGAGAGCATTTGCATGAAGTCTGCAAATTGGATGATAAGTTGATTTCGATTTCCTAATTTGGAGTGTTGAAGAGAGGTAATGAGGAGAGGGTGGTTTCTGAAGGAAATGGAAACTGGAGTATTTAGGGCAGTGGTTCTCAACCTGTAGGTCACAATCCCTTTGGGGCTCAAATGACCTTTTCACAGGAGTCACATATCAGATATTTGCCTCAGAACTCATAACAGTGGCAACATTACAGCAATGAAGTAACAACAAAAATAATTATACACTGGGGTCACCACAACATGAGGAACTGTATTAAAGGGTCACAGCTTTAGGGAAGCTGAAAACCACCGCTGTAGGGGTCATGGGGCATCATGTCTACCACGTCATTCTAATTTCTCAAATGGTTCCGAAAAAAAAATAAAGCTCTCTCTATGATTTTCTACTTATCTATGTCTCCCACCTCTCTCTCTCTCTCTCTCTCTCTCTCTCTCTCTCTCTCTCTCTCTGCATACACATACACATATACATATCCCTTGTATTCCTCAACCAGGGTATCCCCATCTTGAGCCCATTTTTCCTAATTAGTTGCTTTCCTCTTCTCAAGGAAACTTTCTTGGGGTTGGAGAGCCCGCTCAGCGGTGAAGAGCACCGCTTGCTCTTCCGGGGGGAACTGGCCTCCATTCCCAGCACCCACATAGCAAAAGCCCAGCTGAATGTAAGCCTAGTCCCAGGAGATATGACACACCACCTTTCCAAGGGCACTAGGCACGCATATGGTACACAACACACATGCAAGCAAAATATTCTTACACCTAAGATAAAACGTTAAAAAAAGGAAAAAAAAAAAAAAAGAAAGAAATTTCCAAGAAGTGAAAACTAGAAATCTGTATAAAATGGAAGAAAACGCAGTCTGTCTTTTCTCCATTTATATGAGGACACTGTTGGGAATGAAGTTTTCAGAGGTTTTTTTGGTTTGCTTATTTGTTTTTTGTTTTTTTGTTTTTGTTTTTGTTTTTGTTTTTTTGAGAGAGAGAGATCAGTACAGGGACCACTTTGTGGGGATTGAGTCACCTTCCGATAGGCTGGCTCCCTGTCTCCTTGGAGAAACATGTCTCAGGAGATAACAGTGTTCAGGAGCTACCTTAACACGAAAGAGAGTTTCCAGTTTCTGGAATTTGATGAGCCGGCGGATGGCACACTGCTACCTGAAAGCCATCATGGAGGAGGACACCGAGGAAACTGCCAAAACACGCACCAGACGGTTGTGCTGTGTTATTGTTGTTATTTTGAAAGCTGTCTAGACAAACTCACCGGCATGCCACCAACCGTCAATGTCACCCATCCAGTGCTCTGGTTTCTCTCTAGATCAGTGGTGCTCAACCTTCCTAAATGCTGCAACCCTTTAATACAGTTCCTCATGTTTTATGGTTGTGATGATCCCCAACCAGAAAATTATTTTGGTGCTACTTCAGAACTGTCATTTTTGCTAGTCATCCATTGTAACGTAAATATCCGATATGCCACGATATCTGATATGCGACCCCGAAGGGGTTGCGACCCACAGGCTGAGAACTGCTGATCCGGCGCCTAGGCTGGGAACCGGAAAGTGGGGAGCGGCCTACTGAGAGGAGCCTACCAGGGACTCATAGTCCGAGGCTCACTCTGCTTTTGAATACCCTTGCAGCTGACTACAGTAGGACACTAAATTTACTGCATGTAGCTGGGACTGTACTTCATTATGCAAATAAGTAAGCCAATCTTCAGAGTACTAGCTCTCGAATGCTTTTTTTCCACAGTATCCACATAGCAGAGCTCTGCAGAGCCAGCCACAGGCATCAGGGGTCCCTAATGATCTCCAAGACATAAGAGGCTTCTCCAGAGCAGGTAGACCAGTAGCCCAGGGACATGTTTGTGTACTCAGCCTTCAATAGGGGCAACAGCCTGGCACCTGCCCCTTGCCTTGTCAATCCTGTAACCTCATAGGTCTTCCCTGTAGAGATGATCCAGAAGGCTGGCTGTGGCTCACCCAAGCTTGGATATGATCCTGTGGAAAGGTGAGTTTGAGGATGAAGGAGGGAAAAGGGATGAAAAAAAGGGAAAGTCTGATCCCATCCTTCTTCCCAGTGAAGTCTTTTGCTGCCCAGCCAGCTTAGACATGGGCCACCCTGAGCTCTCTCTGGGGAAATGAAACCACCAAACAAACAAACAATAAACCCGAATCAGTCAAGGAGGTGAAGAGCTCTCCCTCTGAACCTATCCAAGGCCCAGCAATTGTGACTGTGGATCCCGGTGACAGGTCTGAGGGAGATGGCACGAGTGTAGCCGGAGGAGTGTGGGTGTAATGACCACACTCAAGGAACACGAGGGTGTCTCTTAGCCCTTCTGCCATCTTCTGACTTCATTCCTCTCTGTGCCTTAATTTTCCCATATGTGAAATGAGACTAATCATCCTCAAAACACCCCTGCAAGGTACTAATTACTGTCTGCAAGAGGCTTTGAGATCCTTGGATAGAACATAACAGTACTAATAGTGGATAATGACCCTATGTCCATCCCCCAGCCCTTTCATCCATGGATCTCAAAGCCTTTTACAAACCTTAATTAATTCTCACAACACCCAAATGCAGGAGGCTGATGGTCATTAGTCCCATTTTACTGGTGGGGAAACTGAGGGAAGCCAGGAGGCTGGCTTGAGGCCACACAATAAGCTGGCAGATGATGAGGGTTAGAACTCACAGCCCCCGGCCCCTGGGTAGGACACAGACAACATGACTTCCGCCTGCACTGAGCATGGAGCCGGCGGTGAGGACCCTGGGATGCTGCCGAGGAGAGTATGAGCCACACTGAGCCTTAGGCACTCGTCCACAGACTAGGACTGGCTCTCCTGGCTTAGCAGTTTGAGGAGAGAAGCAACAGGAGGAGAGGGTACCTAGTGTGCGCTAATCCCCAAGCGCTGATTTGCTTGTTTGTTTGTCATTTGGTCTAATTCCCACCTATGAAGATATGCCCATTGTCTCATTTCACGCATGTAGAACCTGGCTTGTTGAACATGTCGCTGTAACTTAGACTCACCTGCTATGTATCAGGACGCCTTGCTATCCAGGCAGTGGGAGGGGCCACCACCAGCCATTATTTTAAAGATAGAGACACTGAGACACACAGAAGAAAACCAGTTTGCTTAATGGTAGGACTGTGGACAAGCCACTGTTGTTCAGTGACCTCTCCGTTCCCCAACCCCTGACTGCCTCCCAACCTCATGAAGGCAGTTGAGGCCAAATGAGATCATGCCAGGAAGGGCTTTGAAGTGCCCAGAGGCAGCATGTCCTGGTCCTCCCGGCCTTGTCCTGGTTTCCGTGTCATCTCACGGGGACGATCTCAGAATACTGGAAGCAGCAGAGTCATCCAGGGACAGACATGCCACGCACGAGCTTCCCCCCAAGCTCTGGGGGAAGTTTCCCGTGTCCTGCCTGTGGGCCTATCTGGGACAGAGGAGTGAGTGAGTGTAGTATCTCCTTCCTCTGCCATCTGTCTTCCTGGTTGACTACTGCTCTGCCCTGGGCCCAGTTTTCTAAGCAGGTTGACATGGGAGACTTCTGAGGTCCCTAGGAGCTCTGATGATAGCCATTCCCTTAAAGTAGAGTCGCATCCTGCAAGCATAAAGGCTCTGTCAGAAAGCAGATTCATCCCAGGGATAGTGACAGGACCTTGGGAGTGGCTAGGGTATCAGAGAGCTGGCTATCTCTCTTGCAGGCTGTGTGGTCTGGACAAGGCCCTTCCTGCTCCTTGCCTGTATTTCCCTGTTAGTAAAAACTGCTGAGGGAGGAAATACTCCCATGGGGGCCTTTGAAACCCAAGGAAAGAAGTTCAGAGGTGGCAGAGGTGGTGAGGTCAGCTGGAACTGGCCAGGGTGAGAGCTGGGCAGGGCACCCACTACGGGATGGGGAGCTTTTGGAGGGAACCGCTCAAAGATCCATGAGCACCTCTGCTTGCAGCTTGCTCGGCTTTGATCAAGATGTTAGTATTTGTGTGGCTTTTTTTTGACAGTTAGCAAAATGTTTTCTTTCCAGTATTATGTCTTTCAGTCCCTGTTCACACCTGCACAGGAGGTATACCCGAGTTTCCAGATAAGGAAACTTAGGCCAGGAAGCAGGGGCAATCGGTTCAAGGATGAACAGATTCTAAGGAGCCAACCCAGGCTTCCAAACCAAATATCCCCCTCAGATGTTTTCTAGAGAGTTCTGGGCTGCCGAATCCATTGTCAGGTTGGATGGCAGAGCCTCCCTGAAGGGCTCTTTACACTCTCCTGAGGGCTCAAGGGAGGTGTCCAAAGTTCCTTGGGGTGGGAGCCTGTTTCCATAGGTCTCTGGGGATGGCGAGGCCAGGGTGTGGCCAGCAGTGGGTGGGTGGGGCTGGAGGTTCTTGTTGGCTGGCTGGGCAGGGCAGGACAGGGAGGGGCAAGGCGAAGGAGGACAGGGTGACCTGGGCAGCCTGACCTGGAATAATCGAACAGGGGTGAGCAGAAATGGTGGAGGCAGAGGTGGGGAAGCTTCTGGGTGCCTTGGAGGCCTCAGGAAGGAGGCCGAGATAGCCCCCTTTGCACGGCCATGCCCAGCAGCCTCCAGAAGACATGTTCTTTGCTTCTCACAGCCGATCATCTCTGGAGAGCCTGCTCAGACCTGCCCTCCCCACAAAGCACGGTAGCAACTCCCTGGGGCGGAAAGTGTCTCTACTGAAAGCAAGACAGGAGTTTAATTAAGCCCTAAACACGCACAGTTGAGCCTGAAATTAGGGTGGTGAAGGGAGGGGAGAGAAGGCAGCTGAGGACAGGGGGCTTCAGCCCAACCCTACCCAGCTGAGCAAAACAACCCCATAAGCCATCAAGCGCCTCTGGAGCTCAAGCAAGCCTAGTTAGGAAACATTTCTGACCTAGAAAGGGGGTGCACATGGGGATGGGAGAGTGCTGGGTTGCCCACCCCTCTCAACTTTGGTTCCTAGGGTTCCTGAGGACTTTGGAGGGTCAGAAGAGGGATGCCAGAAGGCAAGAGGGGTTACCTCTGAAAGTAACTTCCAGGGAAGCAGGGGGCTGTGATTGACACCGGGCACAAGTGGGAACCCTCCCCACCCTCAGGGAGGGGAGGTGGGCGGACACCGATGGCACTAGGCTCTGGATGAGCCAGTCGGACTGCACAGACAGGTGTGCCCAGGTTGGGACTCCGGCCCAGAGCATCCATCTTTCAGGTGGGCAAAGCTCATTCTGTGCCCCCCCCCCCCCGAGGAAGGGAGCACCCAGCCAGGCTCCTGGCTTTAGGGACAAGGTTGTAAGATCTGCTTTGCCAACAGCTGCAGATGTCTGGGGTCATTGCAGCTTTGAGAAATCTGATGGCTTCACCCCTCTCGCTCCTGTCCCCGGGTCTCCCCTAGCTGTGGCTGAGACATTCAAACCACAGCCTCCCTCTTTGACTGGTAATTGATCCTCCTTTGCCCTACAACTTGGGTTTGGTCTTAATTTGCCCAGGGACTAAATAAAGGCAAGAAGGGACGGGCAGGAGGACATGTTATCGCTTGTCTCTGGGCAGGGAGGCAGTTGCAACAGAGCTCCTAAGTGCGTGTAAAAGTGCACGCGTGGGGACAGGCTAGTTGTACTGTGTATGTGGTGGAGAAGTTATCACTGGGTTGATTTCTATCACCGAGGCAAAGTCCCAGGACAAATGGCAGTCCTGGGACGGCCATGGTGTGGAATTCAGCTACCCCCTAATGCCAGCTAAGCGGAAGGCTACCTTCCCAGTCTGGCTCCAGTCCTGAAGGCCACCTGCCTGGCCTCCACTTAGTGGAGATAGTACAGTACTCTACAGGTCCAGAAGTGGCTTGGAAATCCTTTAAGGGACTAACTTTAAAAGTGGCCAGCTTGCTCTTCCTGTCTTGCATCTGCCACTCGGTCACAGCTTCCTCTTCCAGAGACAGATAGGAAATCCTACAGCTTCCTCCTTAGCGCATTGGAAGGTGGAAGGACCCCAAACACCAGACAGCACAACCTCCCCTCCATGGCACCCCTTGTCTAAAACCACAGGGATGTTTTCCGTGGCGCAGGAGGCCACCTTTGTTCACTGGTCCTAGTTTGGACCTTTAGAACACAGAGGGTCTCTCCCTTGCTTCTTAGGCTCCTGGAGTTGTTGCCAGCATCTTTAGCTAGAGGCTGCATCTGTCTGTTGTCATTTCCACACTGCTTAGGTCTCTGAGTGTGTAACTGCCCTCTGCCTTGGTCTTATAAGGACAGTTCCTTGAATTTAGAGTCCACTCAGACAAGCACTCATTTCAGGAGCCTTTATATCATTGCATCTGCAGTGGTTTGTTTTGCTATAATGTAGCAGTGGGTTCTGGGGACTTGAACGGGAACATATCTTTGACGAGGGCTTCCATTTGACCTGTCATAACCCCGGTGATCAGCCAACTAAGGCTCAGGATCCTTTATGGGAGGGAAGCTGGATACCCTTCCTACTGTCTGTCCACATCCAAGCGGGTCCATTAAAGTTCTTACGTGGGAGGAGTTGAAATGGAACCTCCCAGCCTTTAGAGCATGTGTGTGCAAAAAACAATCAACTCTCTGTTTCCACATCCTTTGCCCCAACCATAATGACAAACAAAAAACAACATCAGAAAAACAATAAGGCAGCTCCATCTTTCTTACGGTTTTCCATATAACCCAAGCTGACTTCAGATTCTCAACTCTAATCTTCCGGTGCTGGGATTGCAGGCACGTAACCATTCCCATTAGGCTTTTGTTGTTGTTGCTGCTGTAGTTTCTTTTTTCCTATTCATACGTACACACTTGTGAAGGTCAGAGTTCAACTTACAGAAGTGAATATTTTTTCCTTCTATCATGCAGGTCTTCAAGATGGAACTCAGGTTGTCCATTTCTTCTCCTCCTCCTTCTTCTAATTAGTTTTGATGTTAGGAAAAGAGCACCAAGCCTGGTGGCTCTGTCTGTAGGATCCCATGCCTCAGTTTCTCTTCCATAACACCAGAGGGCAGCTGGGTCACTGTTTCATGGGGTGCTTTTGAGTCACACATCCCAGAGGTTGGCAAATCCTACTGGAATCTCTAAGGCTTTGAGAAGTCTTGAGTGAAGAAACTCTTCACACAATATTTTCTGAACTTACTAGGAAAACAAAAACAAAAATTTCCTTTAGCACCAGGCAAAACTTCCTCAACACAATAGGAAATGCCAACCTGAGGGATTCCCAGGGGCCTTTTCCAGCTTTCACAGTCAAATGAGCTCATGGTCTTTTCTTCAATCCACCAGCACCATTACCAAGCATCTTGGAGCGGGGGAAAGGAATTACCCTCAGAGGATGAGATTCAAGAGTCTGGGAATAAGAAGAGGTTCTTCATGGACACCAGAGTGGGGTGGGCCTCCTCCTATGGCCAAGACCTCTTCAACCCTTGCCTGCTTCTACAATCCTGCAGAGGAAAGAAAGAGAAAGGGACTCCCTCAACTAGGTGGTCCTTTCCCCAGGGACCTAGACCTCCAGACACCTCAGACTCGAGCCTGCCTAGCCCTCCCTCCATAGACACCTGTTTCTGGGCCTAAGCTCCCTGGAAGCTTTGCAAAGTCTACACTGAAGGGCCTCACCTACACCCTAGAAGGACCTCACCTACATCCTACTTATTTTTTTTTTCTGGAAGCAAAAATTATAAATAAATCTCAGAAATTGGAGCTTATGAAATGGGAGCAGGAAGAATAGGAAAGACAGGGGGAGGGGGGAGAGAGGGGCTTGTCCTGAGAGAAAGGAAAGAGACCTGGGTTGGACTCACACATGTACACAGGCTAGGTGCGGTAGGGGCTCCGACTTGGGGCCACGGAGCTGAACCAGGGAAGCAGTGTGATCAACGTATTTGTCCCCTGTGACCCTACACACACACCTCTAAGTGAGATTACATCTGAAACACCCGGGCTCCTACCCTCGGCTCTGTTTAGCCTCTGAGAGGCCATTTTGGAGCCCCCGTGCCATGCCGTGCCGTGTAGTCTTTATAAAGCAAGTTCCCTTTGCTTTTAAACACAGCTTTGGCTTTGTTTGTTGAGTACCTGTATCTTGGGTCCCCTACACCTCTATTGTTTAATTCGTACCGCCTCTAAGGTTTTATAGAAGATGGTCAGCTGTGGCAAGGGACATGGCATACTATTTCGCCCAGGGCCTGTACGCTAACTCCCATTGTTACTTTTCACCTTTGCATCTGGTTGGTGTGGGAGATCTCCCTAGGTCTGACCCGAATCTTTCTTACCCTCCCCTAACCTAGCTCTGAGGAAAGAAGCCCACAGGATGTGTGAATCTGCACTCCATCGGCCTAGAGAAACATCGTCTCTCCTTGGGTACAGGTGGTAGCTCCCAGTTCCTGGGGTGGAGAATGTTTGCTTTCTGTTAATGAAAAGGAATAAATGTGATAATAAATAAGAGCTCCACCCAGTGCAGTAATTGCTGGCCTTAACAATAAGGCTCTGTGTTTGCTCTCGGCTGCATTACGTTCATTGGCTGTAGGCTCTGTTCAGGAGCCCCTTGGCACATCAGCTGGGGAAGGGGGGCCCAGGCACACTTGGAGGGAGGCAGGCGGTCCAGCCACAGCCACTCTGTCTGTGTGCTGCCAGGTGTCCCAGCCAGAGTGAGGGAGATGGGCGAGGTCCCTGAACTTGGACATAGTGTCCTATTCGTGGTGTTGAGAAACTGGTGGCTGCTGCAGCTCTGCCTCCACCACCGCAAGCAAGCGTCTCCCTACCCCTCTGCTGGCCTTCAGTTCTCACAAGTGGCTAACAGTGTGTGAGGCGGCTGCTCGAATGAGCATTTGGGTTTCTTCCAGCTCTGAACTTGCTGGACCTTATTGATTCTGCTTCTCCTGAACATGCCCACACTCCCAGTGGCCCCTGGGCACTGGAAGGCTCCAAAGTCCAAGAACCCAACGTCTTTCTTGGGAGACAACTGGGTGCCTCCTCCAGGTTTCTCCCTGTTTCTCCCACTTCCTCTAGCTGTCCTGTGCATGGAATTTCCCAGTTTACAAGCCATTTTTAGAAATGTTATCCTGTTTTAGTTCCCCACAACCTTGTGAGACAGGCAGGGGACAGAATGCAATCATCAGTGAGCATCAGTCGTGTGACAAATCCTTCTCAGGCTGCTTTGCAACTCTTCCCCACAGCTGCTGAGACCCTTTGGGGAATAAGTTAGGTATAAATAAATGGAGAATGATAATTTCAACAAACATATGCACGTAGAACCCTTGTACCAACTCAAAGATCCTTTATTACATGCTGTTGCGTGTGTGTGAAGTTTGTGGGCATATGCTCAAATAGAGGACAGCCTGTGGAAGCTGGTTCTCTCTCACCCACTTGGTAGGACTCGAACTCAGTTCATCAGGTATGTTGGCAAGTACCTTTACTTGCTGAGCCATTCTGCCATTCTGATCTAAGATCTTGATTTTACTATCACCACACAGCACAAGGAAGGAAGGTGAGGTATGGAGATTCCTGGGAACTGGCAGACTTGCTTTGCCATAGGGTAGCAGACCGGGATTCTAACCCATGGAATCCTAATCCTCAGATCTTTGATCTAAATTACTAGCCATTTCTGCATTCCTAGACAGACACAGAATCAGCACCCCTACACACCACACACACACACACACACACACACACACACACAATACCTCACACACAAACACAAACATAGACCACACAACATACACACATAACACACAAACACACCACACACAGATACATAGCACACACACGTACACACATACATATACACACACACACACACACATGCACACACACAAGTGGCAGAGCAGGAAGTACACCCAAGCTTTTGCCCACAAGCCCGAGGCCGTCTCTAAAAACATCACAGCTATGTCAAGAGCAAAGCCCGAGGAGTCCCTTCCATCCTTCCTTCCACCTTTGCCTCCTTCTTTCCAGGGCTCTCCCCTCCACTCTCAAGAGCTCATGTGACCCCAACAGGAAATCACATGATGTGCTCGTTGGTGGAGATTGCACAGCCTCAGTCCCCAGGCACCTGGTATGTCCCATGGGGCAGTGTTTGTACCCAGTGACCCACAGCAGCTGCTCCACACCACGTCAGGAGGGAGTATGCTCAAAGGGAATTCGCATGGATTCAGGCAGAACCTGGCTCACTCCCTGAGTGGCATACTTGCGCTGCCTGGCTGAGTCTCAGGAGGTCTGCACCTTGCATCTGAACATAACCTCAGACAATGGGGGTGAACTTGGACTCAGAAGCCACACTTTGATCTTTAAGCTTGCCCTCTGTCCTCTACTCCGCTGCAAGAGTGACAGGCTTGAAGCTATATGCTTCCATGTCAGACCATGATGGTGTCCCTTGGTCCATGGAGGATAATTGTCAAAATTGTTTAGAAAACTTAGGCTTAATGCATCTCCCTATTGCATCTCCTTCACACACTGTCCATGGAGGATTCCTGATTGCTTCAAGTCCGCCCCCCCATCTCTGTGCACAATGGTAGTTTTGGGGTACACTTGCTGAAGCATAAACCACACATAAGATACACAGTCCTGTGCATAGTGACATGCTTCACAACACACCTATACACACCTTACCAGTCAAGAAATGGTTAAACCCAAGCCAGCATAGGGCCCTCAGGCGCCTCCATTTTGACCCAACCCTGACCCACAAGGCCAACTGTGTTCTTCTGTTTAACATCTAGATCACAGACCTGCTTTGCCTTTAGAACAGAATTTGAGGGATGTATCTATGTAGTGTGCTGTGTCTGGAATTTTTGCTCAACATTCTACTTGTTAATTGTATAAAACATATATATATATATACACACACATACACATATATATATAGGAACACATAGAAATATATATATCTATACACATACATAATATGTATGCATATAAAACACATAGACACAGTTTTCTTCCCTTTTAGCCGAAATATTTTAAAGCAAACTGAAAAGCGGGGACCAGGGGTGTGGCTCAGGGCTTAAGTGCACAAAACCCTAATCAATCCTTAGCACAGAAATCCCTCAGTTCTTATGCCAGTCACCCCATGTTCTTCAGTATAACTCTCTAAATAATATTTATATAATGCAATTAATGTCATTATCACATCTGACGAAACTGAGACTAATTTTGGGCAGGATCTAATATCTAATCTGTGTTGACATTGTCTCAAGTAAAGGAGACTCGGGCCCACCACTGAGGCCCTGTTACCGCCTCGCGCTGCTCCTGCCCCCCTTGCAAGCTGCCGGATGCTGCTAGCCTTGCCTTCCCTCCTCAGTCTAAACCATCTGGGTGAGTATCCCACGGAGATTCCCGTGACTGGCAGGACACCCATCATTCTTTCAAGCAACAGCTGAGTTAGACTCCCATTTGGTTTCTGAATGGCCCTTTCAGCCCCTTTTTTAAACATTTGCCCCAAACTTTCAATGGTTTTTGGGCCTCTCACTGAAGCTAAATCAGCTTCCTCTAATATCAACACTCATTCTAGCCTAACCTTGCCTGTGACACCATTCCAAACAAACCTCGTTCTTCTAGAAGATACCTGGAGACACCCCATCACCATTCTCTTCCTCCCCCACCCATCCCAGATGATACCTTTGAGACCATTCTTCCGTATCAGTCAGTCCATCAGTTTGTTGTCACCCCTGGACCCAGGCTTTCCTAGACCGAGAGCCTTCCAATGCTGTCTGTCCTGTAACTTCCCAACATGTACCTGTGTCCTAGCAGATTCCTGAGACCAAGTGCACAGCTACACCGGCCGATACGCTCCAACCTTCAGCACTAACCAGGGCACGCCTTGTGGTGCCGATTCTGGTAGCTTCTCATAAAGCTGAGACTGCCTCTCATCTATTTGTGCCAAATTCTCCAAAGAGTGACACTATCTTACCTATCTGTGCGTTTCTAGCAATGCCTGGCAAACAGTGCTCCCGGTGAGGGTTCTTTGTAGTTCACAGTGATCTGAGCAGAAAAGGGAGGGTTTCCTCATAGAGCTTACAAGCTCAGGGGGATGCTGGCAGGCGGCGAAATACTGTGATCAGAATTCCACTCTCCACCCCTCGGGTCTGCTTCTCTCTGGGTAGGCTTTATCCCTAGTAGCCTTGCCCAGAGAAGCAGCAAAATGACTGCTAACTTTAGGGAGATTTCAGCCAAAGTCTCAGCTCTGACAGTCATTCAGCAGTCTTGGGTCTTGAGCTCAGACTGGATCAGTAACTTGCAGCCTGAGATGTTCTGTTCGGCAGGCCCGTATCGTGTGCCCACATGTTCCCTCTGGAGCTCAAGGGTCAGCCATGGCACATGAGATAGGGGGCTGGAAGCTTCCTACTGGAAGACCCCTGCCGTCACCACAGGAGGGAGAGGGATAACGGGCCAGGCAAACGAAACAGCTCAACACAGCTGCAAGAGTCCTGAGATCAACCGTGGAGGCTCTTGCCAATAGCTTTCCTCTGAGTGGCTCTTATCTGCCCGTGGTGTGGCCTTGAACCCGTGGCCCCACTCTACCTGACCCTCAGCTGTGTTTGTTTATTTAGTATGTGTGTGTGCCTGTGGGTGCCACAGTCCACATGTGTGGCAGCCAGGGAACAACTCCCGGAAGTTGCCTCTCTCTTCCTGCTATGTGGGTCCCTGAGATCAGACTCAGGCTTGGTGGCAAGCACCTTCGCCCGCTGAGCCATCTATATGCCCGCTGAACCTCAGTTTCTATATCTAGAAAATGGGGTTGCTGGTTAGTGTTCGTCAACTTGACACAAACTGTAGTCACCTTCGAAAAATAACCTCAGCTGAGGAACTGCCTCCATCAGATTGGCCTGAGGGCTTGTCTGTGGGCCATTTTCTTGACTGATGATTTGGCAGGAGCTGGAAAGCTGAGAGCCAAGCACATCCTTTATCAACAGTCCTGAAAATAGGAAAAGGGGTGGGGACATTGGCCTGTTCCTCCTTGGGACCTGACAAGCATTCCTCCCAGGGGTTCCTTCTGTTCTGACTCAGTGATATTTCGGAATGATAGCACCTGCATCTGTCACTGTTTCTGGAATGCACCAAGCTCTAAGACACACACACACAACAGCTTGCAGAGCGGTTCTCTCTTCGGAGGGATGCAGAAGAGCACCCCTACGTAGCCTCCAGGGTTTGTGGTAGGGATGGGAGTGAGGGCAGAAGGGCACTATTTGTACCTAATTTTTAACGTTTCTTGCCCAAATTTTAATTTGTAGTCACACGCTACCTTACAGGGGCAACCATTTCTGAGTGATGTGTCACTAGGAACTTGTCATTGTATGAACATTGTAGAGTATGCTGACCCAAAGTCAGACGGTCGTGATGTCCCCAGGCATTGTTGACCAAACCGTTGTTTCCAGTACAGGACTATAACTCTATATGTGGGCTGAGGCCACCAACGGCTCAGTTTATTGCTGTTTGATTTTGTTGAGGGAAACTCAGCTCGGCGGAGTGAATAAAATTCTGCAACCGGAAGGGTTGACATATGTACACACACAGGCACCTCTAATGTCCATTAGATGAACACTTTGTTTTTTTGTGGGGATGGGTGTTTTGCCGGCATCTGTGTGGGCAGCACCTGGAGGGGATGGGCAGAAGAGGAGGTTATATTCCGTGGGACTGGAATTACAGACAGTTGTGATCTTTTCTGGGGTTGGAGAGATGGCTCAGTGGTTAAGAGTACTGGCTGCTCTTCCAAAGGACCCACTTCGGTCCTCAGAACCCATGTGGTAGAACATTTCATTTAAATGTAACTTAAGACCAGGTTTCTCTGTAGCCCTGGCTGTCCTGGAACTCACCCTGTAGACCAGGTTGGCCAAAACCAAAGATTCACCTGCCTTTGCCTTCCAAGTGCTGGATTAAGGATGAGGTACCATCACGGTATGGTGCCCCCCCCCTTTCTCCCTCTCTCTTGAGAAGGTCCTGATCCTCCTGCCTTTACCTCCTAAGTGCTGAGATTTTAAGTGTGGGCCACCGTGTTTGCTTTGTGTCTTCATAGCTTCTGATCACTGTAGAGTTCCAGTGTATGTTGGGGGAAGCTTTCATGTTATCTCTCAGAATGCATATGCTGTCAGTGTCCTTTGTGTCCTCGAGAAGGTGGTGTGAGGCCACAGGGTCGGGGGGGAGCGGTTTTGTCCACTCAGCACCCCATTCCCACACTCTGTGGGTCCTCTTGGAGCATCCGCAGTTCCCAGCCTTTCCTGGACCTTCACACTGGACAGACACAAACATGCCCTTTAGGATTAGTGGATCTGAACAGTTTAAGGGGTGCAACCCTCAACTCTACTGGTCTGTTTTCCCCTGTTACCAGACACTAGAAATATAAAATTCTGTGTTTCCTCAGTCTTCCCCCAAAGGATCATTTGAGCTTGCTTGCTTGATAATGGCCTTCTGACAAATTTATAGGGCCATAGAAAACTCAAACACTTCTATATTAATAGGTTATACTAGTTTTTTTTTCTTTTTGTCTATTTTTTATTTGGTTGTTTGTTTGTTTGTTTGTTTGTTTCAACTTGACACAAGCAGGAGTTATTTGGGAAGAAGCTCAACTGAGAAAAGGCCTCTATCCGATTGTCTAGAGGGAAGTCTGTAATGCATTCTTTTGGTGAAAGATTGGTGTGGACAGGCCCAGCCCACTGGGAGACATGCCACCCTGGAGCAGGCATCCTGAACCATACAGGAAAGCAGAGTAAGCCAAGGGGAGCAGCACTCCTCCATGGCCTCTGCTTCAGTTCCTGCTTCCAGGTTCCTGCCCTCACTTCCTGTGATGTGGGAAAGTGAGCAAAATAAACCCTTTCCTCCCCAAGTCGCGTTTGGTCGAGGCAGTAGGAACCTGACCAAGGCACCAGCTTCACTCATTCTCTGGGCAGTGTGGGAGGAGACTAGGTCGTTGAGGTTGGCAGAACACTGGGTTTAAGGTCATGTGGGGTGGCTTTGGTTTGATTGCAGACATCCATCCACTGGCTGGGCCCTGCTGAGGGGGTTGCTTTGGCTTTGCTTTGGCAATGCCGAGTCTGGTCAACAGTTGTCCATGACTCCCCTGGGGATGTTGTATGACCAGAGAAGCCATGCATGAGAAAGGTCTTCACGAAATGCTGGTGGGCCAGTGTGGCCGGAGGGACCACCTCTCAAAGATCCAAGGTGTCTCTCAAGGGCAAACTGGGCTGGATGGGCAAACAAGGAAATTGTCAGGGGTGAGAGACACCCACAGAAGCAATGAAGAATCACCCTTTTTTCCTACCTTTTTTCCTATTTACTCAGCAGAGAAAGAAGGGGTACTTTTAAGTGTCAGCTAAAGCCACGAACAAATGAAGGCCACGCTTAGAAAGCCAGACAGACATTCCGGTAGGAGGCAGGTAATGTGGGGTGGGGTTGCAGGGGGGAGCGGGAGCAGGCCGGGTCACAGTCCTAACTCCTAACTCGTTATTAAACCCTGGCCGGTTCCCTTGGACAAGTCACTTAACGTTACTTTCTTGAACTGGCAACTGGGAACAAGAGCCACCTCAAATGTTTGTTGTAAGGATTACAAGAGACAGTATCTGTTTTCCTTAAGATTCGAGACACTGAGGCTTAATCCCTGTGCTTAAGGTTTTACTCCAGCCCCTTCCTTAACCGCGCGCCCTCAGGGACGTCTTCCCACGTAGGCGCCGCCGAACTGGGTCTAGATAAGTCAAAATTAAGGCATCCACTGAACCAAGAGAGGCCAGCCCCGGGGGCAGCACTCGGGCTCAGCTCTGCCTCTGGTGCCACAGGACTGAAAGGTGGCCCAGGCTGTGCCACGCAGGTCTCCGGCCAGGCGCAGGGAGACCGACACGCGTTCCGGAGCAGGGCCAGGCAGGGATCAAAGCGCTCTCCGGCAGGCCGGGGCGCACCAAAGGGAGGCCGGCGACTTGCATCAGCACAGATTCCGTGATGCTCTGCAGACGTCTGGGGGCTGCTGGGCTTTACGGGAAGCCACAAGAAAGGAAGGACCGGGGAAGCGGGTCCGGGCGGGGGCGGGCGAGGGCGCGAGGTTGCTCTGGCCCGAAGGCGCGCTCCCGGCGGGCGCCTGCTAGTGGCTGGGCGCGCCCGGGACGGCGGAGGCCTTGGAGGAAGCTCTTGTTCCCCTTCCCCCCCCCTCCCCCCCCCCCCCCCCCCCCGCGTTACTGGAAGGACTGTGTGGGAGAGACCCAGAAGCACACGATTATTGAGTGCGGGCTGGGGGGAGGGCCAGGCAGCCCGTGCGGCTCAAAGGAAAACCAAAAGTGCGTCTGTTCGTACTGTTGTGACACGCGGTTCCGCGGGGAGCCCCTGCGCCCCCTGGGCCCCCCCCAGTTGCTCACCCCCCCCGCCCCAGATTTCTCAAGGGCGATCAAGGGCCCGCACGGCACAGGGCGAGGCGAGTGGGAAAGTGTCACGATTTTTTTTTTTTTCTTCTGTGCCCTGCCCCCGTCCCCACCTCCAGTTTTCTGGGTTTTGCTGCTGCTGGGGAAGGAGGGCTGATCCGTTTTGCGTCAAAGGGCTGCATTTACTCAGTCCTGCTGAGGGAGGCGCGTAAACACCCGGGCAGGCCAGGACGCTGGGATGAAGGGGTGAAAAAAAAAAAAAAAAAAAAAAAAAAAAAAAAAAGCCAGGCACCCAGGGCTGGTGCGTGCGCCTACGCCTGCCCCCCCCCGCCCCCCGCAGGTCTGCGGAGCTACACGCTCGGGTGGGAGGGCAGCTGCAGAAAAGAGAGGAGTCTGGTCGCCTCATCTCACCACGCGCGCAAGTCCTTGGGGATGGAGCTCAGGACAGAATGTGTTTTATAACTGTAAACAATGATCCCGAGTATTGTTCAGGATTACCGTATCTCGGGGCCCTTGGGGCAGCCAGATACCGCCAGCCGTCCCGGAAACGCCAGGGCTTTATATAGAGCCCCGGGAAAAAGCGTTCCCGGCTCCTATTTTTCTTTCCTAGTAACGCCCCCACTTCACAGATAAGGAAACTGAGGGCTTGGGGTGTGACATGGAAGATGCAGAGCGCGTCAATGTCCTCAGGGATCCCCAGCAACCCACCTTCCTAATCACTCCTTAAAAAGAGGTTTAGGATACGGACGCGCTGCTTAAGGATGGCTAAGGGCAGCATGTTTCACGCTTGGGACCCCAGCACTCGAGAAGTGGAGGCTTACCTCTGACATACATCGAGTCTGAGAACAGCCTGTGCTGCCCGAGACCCTGCCTCAACACAGAGTTCCTCAACTCCGGCACAACCCTTATCTGTACACATTGCCCCTTCTCTGAGGATGACTGGAGAGCCGGAGCAGCCAGAAGCTTTAGCAGGTCATTCTGCCCCAAACCCTTCATTATAGAGAAGGAAATTGAGACTCTAGACTCGCTCTAGATCTCACAGCTCGTAAATAGCAGAGCCAGGCGTTCATACTCCAAGGCCTGCGCTCTTTACCCCGACTACTACCCCACCCAGCAAGGCGGGAAGAGCCAGGAGTCCGGCCACGCGCGCCCTGAACTTTGCTCCAAAACAGCTCAAGGCAACTTGGGACACGCCTCTCGGCCCCCAACTGTATTTTTTTAAAGCAAACAAACAACAATAACAACAACAGCCCGGTTTGCCTTTAAAGCCTGGTTCGTTCTGTTACATGCGTCCTAACCGTCTAGCACAGAGGACTCCAGAAATGGCTAATTTGGCCTTCTATACTACTCCTATCAAATTAATTGGAAGGCCAAAACAAAACAACAGCAACCAAAAAGAACCAAGCGCACACACATACAAAGGGGAAGCCGTGGGCAGCCTGGATCTGAGGGGAACACGGGTAGGCCAGCCCCGCCTGGCGGCGCCGCGCCGCACCCCGCCAGGGCCCGGCCGCAGGGAGGCGCGGGTGCCCGGTGCGCCCAGGACGCCCGCTGCACCGGGTGGCGCCGCCGAGGGTGCGGACGGCTGCGCACGGCCGCGCCCTCCCCGCGAGCGGCTCCGCGCGCCGGGCTCCGGCCTCGCGGTGGCGCCGCACTGGGCCGCCCGTCTCGTCTTCTTCGGGGCTGCGATTGTTTTCTAAAACCCGGAGCCCAGGGCCGCGCGCGGCCGCTCTTCGGGCACCCGCCCCGCGCCCCTTCCCTTCGGGGTGGGGGTGGGGGTGGGGGAGAGGCCGCGGCGCGCTCCGGAGCAGGCGAGGGAATCCCTCTCCCTCCACGTCACCCGAGAGCGAGGGAACCCGCACTCGCGTCCTCTAACGCAAATGACCATCTTTGGCAACTGTGCGCCAATGGAACAGACCAAGGGCGCTGCGCCCCCGGGGGGAGGGCGGAGGAGCTCGGCGAGCGCCCCGGCGCCCCCACAGCGCGAGGGCCGCGCCTTCCCACCCGCACCACCGGCCGCCTCCTTCGCGCGGGGTGCGCGGCTGGCGTCAGCGCCACCGCGAGCCGGGCCGGGAGGGGGGCGCCGCGGCCTCCTCCTCCTCCCCTCCCGCGCCTCTTCCTCCTCCTCCTCCTAGTCCCGCGCCTCCTCCCCCGCCGCCTCGAGCGCTCCTCCCAGCAAGGTGGAGTCTGGGGTTGACGTGAGTGGATCCACATGGTGCGGGGCTGGAGAATAAAGAGTGTGGAGTTGAACTCGTGCCATTGTAGTGACTCATCTCGGGCAGAGCGCAGGGGTTCGGAGCGAGACAGCGAGCGGCGCTCGGCAGGGACAGAGAGAGAGAAAGGGGGAGAGATAGAGAGAGGGAGGCGAGACGCGCGAGGCTGGCCCGTCCCGGATCGGGCACGGGGTGCAGGTCACTGCGACGCGGAGCCACGTCCCCCGCGGCACCGCTCCGCCTGGAACCCCACGGCCGCTGTCCCACCAGCCCGATCCGGGCCGCCCTGTCCTGAGTCAAGTGTCCGAGGCTCCGGGAAACTCAGGCGGCGAGTTGGCCACAGGAAGTTTATTCTCGGGCTCCTGTCGAAAAGGAGGAAACAGAAGTTTCTCCCAAGCGGCAGCTTTTCTTTCTTTTTCCTTTTTTCTTTTTTTCTTTTTTTCTTTTTTTCTTTTTTTTTTTCCCCCTTTTGGCGCCCTGTGAGATCGGGGAGGGGAGGGTCCCCCAGAGCTGCCGAGCGACCCCCGCCGGGCTGCTAGTCTTTCCGCGTTGCCCAGTTTTCTCCAGCCCGTGGGTCCCGGCCGAGCTCCGGCTGCGCGCGGGGGCGGAAGGGCGCGCGCAGGGGAGGGACCGAGGGACGCGCCGACTTTTTTAGAGGGAGGGACCCGCTGGACGACCGGTTCCGCGGAGCCTGCAGAGCAGAAGCGAAGTGCGGTGCGCGGCGATCGGGGGCGGGGGGATCAGTTCCCGGGTGTCGCCGCCTCCCTGTCTGCCTCGGTTGGGGGACCGTCTAGGAGCGAGGAGCGAGCGCGCAGCGGACTGTGCGCGGCGGCAGCGGCGAGGGCGGGGAAGAAAACCACCCTGTTTCCTCTCCGGCCCCTACCGCGGATCATGTACCAGGATTATCCCGGGAACTTTGACACCTCGTCCCGGGGCAGCAGCGGCTCTCCTGCGCACGCCGAGTCCTACTCCAGCGGTGGCGGCGGCCAGCAGGTACGTGCGGGCCGGGGTGCACCTGGCGGCTCGGGCAGGCTCCTACCCTCTCCTCTCGCTCCCACTGCCTCCAGCCCCTAGCTTCCGTCTTTTCCTTTCCATGGCCAGGCTAGAAAAATACTTAGGGGCCGCCGATGTAAGTTGTGGGGTCTTGTTTTGTTCATCCCACATCATCATCATCATCATCATCATCATCATCATCATCATCATCATTATTATTATTATTATTATTATTATTATTATTATTATTATTTAAACAAGCGGAGAGTGGGCGTGAATACCAATAACACCCCCTCCTCCTTTTCTTTATTATCCAGAACAGCTCCTGGAACTGCAGGTCCCCTCCTGGAAGCCTGTTGCCTCCTTCCAAGTCGCGCTTCCCTCCCTTTTCACCTTCCCCTTTCTTGGTAGTGGACAGGCAAGGAAATCTTTGCACCCCCCCCAAGCCCCTCCCAACCGTCAAGGACCCTATAAGGAAGGCTTTTTTAACCCTTCCTTCCTTCTTCTCTTATCCTTCAGTCTTGGCTGCTTTCTGAAAAGGGTTGGGGACTCAGAAATATGGTTGTGCTAGGGTTGCCTCTGGGAATTAGGTGCGAAGGTCAGGAAGGAAGAAGCTGGCTTTGATTGGTTCTTGACACTACCCCCTCAGCTTCCGGCAAGGGTTGGACTGTCCCAGGGGACAGAACCTTGAGGGGTTTGGGGGTACCTGGAGCAAAGAAGCTGACATAGAGAAGTGGGAAAAAGAGACATCACTTGGGATCCTGAGTGCTTTTAGAAGTAGAAAAACAACTCTTTCTAAAGCAGCCAGACTGATTTGCACTGGAGGGATTGTGCCTATAATGTGTGTTTTCTATAGGTACCAGGCAGGTATGGGGGGGGGGAGTGGTGCTGACTTGTATAGCAGCAACTGCGTTCACTCACACGGTCCTCTGCTGCCTGAAGCCCACCTCGGCCAGCATCTGGGCATTCCTAGCCAAGTTGGCTGCGGCATGAGTTACTCCAGAAGGCCATGGCTATGGCCATGGCTTTGGCCTCCAGAAGTCAACCAGAAAGGAGGTCAGGGAAGTTTCAGGGAGGAATGGACTGAGCTGGGAAATATAATAAGAACATGGCTCTCTTTGTAATCTGAAGAGAGGGGCGTCTCTCAAAGTAATGTCTGGTGAGTCCTTCCAAATGGCTTGTCTGTGTTGTTTTTTTTTTCTCTACCCCCCCATACCTGCTCAGCACCCACTGTAGAGAGCCTAGTCTGCACTGAGGGTATGGTCACTGGATCCTTAACTGCCGAGCACCAGAGTAATGAGTGTAAACCATATCTGGAAAGTTGTTGATTACGTTTGCGTACAAACCAGTTGGTCATTTGTGTTCAACCCAAACTTCATTCACCAATGGGTTTAGAGTCCTTTATACCTGCTGCACCCCCCAACTTTCCAGTTCAATAACCCCACCCCATGTTCCTCTTCTTCCCCAGTCAACATAGGAGTTTGCATTTCTTCTGTTCCCTCCACTAAGGAGACAGTGAGCATAGACACAGTAGTCTCCCTGCCTGGCTCCACTCAGACTCTGGGGCCTGCATGGGAAATCAGACCGGACATCGGTGCCCCAACTGAATAATCTGTGTCACTAGGGCTTTGAGCCCAGGATGTGAGCGAAGGCAATTCCCTGTTTTGGACTCAAATCAGACAGGAAACCAATGCTAGGACGAAGGAAGAGAGCTCCATCCAGCAGTGTGTAATGGGGCCTCATTACCCAAGCAAAAAGCAGCTGTTGGCTAATTCCTAGCATGCTGTAACACATGAGTATTTTGCAATTAGCAGCAACCAGTGCATATGGGATTCTCAGGTCTGGCTGCCCGTTCTGCTCAGCAGCAGGAGCTCGAAGGCTTTCAAACCAAAGGGATTGGCAAGGCAACGCCGCTTTAGCCAACTTTCAGCCTGGCCTCTCCGCTTCTTGCTGGTGTGGGAGATGAGCAAGTGGGGAGGGGTTTCCCCTCCGCACTCTGGCTTTCTACAAAACTCTTCCGTGGTCCCAGTGATAGGCCTCAGCATTGGCCACTTCCCAGGTCTGTGCTCTGACCCCACCCCGATCTGGGCTCAAGGTAACTTTATTACAAGCCAGATAAAGTCTGTAATCGCCTATGCTCCCAGCCTCCTTCACCGGGAAATTTCTCCAGCAGTTAGCGCCTGGGCCTTCCTCCTTTGGCATATTACAATGGACCAATCATCGTGAGATGTTCCTGGTTTTCCTAGGGCAAATGGATACTACTTTTTCCCTGCTCTCCTTGTTTGTGGGGTCCTAAATCCCCCATAAATTTGCTGCCCAGCACTTTCCCCCTCCACATAAGGCCCTGGTCTTAGCACCGGCTTGTGGGCTTGGAGGCAGACAGCTCTTTGTTAAGACCTCTGCTTGGGTATGTATTTGGCAGGAACTTGAAACATAAATATTTCCTGTTGCAGCTATAATCTCAATCTCAAAGGTGAATCATTTAATTTTCTTGGGGGTAGTTGTGTATGCCTCTCCCTCCTGGATTTTGCTTTGTTGCTATTTTCTTTTTCCTGGGATAACACCTCCAGATTTATGCGGCGCTCCTTGGCTGTTAGGGTTTCAGAGCCCTGGCATTACGCAATCCAGCCAGTTACACAAACATAGGTCATTTCATAACTTGTTTTCATCAGCCAGGCCCCCTTCAAATGAAAAAAACAAAACAAAAAACAAGACACAGAATTTTTCCAAGGCTGCTATCTGTTTCTAGATTACTTGTGAGAATAAATCAAGGACATTTCCTTTTGGAATCAAGGAACGTCAGACTAGCCTTCTCGCCCTCCCGCCCCTTTTTAAAACTGCCACGGTCTCCCACCAGGTGTGCGCACACAGACACACGCACACAAACACACACACAATTCCCCATAGTGAACTTTTGCCAACTGTACCAGGCTGGGGCATTCCTCACATCAAACTTTTTTACCAGAAATGACTGTGATTGCCCAAGTCAGCCTCAACCATACCTCTCTAGTGCCCCCTACAGGACATTCTTGGAATAACTATCCTGGGAATGTATTTTTCCAGTCTCAAGAGTGTTAAACTTCGTTAGTTTTCCAAATTCTTACAATTTCCTGCCTATTTAGGTCAAACAAACGCATATATTTAACAATAGCTAACTATAACCGGCTTTAATTAAAAGTGAGTTTCTTTTTAAGAAAAAAAAAAAATTTAAAGAAGAGCCAGGCTGGGAAAGGCTTTTTACTGTTCGCTAGGGTGCCCCCCCCCCCCCATGGTGTTTTCAAATACTCAAGGATCGTTTTCTGTCCGTGCTTGTGTGGGGGATGGTGGGAGAGTAGGAGATGCAAATCAGGGGTCTGGTGCTTTTTCTCGTTTTTGTTTTGTTTTGTTTTGTTTTTTTCCTTGACCTTACAGATGTTGTAGATTAGGATCAAACAGAACGTTATCCCAGGAATGTGCCTGTTCCGTTGATTCTTGTGGAAGCGCGCTTCACTTTCTCATCACCATGGGGTGAAGTAGCAGTCATGAACTGTCTGAGTGGCAGCTGAATTTTCCTTTCCAAAACTCTCAGTGCATTTCTATTATTGTATCTCTGCCTGTCTTATTATTCATGCTGAATATAAAATTTGAGGGCTTGAGGTGTTTTTTTTTTTTCTTACTACAAACACACCAGAGCCTACACATTTAAATCACCCATCATCATCACCCCTGCTGTCTCCTCCATTCTTGCTGATTATGGGAGCTAGAGACTTAGTTGAACGCTGTGGCTGCAGGACTCAAAGTTTTGGGTTTTGTTTATTTGCTTTAATTATTTTCAGTGTATTTAGAAAATTCTTCCTGATAACAAATGTTTCCTTGAAAGGTGAATTTGATATTTGAATGTTACCAAAAAGGTCTTTGGAATTAAGCCTGACCTATAAAATCTGAATGGACAGGCTGGGGTCTGGTACAAACCCCGCAGCTCTCAGCCTCCAGAGTCCCACCAGGGGAAACTCCTTCTGTTCAAAGCCAACAAAATGGACCCTTGCTGACAGCACCCTTGCATTGATGCCTTGGACATTTTCTTCTCTGTTAAACAGAAATAAATATATTGGTTTTGAGAATGAAGAAAACCAACTTTCTGGTTGATGTGTTGAAAAGGGAAAAAAAATTAGCTTCATTGCTGGGTGGACATGGCTCATCTCTATTGTACGAGGTCAGTTGTGACTGCAGCATATGAAAATGATGGCAGCTGCTCTGATTGAGGTCAGTATATCTGTCCCAAAGCTCACTTGGTAACTTGACCCTCCTGAGCAAATTGAGTAAGTGACAAAGCTGAGTCAGCCTTGTCAAGTGGCCGACGGCACCAGGCAGCCCTGAAAGAGGTGATGGGGCTCTGCCTTCTTGCTGGAGCTACAGGGGCCACAGGTTCATGTCGTTCTGACAAGAATCAAGAAGGACCCGGCCAAGGGCATGGGCAAGAGGATGGTCTGACTGACTGTGGACATGGAGGATGGGTAATAGCAGAAAAAGGTTCCAGGGTGAACTCTCCAATGTTTGCATAGTGTACAGAGTTTAGAAAATCTGAGTTATTAGCAGCAATTTCCATTGTGACATGAAAGGCATTTCCTTAGAGAAGAAAGGTCAGAGGTCAAGATGACGGCCAAAGTAGATGCAGTGCTCAAGGCTTTGGAAGGCATCTGGGTTTAGTGAGCACAACGCTTGTCTATAAAGTGTGAAGGGAACACTTGACCTTAACCCTTTTTCTCCCCCAAGCCAGTCTTCTGGGATGTTGGCATTTTCATTTTTCTATGTTGAGACTGTAGAAAGGAGAAAGGCCAGTTCCTTCCTAGATGGCTCACCCGCCTTCCTGGTGGGGCAGGTTCATGTCTTATATGGTTGGGATCCAAGAAGGACCTGGCCAAGAGGATGGTCAAGAACACCGAGCTTGACTTCTGCTTAAATTCTACGTCTGCCTAGCTCAGGACTCTGGGAGAGGCTCTGCCTAAGCCGATGGGGATGGTGGTCTAAACTCGTTCTGAGACTGTTCAGCAAAAGACTAGGTATGACTCTTTCTGAACCCAAGGTCCCATTATTGAGTCCTATTTTCCAAGTTAGCAGGTGCTGGGCTGTGAGATTTTGATCTCTGATTGACATCATATTAAGTACCCCTTTACACCCTAAGCACAAAATGCCACTGAATAAGATTGACGTCCCCAATGCCCAAAGGCCCACGACAAAACTTGTAAGGGTTTGAACTTTTGCTCAGGGTCTGGAGATCCAAGCTGATGAGCTTGGCTTCCTTGGGTTTCTTGGCTTCCTGGGTTAGAAGGGTTATCTCTTTGTTTGTTTGTTTGGCTGGCTGGTTGGTTGGTTTTTGCTTGCTTCTGTCTTCTCTTTTGCTTCCTTCCAACCTGAACCTAGGAGACCAAGTCAAGTTCAATGGAGCCCCGGCGATGAGCGCTTGCTCACATATTCTGTGTGGATACTCCCCTGCTGTAGTTGGTGGAGTAGAGTTGTACCACAGATGGTATGGCCCAGAAAACTTAAAAGTATTTGCTGTCTGGCTCCTTAGGGGAGAGCTTGCCAGCTTTGGCTCTGGGAGGTCTGTGGGGGCCATTTGTCCTTTTATAGACATTCACCCAAAAGTTGACAGGGAGATACAGTATTTATTTTTTAAGAACTTGGAAGCTCTGGCAGGCTGGAACGCCATACAGTCCCCCAGCATCTTCAGTCCTGTCCCCAAAGGAAGGGCTTCCAAGGGGCTTACAGCACCCCAAGAGAACTCGGTCCCTGTTACCTCTTCAATCCATCCTGTCACTGCCGTCTGTACCCCGATGTCTGAGCATCACCCCGATGTCTGAGACTGGAGAGCTGTCTTGGTTTCTTTCTCCTCAGTGTGGACTCCTTCATGAGAATCGTGACTCTGTGCCACCTTTACAGGACATTTGGGTCATCCTTGGTCTGTTAGCATAGGACGATGTCAGGCTAACTTCGGAGACCACAGACTCCTAGCCTCATCTTCTCTCTCTCATCCCAGCGTCACTTTCCAAAAGACATGTTTGGAGTTGAGACAAGACCCGTCTGCCAGATCTAATTGAAACTTTTGTGTGTCTCTCCAAGAGGCTCCTTTGGAGACAAAAGCCTTCTTTATCAGGCCTTTGTCCCCTCTGGGGACAGGACATTGTTTTTCTTGCAGTTTGGAGCCAGCGTGTTATCCAGATGGCTTTACCTCTGTCTGAAACAAGGTGTACATGGGATTCAGAGGCAGTCATTACCTCCCGCCTTGTTTTTATTGCTGCCTTGTTTTGTCTAGACCAAGCCATCGCTGCACGGAATCTGGCTGCTGTCTACCGGGAAGGTGTGTGTGTGTGTGTGTGTGTGTGTGTGTGTGTGTGTGTGTGTGTGTTTGAGGGCCTGAGAGGGACTGGGAGGCACCTGCCCATCCCTGAGGAATCTTACTCTTCCAGCCAGCTTTGGGTTTTCTGCTTCCTTCCCCAAGCCTAAAACAGGCACACTGTTGTTCTTTGGAATGAGCGTCTTTCTTAGATGCTTTCCTGAAGGGAGAACTGGCGGCCGCCCCCCGAGGAGGAAATGGTCACATGGATCCAGTGCACTGGGTGCCCCTTCTATCTGAGGACCTGTCTTGAGGGAGAGAAATGGAATTCAGAGTTGAGGACTTCCAAAAGTGGGGAGCTGGCGATTCTCCCAAGAGCTGGCCTGTGCAGTGTTCTCAGACCTATATTCGGAGGGTGATGGGATCCTGCTGATGGCAGCCAAGGCAGCGATGGTGACGATGTGTAGTTCCTTCCATTTGTTTGGGGCAATGTTTTTCTGCCCTGGTTGCACATTATAATAGAATCTCCTTGGAGTTTGAAAAAGTACCTGTAATAGAACTCCACCCCTAACCAATTATTTTAGACTCTAATGATGATGCTCTGACATTGGTGAATTTTTTTTTTTTTTTTTTTTTTTTTTTACAAGCGCCTCAGAAATATTCTTAGCCAGGGCCAAGAACCACTTACGTGCTCTGCAGCCCGTGATTATGGTAGCTGTGGCTTTAATCCCTGCAACAATGCAGGAAGTTCAGAATCAATACACTCCCTTTTGTCCCAGAACTGAGTCCTAGGTGACTGGCTGAAGGCAGAGCACAGCCCCTATGCCTTGTCTAGTAGCCCCAGAGAGAGATGGCCGTCTGGACCTTAGAGCCATGTCTGCTGCTCACAGCACAGCTCTATCTTCTCATAGCCCGGCTCTAGTCACCCGCTTTCCCCACTTCAAGAAATTCTTACCTTCTTTACACGCACCTGAATCACATGGGCCGTAACCCCCCCCAACCCCACCCCCTGATGCCTCTCCCTCTCTCCCTCGCTCTCACAGTACGAGGGACTGAACTGAGGTCCTTGTGCATGCTAGTCCTTTTTCTATCCTGAGACAGGATCTCACTAAGTTGCCCAGGCTGGCCTTGAATTCATTTTGCAGCTCAGGTAGGCCTTGAATTTTTTTCATTATTAATTAATTCATTCATTAATTTTAATTCTTCTGCTCCAACCTCCTGGGATAAATAATCTTGAACCACCATGTCTGGCATACCAGTTTCATTTCAGTCAACTCTTGGATCAAATACAAAAACAACCCTATATAATTCCGAAACTGGCTAGGCTGACCAGAAGCCACTGTATTGGGCGGCTTCCCTGGTAAAATCCGAGAGCCCATTGCACTGGGCGGTCTTCACGTACAGGGGCAGTCTGGGAAGTGAGGCCGTCATATTCTTCCACAAAGACTGGAGTCAGGTGGGTAGCAGGATGGCAGGTGAGGAAGGCTCTGCTGGCTCTGTCAGGTACAGTGGGGATGGGCCTATAGGCTTCACTCTATTTTCGTACTAGGACCCGTGATGTTATCATCAAGGGTAAAAACTGCAAAAGTGGCCGCCACTTCCAATTCTTCTAGACTTGGTTGTTCTGACTAGACCGGGCGGGGCTACCATAGTTCCTGGGCTAATGACAGCAGGATTTCCTTTTGAGTGGAACTGATCTGGGGACCTCCTTGGTGAGGGGGAGGGCTGGAAGGGACCCTTAGCACAGAGTGGACTCCAGCACTTGGGGCTGGGTTTCGAGGAAGAAAGAAATGCTAGAGAAACCTTTGTGGCACCATGTTGAGAGGCTCCTATCTTGGCCATGCTGAACTGGGATTGAATTCTGATGCCACTGCTTTGCAGCAATAAGGCCTTGGGTAAGTGGCATCGTCTCAGACTGGCTTTGCATTTACAAGGAAGATAATGTGGTACTTACCTCAGAGGAAGAATTAATCGGTAATCTAGGCACGACATTAGCATGCTGTTGCTCATTCTGGAAGTGCTGTCAATTATGGCTGTCGTCATTTTACCCATGAGACTAAGGGCAAAGTTGCAAGACATATTCTTGTGGGCACAGATCACCTGAGGATGGGATCTTGACTGGGTCTATGGCGCGCCTTCTCCTGAAATGCTGAAAATGAAATGGGCTTCCCCTCTTGCCTCTCTCACTTTCCAGGCGCTGTCCTGGAGAAGAGGCAAGGCCAGCTGTAGCCATCCTGGCAGTAGGAAAGATGTGCTAAAGAGAGACACTTGTGACCCTCCCTGTGACTTTCAGACTGTTGAAACAATGGTCCCCCAAAAGACTAGATTTGTCCCAGGAATCTCATGCTAAGAGAAGGAAGGGCTATTGATTCCCAGGAAGGAATCATATGACAACCTTGCAGGACAGACTGGAGACAGCGCTGATGGACAGGGCTGCTGGCTACGCATGCCTTTTGCCCTCTATTTAAACATCAACCTTATGTCCTGATCCCAAAGACAGACTTGGAAGTCACTAGGCCTCTTTGTTCCTTTTCTTCATATGGTCACGTTGATTAAATCGCCCCCCCCCTTTTTTTAACTTTCCTGTATTACTGTTTAATTGGCTGACTAGGGACATATGCAGAGCCTAGCTAGTTGGGGCTACTGGGGCCCAGGCTCTGACCGTAACACCTCCAGTAACAGAGTAGCTGAGGGGCCCGAACTATTGTGCTTTGATGCGCCACGTTGTTGGATTTTAAATAGAAGGCTTCCCACAGGTCGCAGAGGTCTGCAGTATAGTCCTGACATAAATTAAGAGACAAAGGGAAACCTCTGAGCTGGCAGCACCAGAGTGTTCCCACAGACACATTTGTGAGCCCAGGTAGATAGATGTGCCGATGGCAGAGATAGACACTGTGCATCTGCCCCAGGCAAGATGCCAGTGAAGAAAAAGGAGCAGGTTCAAGACAGCGATAGGAAGTCTGGTTGCAAAAGTCAGACTCATGGGCTTCAGTCCCACCCACTCCTAGTAGAAGCACCAATAAACAGAGAGGTGAGGATTCAGCCTTCTCAGCTTGACCTTGATCTGATGGACTAGGCTCCTTGGAAAGTGACAGAAGCAAACACAGTCTACTTGGAGTGATCGCTGTTGATCTACTGGTGTGTAAATCTCTAAGAAACGTGTCCTGAGCCAGTACCCTGGGGAATAATTGGTAGGTGACTCAGAGGCCCAGAAGACCAAGGTGAAACATCCTGCAGATATGTGCCCTGGAGGGCTGCAGGGTGAATGTGAGCAGCTCGGCCTGGAACGTGTCCTGGAAGTCACTTGGGAGCCAGCCGCATCCTCTCTGAGCCCCTGAGAATGGAGTCTTCAGGACTCCAGGCAAGGAGCAGATCTGGCACGTAGCCCAGGGATGGAGAAGAGCTGCTTGATTTTTGGCTGTGCGGAACGTTTCCAGGGAAGCCCACCTGGGACCTGACTTCGCCCTCGTGCCTTAACCTCTGCGTCTACAGTGTTTGGCTGTGGCCCTAGCTCTGCTCATCCTCTTCTGCTGTTTCTTGACTCAGCGTCATGTCTTCCTCCTTGTTTCAGAAGTTCCGGGTAGATATGCCTGGCTCGGGCGGTGCCTTCATCCCCACCATCAACGCCATCACCACCAGCCAGGACCTCCAGTGGATGGTACAGCCCACGGTGATTACTTCCATGTCCACTCCTTACCCACGCTCGCATCCCTACAGCCCCCTGCCAGGCCTAGCCTCAGTCCCTGGGCACATGGCTCTCCCCAGACCCGGCGTGATCAAGACCATCGGTACCACTGTGGGCCGCAGGAGAAGAGATGAGCAGGTATGCCTCTGGCTAGTGAACGAGAGGTACTCTGGTAGCTGGGGGAAGGAAAGGCTCGTGAAAATAGACTGTTCTGTTGGTGTCTGAGGGAGATCTTGAATGGGAGACATCTTGTAGGTATAAAGTGAATGGGGACTGTCAGGCCTCCTACAATAGTCCCCTGCCCTGGGCCTCAGTGGGAAGCCACTGGGTACATACCATGGGACTAGGGCTGTGAGTACCCATATGGCTTTGCATTCTTCAGTGTCTCGGGCTTTAGATCAAAGCTGCAGCCCTTTTCCGGTTCCTGGAATGTACATTCCAGAAGTATAGTGACCTGGGGCCCCGAGGAGTCTGTCCAGCCATAGGGGGTAGATAGAGGTCACACATCAGGTTTCGCTTGCTTTTCCTCCTCAAGAGGTTCCGCTTTGAGAGTAAACTGACTTGAGAGGAAGGATGCGGGCCTTCAAAGAGCCTCATCTGTCTCCCACCACAGACAATACACCCAAGACCCAGACCTACCTGCTTGGATTCTAGGCTCTCCCCACAGGGCCATGCTACTGTGAACCCAGAGAAGGGAACCCTTTAGAAGCGCACTCTCCTTTTTAAATGCGAATCTGGTGACGCCTTCCTGCTGACTGTGGACGCCTTCACTCTAACTCCTGTCCATTTGTACTCCAGCTTCCCCAGGGTCCACCATAGTCTAGTACCACTACCTTCAAACACGGACCCCTGTGCAGAGTGATAGACCCAGAGCCAGTAGGCCCTAGACATCAACACTGGGGCTCCAGTGCAGGGCCCTTGGGGACTATGTGTAGTAGACACTGTAGTAAGGTTTCGTGGGTGTGGGAAGCCACAGGCCCCTTCCGGGGGCTTCCCATAGTCACAGTTGCAGGTGCTGTGGCAGTGACCACACTGACGTTTGTAATTTTTCGTCCTGTGCTGAATCCGTAGCCATCGGATCTCAGCGTCATAGCCATCAACAGGAAGATTGTTCCCACGTATGCATAATGCCAAGGCTCCTGTGGGCTGTCTACCTCCTCCTACATTCAGAAGCTTCCTTCTGGAAAGGGCTCTGAGGACTGTGCCTCTGAGTTTTTCCCCTGAGCCCAGCTCATAGATAAACTGAGGTGTAGAAAGGAGGGCCCTACCCAGAGTCACACTGAGTTAGTAACAGAGACTGGGACCCACCACTTGGATGTGGTGGATGGATGCTTTAGGAGCTGTGTTATCTAGGTGTGCTTCAAGACCGGCTATCTATCTGGAGACACCCATCCTTTTTGTGGTAGGGAAGAAGAGAGCCAATCAGAGGACCCCTGACCACATCACACTCTTTCTTTGCAGCCACACTCTAGAACCTTGACTCCGGTTCCTGGCTCTATGGTCTTGTCTGTGGCTTGTCCTCCATCCTTTCCAGCTCCCTCTCCCCCCCTGGCTCCCCGCCCTGTTTCCACTCTTAGGCTTGTCCCAAGAGTCAGCTTGGTGCCTCATGACCTCCTCAAGAGCCTGCCCAGGAGGCTCCTCTGAGCCCAGGGTGGGGACTGAGGAGAAGGGAGGGGAAAGCGTGTGTGGCTTGTGGGTGGGTCCCTGGTGATGTTAACAACACTCAAGCTGTAACCACGTTGATCTCACCACCCCAGAACATTTCCTATGTCGACAGTACCCGTAGCTGCTCCACACCTCCCCAGACAGGGAGAGACAGCTAAGGCTAAAAGTTACCGAGGTGGGAGGAAGCTGCTGTGGACCAAGCCTAGCATTTTTATTTTGTTATTTTTCTCCTCAGCAGTAAAGGAGAGCTATGTAACAGGGGAAGGGGGGCAGAAGGAGAGGATGCTGGGCCTTCCATGGCGTCCGGAGACATGTGAAGAGACCTCAACCCAGGACTGCCACAGGCTTTCTTCACCCCTGACTTTGCAAGGCAGGTCTGGGAGCAACAAGTGTTCAGGTCTTAGCTGAGTGGTCTTGTGACCCTCTGGGGTCGTCTCTATGTAGATGAGATGGCCTTGTCCTCTTTAGTGCTTTTCTTTGCTGCTCATGACATCATAGCCACAGACTGCCGGTGTGGCAGAGAGCATTCTGGGGGGGTCCTGATCTGGGGGCCCAGCTTGCACAAGTGGCTTGATGCTCATAGTGGGGTCTGTAGTTAGGTAGCATCTCTCTATGGGATGGCTTCAGATTCTTCCCCCCGCCCCCATGTGTCCCTTGCAGGCAGGACTCAGGTCCTATCATATTTAGAATCTTTTAAGCCCCTAGCAGAGCATAGGCACACAGTAGGTATGCATCCGTGCATTGGCACACAGTAGGTACACATCATTGCATAGGCACACAGTAGGCATGCATCAGTGTCTGATAGCTGACAGGAAATCTTGCTGAATGGGAAGGTCTTCCCTTTATCCTGTGTTGTGCTTTGACCCATGGCCCTCTCCTTGGTAGTGTGTCTCTGACCAGTTGGCAGGAAGAAGCCAGTTCCTGAACTCTCTGCAGGGGCCTGCCTGTGGTTCACAGATCAGCCCCATCTCCTGGAATCATATGTCACATAGAAGGTCACTGCCAAATAAGCAGAAAAGGTGCACAGTGACGCTTTTCATGCCTAGTCTGCTGCATTTCTCTTGCCCAGCCCAGCACTGTGGCAGGCTCCCAAGGAGTCCTCAGGGAGACCTGTAAGAAACTGGCCCTCAGGTTGCCAGAGGGAGTTGGGAATAGAGTGGAACCCATGGCCCTCCCATGGGTGGCAGGACATCGGTTCACGGCCCCCTCCATGGGTGGATCTTACCTGTGTGGAGACTCTACATAAGCAGAGGTGGGTGAGGAGGCTTGCAGAGCAGGCCAGTGATGGGGAGGGTGGTTAGCTCGCTTTGGAGGAGGCCGCTAGAGCAGGTGAGGCCAGGCCAGGCTTGCTGGAGCAGACTCTTCTCTGGCTTAGGCTCTGAATCAGAGCTGACAGACAAATCCTGCCCTGGTACAGGGCCATTGAAACCCTCACCCACTCTTGCTCTACTATCCCTTTAAACATACATCGCCTCCCGAGGCAGATCCAGCAACAAGGTCCCCCCAGGCAGCCACATGGTAGTGACCTCATGACCCGGGGGACCTCTGAACCTGGCTACTCCTCTTCCCTCTTTCCTCCCCTACCCAGTCCTAAAAGGGCAGGTTGCATTCCCTAAAGTACACCTTGCAAAACCATTCCCACCATTCTGACCATGACCCCTTGACCTTGGCCTCTATAGCTGTCTCCTGAAGAAGAGGAGAAGCGCCGGATCCGGAGGGAGAGAAACAAGCTGGCTGCAGCCAAGTGTCGGAACCGTCGCCGTGAGCTGACGGAGAAGCTGCAGGCGGTGAGGAGCTGTGTGTGGTGTGGGATCGCTCCGGGTGGGCTGGGGGCTGGAGGGCTCTTACCCTTTCAGTTCCAACCTAACACATGAAGCACCCTGTTTTGAGTCGGGTGGGAGCAAGCATTCTCGTGCAGACAGGTCACCTGTCAGTTGGGTTCTGTTTTCTTGGTGCTTTTTGCCTATCCTCCGTCGGCAGGAAGGTTTCCCACCTCTACATCTTCATTCCGTCTTTGTGAGTCACTCTCCCATGCTCCCTAATTGCCCAGACCCGGGGGCCCCCATGCTCCTGCCCCTCCCTCTCCTCAGCTTGACCTGACCAAAGTCACGTAACTCTCTTCTGTGTCTGGCCCTAAAGGAAGGGCTGAGCGTCTGGTAGAGGAGGTCCCAAGCCAGGGCTGACTCCTGGGATAGAATGCGCTCAGGGAGATGAGCCTGGAGATTGTCAACTGGCTAGTAGAGAGATTGAGAACTTATTTAATCCTTCCAGGTACAGTTTATCTGCCTTAAGCTCTGTTTCCTTCATGCCTCAGCCCCAACTTTTGGCCACATCCACTGGAGTATGTATTTGGTGAATCCCATGATCCCTGTAGACATGGCCTACGGGGCTGTCAGAGGAAGGCTGGAGGCTAAAGTTCTTCCTTCCCAGATGAGGCAGATCAGGGAGGCAATCAGCCGACCACCACGGGATGCTCCTCAGCAGATCCCTCCACTGCTAACCATTCTCTTATCACAGTCAGAGGAGCCCTGCCTCACCGCGCCTCGCCTCACCTCCCAGAGGGCATCCCTCACCACCAGCCCAGAACAGGTCCTCCTCCCTACTTTCCTCCCCTCTTCCCAGAAGTCTCACACTTCTTTCTCCCCTCCCCCACGTCCTGACCCAGCTACCCAGGCCCCTGAGCCACATCCTCCACAGGAAGCCTCTGACGTTCATCAGACCCTTGAGACAGGTGGAAACTTTTTTTTTCACTCCGGAATATACCGAACTGGGCTTAATGAAGCTCCTGCCCCTATCTCTGCATTTGTGAATGGGAACCTGCATTAGAGAAAAAAGTGGAGAGGAGGCTAGCAGCGTACCCCTTTGCCCCCCCACAGCCGCTCCAATCCACCTGCACTGCGGTGACTGTTCTGTGAAGGAGGGGAGCTGAGGCCTCCACCGGTGAGCCTGGCATCCCCACAGGCTCTCACAGGCCACCAGGTGCCCCTCTGTTGGGCACATGGTGGAGCTAAATGTATTCCTTGGGGTCTCTGATCTAGGGGCAAGGGCTTCAGAAACTAAAGCATGAGAGGGGGCACCCAGCAGGGATTGGCTTGGTGTTAATTACAAGCCAGCCACTGTCCGTTCCAGTGCTGGGGGGGAGAGGGCTGTACACAAGGCCCTGCTCTCAGGCAGCTTCTCGGTTGGGATCAGTGTCCACTGACGAGCTGAAATGGTAGAGGGGGAGTTGAGCAGAGCGCCTTGCTCTCTGTGAGTATCCTGCTCTAACCTGTCGGGAGACCCAAAGGTCACATGGGCACCACGAGGCTTGAGTGAAGCAGCACAAAGGCCTGGACTTAGATGCATTGGGATTCGAATCCGGGGAACTCTCAGCTAGCTCTGTAACTTTGAGACCAAACGCCTCTGAACCTTGGCTTCCTCATCTTCAGGATGGGCTGATGATAACATCTCCTCTCGGAGGCTTGGGAGGGGTGTGAAAGGAGATAATCTGTGAAGTGCTCAGCGTAGTGGCAGGCGTGAAGTTAAGCGCTCAATTACAGCAGCTCCAGATGTTAATTCACCTGCCCTGCACAGCGACTTTCCTCCTTCAGAAATAAAGAACCGTGAGCCACCGTGTGACTCACACCCAGTTAACTCTCTGGCCAGGTGTGTGAGTCGCTTGTGGTAGGGCTCCTGAGGACACTGCAGATCTCCCTTTCTTCCTTGGATTGGGACCATCCCTCAGGCCAGCCTGTAGGCCTCTGTCCCTCACACCCTTCTTTCCCCCATAGGAGACAGAGGAGCTGGAGGAGGAGAAGTCTGGCCTGCAGAAAGAGATTGCTGAGCTACAGAAGGAGAAGGAAAAGCTGGAGTTCATGTTGGTGGCCCACGGCCCTGTGTGCAAAATCAGCCCCGAGGAGCGCCGCTCTCCCCCAACCTCTGGGCTGCAGTCCTTGCGTGGCACAGGCGGCCCTGTGGTGGTGAAGCAGGAGCCTCTGGAAGAGGATAGCCCCTCCTCCTCAGCGGGGATGGACAAGACCCAACGTTCTGTCATAAAGCCCATCAGCATCGCTGGGGGTGGCTTCTACGGCGAGGAGCCTCTGCACACTCCCATCGTGGTGACCTCCACACCTGCCATCACTCCGGGCACTTCAAACCTTGTCTTCACCTACCCCAGCGTCCTGGAGCAGGAATCTCCTGCCTCGCCCTCGGAGTCCTGCTCCAAGGCTCACCGCAGAAGCAGTAGCAGCGGGGACCAGTCTTCAGACTCCTTGAACTCCCCCACACTGCTGGCCCTGTAACCCCGAGCTCCTCTGGCCTGGAGGAGTCATCATCGCCACACCCTTCCCAGGGACCAGCACCTTGAAGCACTCCAGGGCCATGAGGGCAAAAGGGCCAACCCTGGCTCTGGGGATCCAATGGGACTCAGTGGTGAGACACTGTTTGATCTCTTAAAAGCCCCGGGACACCCCTCTTCCTCATTCGTCTCGCAAGCAAATCTTCTTTCTTGAGAAGCCGCAGAGAACTTGGTTTGGTGGACCCAGACATCTCTCCCGCTTCTGAAGCGCCCGGAGCTGGCCCAGATGGTTCCTGTCCCTTTGTTGCTCTGTTGTCTCTGGAGTGACGGTGTCCTTTCCTGCCCCACCAAGCATGCTCGGTGCCTTTTGGTTTCCCCTCCTTCCCCCAGTATCGGTTTCACTCCCTGTGGGTTTTTAATGAGATTTGCCATGACATTTCATCTGGGTGGTCCAGATATTAAAGCGGCTTTTCTTTCTGGAGCTGGGGAGCAGGTGACTCTTCCACCGAGACGGACATGTCCCGAAGGGGCAGTCAAAGTGCAATATTATTGAACCTTCCCTCCCTAAACACCCCAGTGCACTGCTGTCACAGGCCACCGTGGGCTCCCCGAATTCTGCAGGTGACGCTGCCGTCACTGGGATGCGCCAAGGACCTTTTGCCCCCCAGTCTCGGAGATGCCCATCTCTTTGAGGATCGGCTTGGCCAGAAGATGGGGTGTGAGTGCGACAACCAGGGCATGGGCTGGGTTTGCCAAACGCCTAATTACCAAGGCAGGATTGGTGCCAACAAAGCCACATGGCTCTCCCAGTGAGCCTCCCTTCACCTGGTGTCTTGAGCTGGGCGTCTCTTGTAATTACTGCCTCGCCGTTCTGCCTGCCCCTGGACCCTTCTCTCCAGACCTGGGTGGCACCCCTTCCTGGAATCCACACATCACTCCAAGGCCCTGCTGGGTTCTGCCCGTCCCCAACTCTCATGGTGACACCGTGGATATTTAATGAGCATGGGATATGGGGGGGAGGGGTTGCAGGAAGCTGTGGTAGGGATGGTTTTGGCAATGGAGGTGACCACAGGTACCTAGCTTCCCCTGGCTGCTGCTTGATCAGTGAGGTTCAGGAGCACCCCCACCCCTCTCCGTGGTCTCTGCCACTGATGAATCGAGTGCTTTTCCTTCCATGATCCCCTGGGACCACTCCAGAGTGACCTCCTGACCCAGCAGGCCAGTCTGGAGTCATTGGTCTCAGCCAGTCCTGCTAGGGCTTGGAGTGTCTATGCCATTGCTTTCAAAGCTAGTGTGTGTCCCTTCCCACCGCAAAAGAACCATCCTTCTCACGGGTGTCTTGGCCTCTAGCAAGGGCACAGCCTTGCCCCCACCTCCTGTCCCTTCCTCCCCACTGCATGTTGACACAGGCTCGGGAAGTGGCGTCTGGTCAGAACTGGTTTCTAGCACTTCTGCTCTAGGTCCTTGCCCACCTGCCTAAAACCATGTTACCTGGATCAAAGCCCAATGGTAACAGTCTGGCTTTTGAAAGAAAGGATAGTAGCTTCATAGACCTCTGCCCTTCTCAGCCCAAGTTCACATGTGCTGGCCACGTGTAATCCCATACCCAGTTACATGCGTGCAGAACATGCAGGACACAGGACACAGGAGCCATGTGAGAAGCATTTGTAGCCCAGCAGAACTGAAAGGAGCAGGGCTTGGCTAGAGGGATGGAAGGAGAACGGTATGCTCTTTCCTGTATGCCTTGGCGCTTACTCTGCCATTCTCGTCTCCCAGAGCCTCTGGGAGGAGACTGAACAGGTGGCTTCCTGGCCTCAGAGCCCTGCTAGAAGCAGAAGGCAGCCGAGCCAGGAGTAGAGGATCTGGGTAACTACCCTGGGAGATCTCAGCTGAGAAGCTGAATCATCTCAAGCCAAGTGGGAGCGCCTTTCCTCTTGCTTATAGGTATTTCTGAAATGAAGCTGCTTCCTGTTCTTTTATTTCCCAAAACCCCTTTCTGCTTATAGCATGGATCCCAACCCAGATCACAGGCCTTTGACTTGGTGTCCCGGTTGGACACTCCTAAGACCCCCAAGTCTGGCTTCTGGTTCAGATTTCAAGCTGTGTTGACATCAGTGCCAGAAAGCATGGCCAGCTAACCCGGATCTCTGAGGTCATCTTCCTTTCTGACCTGCTTGCTTTGTCCTACAAGATTTCTTGGCTTGTCCAAAACAGAGATTTCGGGGTGGGGATCGGGGGAAGGAGGGGATGGGAGCTGAATATTTACACCTAAGCTGTGGGTATAACCTCGGTTCGCTTCCGTCTGGCTCGCTGTCCAAGTTCAGTCACATACACATCGCTCACACAAGTGCTCCAGAATCAGGCGCCTGGCTTGCTGGCCTTCCTCCCTGTCTCCAGTTCAGGGAGCAGCTGCAGTGAGGGTGGGGCTGGAGGGAGGTGTTTTGTGCTCAGGCAAGGCACTGTATCTCCCACGTGTGTCCTCAGCTGTCCTGGACTTGGGCTGGACTGTGAGCAGCCCTGGGTTGGTTATACGGCAGGCACTACTTAATCGGCAGGCATGAAACACGGCCTTCATGGCCGCCAGGCCTCTGTGGGAGCAGCCCTTCCCCCTGGTTAGCTGTGGCACAGGAAAGAGCGTGGAGCCCAGGTGAGGCTCGGGTTGTTGCCTGGAGCTAACACCAAGCAGCTGGTTCCCCAGGGAGGTTTTCGGGAAGTCAAGACTGCTGCTTTCATAGGCTAAGCATGCCCATGGTGGTCAGTCATGGGAGCATTTCCAAGTGAACAGTAAGCAGAGGCTGGTGCTTCCTCAGGAGAGAAAACCCTGTCTGCTTCGCTTAACGCCAAGAAGAGGGACAGACTATCTGAAGCACCTGGGTTCATTTGTTCCCATTTTTCCAAGAGACTGAAAGTGTTCCTTGAGATGTTCCACTATTTATCTTTCACAGTGACTTCCTTCCCTGGGAAGACATTCATGTGGCCTCTTCTAGGAAGGAAAAGAAGCACCTACTTCGTGCCGGGCTCTCTGAGGCACTTTTATATTTATCCTCTTTTAAGATGGGACTAAGGGTTCATCTCCTAGAAGGCTCCAAGTAATGGCTAAACAAAACCACTAAGGGACAAGAGGGCTTTCTTCAAAGACCCCAGGTGGGAATGCCTTCAATCTGGAGGTCCTCAAAGACTCATGCCCTGCAGCATCTGCCCCCCCCAGGCTCCTCCCCACTCAGACTCCTCCCACCCGGCCTGTGCTCCTCAGGTGGCTGAACCGGCAACCTGAGTTCTCCTAGAGTCTGTGGACCAGTAAGATATGTAGTGTGTGTGTGTGTGTGTGTGTGTGTGTGTGTGGTCTTCTTTTTAAAACGTAAGTAAAAAGGTCTTGCGGCATTCTGCTTGAGTCATCTTGGTGTTCATCTTCAAGCCAGCATCTCACTATTTATTGGCAGAGGCGTGTGTGTGTGTGTGTGTGTGTGTGTGTGTGTGTGTGTTTATGCTAGTGTTCTCCTGCAGCTTTTTTTTTTTTTTAAGGAAACCAATCATGCCACTGCCTAAGTTGGCATTTTCTCATGCTTCTAGTGTTTTGGCCATGCCTCACTAAAATGTCTGTACTGACTCAGTGCTGACATCATGTTCAGGGAGGAGCTGGGTCAGATTTTGACAGAGGGTATGGGAAGAGAGAGGGGAGAAGAAATTGACATTTATTTTATTATTTATTTTAAATGTTTACATCTTCTTTGTGTTGTTCCAAGCCTGAATAGAAACAGATAGCATTAAAGTACTCAGTTCCTCCCCCCACCCCACACCCTGCTCTCTCTACCCCCTTTTTTCTAACTTAGGATAACGATGCTGTATTTTGTTTGTTTGTTTCTAAAGTGATTTGTGGACTTGTGCTGTATAAACTGTATTAAAAGGTTCTGTTTTTAAAGATAAATTGTCATTCCTCTGGGGACAGTGGCTGCTAAGAAATCTACATTGTAAGAGAACACAATGAAAGACCCTGGCCCTGTCTCTCAAAACTTAACTTTCTCTGTATGATTTAAAAAAAAAAAAAATTTCCATTTATTTTACTTTGTGGTTACTTGATTTTGAGGAAGAAAATATTCAACTTTGTACAAAGACTAGGTATCAGGGTTTCTTTGGCAGTGGGAAGTGTATATATCGTGTTTTGGTATATAGTAGAAACTCAAGCTTTGTGCATCTGTGTTTGGGATATGACAATGACGTGGAGTGAAATCTGCTATTAGACCCTGGAGACAAATGAGTTGTAACAAGGTGGAATTTTAATTACCTTTGTGGGCACCTTTTGTCCCCTCTTTTTAAAGTAATGGTGATAGGGCCCTATTGGAGGGTCTCCAGGCCAGGACCACATGCTCAAAAATCTTTGTATAGTTTTAAATTTTTGAGGAGTATCTCCGCTCGGAAGCATCTCTGGTGGTGTGTGTTGTGTCGTTCTGTGTACTGTATGTGACACAAGCCTACAGTATTTGCACTAAGAAAAGCTTGTTAGGAGCTCGCTGCTATGGAGGAAAGAACATATTAATACCTGTTTTCCCTCGGGGTTTGTTTTTGTCTTACGTTCTTGTTGTTGTTAGCTTTCCCACTTTCCACTGAGTAGCATTTTGTAGAATAAAATGAATTAAGATCAAAGAGCCTGTGGTACTTGCTTCCCCCCCCCCCCCCGCTCCGACCCCACCTTCCCCATCTGTCCTGTTACTTCACTCCTCCTTCTGTTCTACTCTGCCTCTGGCCCCTCGTGGATGAAGTTGGGGAAGGGGGAGCTCACCTCAACCTTGGGCTGCATGGAGGGTACCTCGTGGCCCTTCCCATCTTGCTGTTCTGATCTTACCCCCACCCCTTCCCACCTGGTGTCAGGGCCCAGTTCTCAGCCAGCTGCCAACGACTGCCAAGGTGTGATCCAGCATTTTGTTGGGACAGGTTGACTCTGGAAGCCCAGAAATCTTCAAAGGACCAATTAATTGTACTCTAAGGTTGTCATGGTCAGACAGATCGAAGGTGGAAGGACCCCTGAAACCAAGACATGCAAATACGTGGAGCATGGACATCTAGATGCCTTTGGAAAGTCACAGGTTGTCAAGAATGGAATGTTCAGCAGTGACAGGGCAGGCGCCTTGTTCCATAGACTACTAAGTGACGGAGGAACGTCTTTCAATGTGTTCCTTCCTTTCCATCTCAGGGCTTGCAGAGACAAACCCAGCATTAGTTAAAGCCCACAGTGCATGGCAGTGGCTTATTTACTACTTATTAGTAAAACAGCCCTAAAAACACTGTCATTTACTTTGCTCAGCATAGACTGGGGGTCAGAGGTGTCCTGGATCCTATACCTGCCTCTAATAACTGATGGAGAAAGCCATGGGCCCTCTTGCACCTAGGCTCTTCCCTGTGGAGGCGGGAAGACATACCTGCATAGGAGGGCTTAGAGACGGCAACAGGAGCCTTCCACTTCCTTCAGAGCAGGTCCACAGAGGAACAAGGCTGCCTAGAAGTCTCACTGGGCCTCATTGTGACCTCTTCTGCCTGGATGGACAGATTCGGATGGAGCTTGGGGTGTTTCCGTGATACCTAGGCTCTCTTGAGTAAGTCATGTTTCCTTGTGGGGTGAATATGAAGGAGGCAGCTGTGCAGACTGTTTCCCAGAGCTTCTCCAGGCCATGAGGATGACTGTCCACAGAGAGGCACGTAGTGATGTTTCTGTCCTTGCCTCTCATGCCTGGCCACCTCCTTACACTCTCCATCTTCCAGTAACACTTCACAGATCCCTACCTCTTTACCCATATGGCAATTAGAGATGTTGATGATTGACAGGCACTTATTAGACGGAGTCATATGCTTCTCTGTATGACTATAAATGTTTTAACATCCACACAGCCATTCAGGCTTTCATTGGAAAAAAGAAAAAGAAACCAATAGCCAGGGCTTGGCCCCACTGGGTTCTCAAATCTAAGAGAGTGTACTAGGGGAGTTTTAGAGTCACCTGTAGGTCTGTATTGACTTGGTCCAAATCACCCCCATATCTTGGGTTGACTCCTGTTGATTCTGTACCCAATACAGACTTTAAAATCGAGAGGTGGGCAGCATTTAGACTTGCAAGAAGTTCAGCATGGACAATCCTCACAAAAGATGCCTTGGTGAGGAGGTCAAGAGGCAATCCTTTGTGCTGGAACTGGAGTTCCATCTGTGAATACAGCTCTGTTTCTAGGTTTTCCTTGTTGAGTAGATTCTCAGTGTGTTACAGAGTAAACTGACTTCTGAAGGAGACAAGTTTCCAGCCCTTTGAGCAATGAGACCACATATATGACGGCCTTTGAAAAGGTAGGAAGTGTTAGAATCAGGAAGAAACTCAAGTCATTAAACCCCACAGACATCAGTTATAAAGTTGCAACTTGAGTATGATACAGCCATTGGTCCCTGGGCCCAGCTGCCATGACTGAATTGAACAGTGTGTTTTTCCGTGAGGCTGTCTGTGTTTAAAGGATGGCCAGAACACCTGTCTGTGGATGATTCCATTCTGCTCTCATGGGACCCCACCAGACCTCACATAGACAGTCCTACTACAAAAGAGAACTTCTGGGCTGTGCACACGGTCCGAGACGTGGCCCTTGAATCTGCACTTACCTTTTCAGAGATACAATTCTGTCCCTTCCCGGAGAGAAAAAAAGTACCACATCACAAGGAGTGGTGGGCTGCGGGTATGAATCTACTCAGTTTTCTTGGTAATCAGCCCTTCTGGAAGCCTGAGAAACTGGGACTCTGCTGACCAGGCAAGGTGCTTTTCTTTCCTTTCCCGAAGGTCCCTGGTGGACAGAGGCCACTGAGAAGCTTATCATAATCCGTGAGTTGTTGCCTCTGGAAAAGTTTACTCATTTGAAGGGGAAAACATGCTTCAGGCTCCGCCTCTATAAGAAGAAGACCCTTCACCAAATCAAACATCTTAAAAGTCCTTGTGGAAGGCAGAGGAGGAAACTGAAGCTATGCTGGCCGGCAGTCATGTTCAGTCTCGTGAACGTCGCGAGGACATGACCCCGTGCAGACAAGGCCTCTGTTCCCTCTGCTATGGCAGAGCGCGTGTCACCGTGGAGACGGGAGGTCCTGTGCACTTCTGGAATAGTCCAGCCTTGTCTATTTGGAATGTGTCGGTAAGCGCTAAGTTCTTTTTATTAAGCTTCAATTTATTTAACATAAAATTACCCATTTCAAAGCGAACAGCTCCATGGCATTTGTGTCTCTACAGGGTGGGACAACCACTGCCCTTATCTTGTTCCAGAACATTCCCATCATCATGAAAGAAACCTTGTACATTAAGCAGTCACCTCCCTTCCCCTGTCCCTGACAACCACCAGCCTGCTGTCTGTCTCTGTGGTTTATTTTTAGGTTAACATTTCTGAAGATTCCAACAATTCCATTTTCCAAACTGGAAAAAAAAAACATTAACATGTTGCAAATAAACTAAAATAACTATTGGTTTGTTATTTATAGAGATGGCACCTCCTTCCTTTAGCCTCATACCTTTCCATATGCCTTCACATACATGGCCTCATTCAGCCCAGGAGACAAATGTTGCTGAATGTGTTGGAAAATACCAGCTCCAGGAAGAATTCCTTTGCCCTTACGCAGCGGCCTGTCTGGCACTCTGGCAAACACAGTCACTACCTTCATCCAGGGTACAAGGCAGGCATTCGTTTCCCAAATAAAGATGGAACAAACCCGTAACGACAGGCGTTGTTCATTCATGAGAACAGATACTTCTTCATGGAAACCTAAGTGAACCATGTTTCCAAAATTAGTACTCCAACAAGAGGGTATGCTTCTCATTCTGACAATTACGAGGGAGAAAAGTTCTCCCATCCACTCAAAAGTATTCTTGTGTCCCTACTAAGCGCCAAGAAAAAAAATTACACAAAACATAGACTTGGAGACACAGCTGGATAAGACAGTGTTTGCACAGGTGTTGTATAAGGTGTATCTGTTTTGCAGTTAAGTGTTTTCACAGGAAGACCAGAAGCTGCCCTCAAGGCAGTCCCTGTGGGACAGCGAACATGACCCGTGGCGTGGGGGAGGGTGCAGAGCAGACACCGTGCAGGAAAGGGCTGGGGCAAAGGTAAGTGGGCTAATGAGTGGTAGATGGAGTGCCGAGTAAGCGTGCCTAGCAGCCAGAACGGTTGAACAAAGACATGAAGGAAAAAGGCCAGGGTGACCAACTGTCATGAGCATTTGCTGATTTGAGGGAAGATAGAACTTTAAGCTGTGCTCTTGAGGGCTCTGAATGACAGGCATCTGTTGTGTAGGAAGTGACTATTTGTGTCCGTGTCACGTAGCCTTTGCACCAGGAAGTAGAACAGATCGGGGACTTCTAGTGTCCCCACCCTCTACCTATGCCTTCATGGGGTGGGAGTACAAGATAGAAGTTCACTTTAAAAAAAAAGAAGCGTAGGGTACAGGTACCATTTGGGACTTTCCTAAAACTGGAGAGGGGTGGGGTCTCGTCCCAGAACCAGTCTTATTTAACCTGAAACCACCAAAGTAAGTGGAAATTAGAGTTAATTTCTAGGTACTTAGCTTCAAAGGTGGCAGCTAACTAGAAGTGGGTGTGCTGGTTAGGTTTGTGTCAATGTGACACAAACTAGAGTCACCTGGGAAGAGGGTGCCTCTGTTAAAGAGCTGGCCCCATCACCCTGGCCCATAGGCATGTCTGTGTGGCATTTTCTTGATTGCTACTGGGTGGGGGAGAGTTGAGCTCACTGTGGGTGGGGCCGCTGCTGGACAGTCGAGCCTAGGTTATAAATGAGAGCAGGCTGAGCGAGCCAGGGAAAGAAGGCCAGTAAGCTGCACTCCCGTGGCCTCTGCTTCAGTTCCCGCCTCGAGTTCCTACCTTGGCCTCTTCAAGGATGGGCTGTGAGATGCACGTGTAAGCAAGATAAGCCCTTTCCTTTCCAAGTGGCCTGAGTTCATGGCAGTTATCACAGCAACAGGAACCACAGTAGGGTAGAGGAGGTGAAACGCTTACAAGACAAAGGGAGCCTGGATGTAGGACAGGTGGAGAAGGAAAAGAAGAGGCAGGAGACCCTGGCAACAGCCTGCAGGGTGGTAACCATGGAGTTGGGTGGCAATGTATTCCCGACGGTTCCAGGGACAGACACTGGGAAGCAACAGGGGTGGGAGGAGGCCTGGGTCCTCAGTTTGGTTTTAGACAAGTTCATCTGAAGCTCTGGTGGATTAGACCACAACAGCGCAGACGACAACCAGGAAGCCTGGATGAGAAGCTGCCTTCCAGGGAAAAGCATGATCTCCGGGACCTCCGTGTCACCATCAGCTCACTTCCACGCTGCCCTTGGTGCTTTCCTGGCCAGGTCTTTCTTCATTCCTCAGAAGAGCTTCTCAGCACTGTCTCCTCCCTTCTCAACTGTCCCCAGCCGCCTCAGAGTCCACAGATGAGGTCATTTCCCATTTCACAGGAACACAGGGAATCTCTTCAGTTTCCCCTCATGTAGCTCATACATCTATTGGCTTCTCTCCCTTCTAGTCCCTGTACCTCCCTCCTCTGTGGGCGCTGGGACTCTCATGCTGCCGATTCTGGGGGACCCTCTTCAGTGTGCTTCCTTTCCTGATTTTGCTATTGACATCTACTTTTCCAAAGGCCCTTCCCAACCAGTCGTAAAGAAGATAGTGTCACCCCATCTTTAAGATAACAAAGCCTTCCCCAACACTAACTAGAACCCATCTCAGGTTCACCACCAAGCCTTAAGAGTTATCTGCATTTCGATGCCCAGGTCTCACCTCCCACTCCTCCCCACCCACTTAAGCCTGACTTCCACCTCCATTGCCAGACACTGGACTTTCTTGTGATAAAATACTATAGACGTGTCTGACCTTGAGTGCTCTTGACCAGGGCTCAGCTTGCTGGTCCCAGCTTTTCCTGTGTGTACACCCCTTTGGCTGTCCTCTTCCAGCCTTGACTCCTTTATTCCCTCAGTCCCTGTGTCAATGCATCCCAACACCATGCCTCGTCTGCTTTAAATAGGGATGTCTCATTTAGCTACGCTGTTACCCGCCCAGCATGGTCTCTGCCACCTCTGTCTGTCCAACACAGCCTTTTCCCATCGCCACTGCACAGCCCAGTCCCCATGGCACAGCCCAAGCACAAACTGATTACGAGGCCTTCTGGTCTGTTTCCTGGGCCTGCAAGTTCCAGTACCTTAAACCTAAACTACTGATGTGAGGCCCTTTCTCAGAGCCTAGTATGGAGAGACATCGCTAGTATTAGATACAGCTGTGCCTGACACAGACCAAGTAAGCAGACACTTGACCATAAAAGGTTTTATTCTCTTAATAGGCTAGAGCCTGGGAGCCTGGGGTTGAAGACAGAAAACATGCTCCCCAGAAGGAACTCTGGTTCATTTTGCTGTGTCCCTGGACTTTTCCTTCTGGGAGAGTCTTCCTGGCCCACTTTCTCTCATGGCCACCCCTGAAATTGGTATTGGTGAATGGTTTTGCTGGGGACATCTGGGTACTCAGGGTCTACCTTCTGCTACAGGCTCTTGGCTAAGGGACTGTTAAGATCGAGGTCACAGTCATTGCCTTGTTAGGTTTTTGTTGTTGTTGTTGTTTTGTTTTGTTTTTTTTTAGTTCCCTCCAAACACAATTCTTTTTTGTTTGATTTGGTTTTTTTGAGACAGGGTTTCTCTATGTAGCTTTGGCTGTCCTGGACTCACTTTGTAGACCAGGCTGGCCTCGAACTCACAGAGATCTGCCTGCCTCTGCCTCCCAAAGTGATAGGTTTATAGGCATGCACCACTGCTCCCATCCTCAAAACACAATTCTTAAAGGCTGTTCTGCTTAGGGTTATTATTGTGATGAAACACTATGACTAAAGCAAGTTGGGAGGAAAGGGTTTATTTGACTTATGTTTCCATATCACTGTTCATCATTGAAGGAAGTTAGGACAGGAACTCAAAACAGGGCAGAAACCTGGAGTCAGGGGCTGTTGCAGAGGCCATGGAAGAGTGCTGCTTACTGGCTTGCTCCTTGCGACTTGCTTAGCCTGCTTTCTTATAGAACCTAGGAGGCACCACTCACAATGGATCGGGCCCTCCCCCATCAATCACTAATTGAGAAAATGCCATACAGATTTACCTATCGCCTTGTCTTATAGAGGCATTTTCTTAATTAGGTTCCCTCCTCTCTGGTGATTCTAGTTTGTGTCAAGTTGACATAAAAGTACCAACACAAGGGCTCAGCCAGGGCTTTTCAGTATCTGCTGAGGTCACTTTCTCATGCAAAAACTACAGCTGAAGATCTAGTGTAGACATTATTTTAAAACATACAGGAAGCCTTGCATGATGGCTCACACCTTTAGTCCCAGCACTCAGAAGGCAGAGGCAAGCAGATTTCTGAATTTAGGGTACACAAAGAAACCCAGTCTTGGAAAACCAACAAAACAAAACCAGGAACCCAGTATATGGCTTGGGAAGGTTAAATTTAAAACTCTTCTCTCCTGGCCCAATGACACCAACACACCAGCATTACTTTGATATGAAGACTTCGGATATTGGGTATTCCTGGATGGCTCCTTCCAGGGCCGTAAAAGCACTGTCCCTCCCTCGTCTAATGAACCTTGGATGCTTGGTACTTACCTGGAAGATAACCAGTGATGACGCACATCTGACTTTCTCTCTGCTTCTGCTCTGGCCTCCTCTCAGCATCTTTTTGACCAAAGGTCAGGGGTTTTCCTTTGTTCTTCTTTTCTTTTTCCAAAAGGGGATTATAAATCCATAGTTTTATTGATCCAAAAATGGACAGTATAATATACTGTTTATGAGCAAACAAAAATTCCAAGGAAACCCAACGTGCATCCGAAAAGATTTTACAAGGCTGGTAAATAGAGTCAGTCAATAGAGGCTTGATGACCTGAGTCTGAGCCCCTGATCGTACAAGTTGGTAAAATAGAACTAACTTCTGAGAGTTGTCCTCTGGCCTCTATATGCATTGTTGGCATGGCAGTGCTTGTGTACACACACACACACACACACACACACACACACACACACACACACTCCATCTAATATGCTCAGTCCATCTAGTGTTTCTTGTATGTGTGTGGTTAAGGGCTTCTCTGTGTAGCCCTGGCTACCCTGAGACTTAATCTGTAGGGCAGGCTGGCTTTGAGGAGCCACCTGCTCGGATTAAAGGTGCCACCACACCTGGGCTGACTTAATTATTCTTAGGAAATACTAAGAACCCATGTTGTGCTCAATGTGGGAACATCAGCCACACAAGGGCCGGAACAAAGTCAGCTCTCTCTGCCTGTCCCCTTGGAAGCAGTAATCTCCAGTCTGGATGGGAAGATGCATTTCCACAGTGCAGGTCTTCTTGAAGCCTTCTGGGATTCCTTTTTCTACTCTAGTTAAGGTCCGCTTCCTTGTGTAACTCTCAAGGTCCCATCTTTCCCCCACCCCCACCCCCACCCCCTCCCATCTTTATCTAGGCTAAACCATCTCTCAGCCTACGAAGGAGCTGACCCTTTTGCAGGTCTCTGGATGTGGTGCCCTACTCCCCAGGATAGACCACTCTTCAGCCCCAGTCTTTAGCTGAAAGATGAATTGTTTGAATGCCTAGCCTGTTTGTTCTTCCCCATTCTTAGTGTTGGGAGCTGTGCTCAGATCTGAATGCTGGGGTGACGGGTGGATAAAACAGCCCTGATCTTTCCCCAACTACGTGGATCCTCAGTAAGGCCTTTCTTCTGGGGCCCCCTGGCTCTCACACTGCTTTAATACAGTTTTAATGGCCAGTAACTGGTTCTTGCCCCCACTAGCCAGAAAGCTCACTGGTTCCCATACTGGAGACTGAACCTAGAGCCCTGCATCTTCAGGCTAGAGAGCCACCTCTGAGCTGTGTATCCCCAGACTCTTTTTACTCTTTATCATGAGACCTGGTCTCACTCAAATGCCTACATTGGCCTTGAATTTGATCTGTAGCCCAAGCTAGCCTTGAATTTGAGCTCTTCTTGCCTCATCCTACACAGTAGCTGTGATACTAGCCCCATCTGTCAGGAACAATTTGTTGACCGAACCTGTGAACTTTTAAGGTGTTGTACTAGAGATTAGAAAAAAAGGGGGGGGGGAATAAAACAACTATATGATCCTGGCCACATCCCTGTGGGTAGGAGGCACGGGGTGGGGGGATGTGTGAAAAGGGGACAGGGAGGAGGGCAAAGGTGACAGGTTCCTGATCTTTCTCCTTCCACGGGGGATCCAGGAAAACCCCTTGGAGCCACACATAAAAGGGTACATGTCATAAGGTTCCATTTAATCTCTGACCAGAATAGATAAACTCAAAGGCACAGGAAATAGCCTGGCAGTTGCCAGGACCTGAGGAGAGGGTAAGGTCAGGAAGCCTGGAATGGCTGTGGGTTTTTCTTCAGGGATGATGAAACTGTCTGCACCTAGACACAGGTGATGTTTGCACAACATTATGAGTCTGCCAAATGCTGCCAAATTATTCACTCGAAATGGTTTACATGAATTCCATATCAAAAATAGGAAAAGGGAAGGAAGGAGGGAAGACAGGAAGGAAGAAGAGAGGAGAGAGGGAGTGAGGAAGAAAAGAGAAAAGATGGCAGAGGGAGAGTGGCAGGAAGAAGGGAGGAAGGAAGAAGAGAGAAAGGAGAGCCATAGGATTCTTCTTTTCTTCTGCAGGCCCTGACCTGGTCCTAATGACTCCTCAGAGTCTGGGGCTGCCCGGGGCTGCTCTGAAGGGGACAAGGCCATCAGGAGGCCCTTGGGTACAGCGAAGCTTGAACACCTGGACACAGGTCAGTGAGGGTCAGGACACAGGCTAAGAGCTTCCAGAGCACGCCCACAGAGGCTCAGTGAGTGCTGCTTACACTGATGGGCTTGGGTTTTGCTTTGATCTGATTTTAAGTGTGCCCTGGGTATTGTAAGTGTGCCCTGGCTCTTCCCTCTTTGAATTAGAGAGCATGTAACTTATTTTGGATTTTAAAGAAGGACATAGTTAAGAGACTTTGAATTTTTTAAGAGAACTTGAACTGTTGCAATTTTTTAAAGACTGATCTTTTCAAAGTTGGGCTATGAGTTTGCTTGTCAAGTTAACAACTGATATTAGCAATTCAAGTCCACTGATGGCATCAGCTGTCAGCTTGACACACCTGGGAAGAGCGAGCCTCCATCGGACTGGCCTGTGGGCATTTTCTTAATTATTGATGTAGGAGGAACCTGTAGGTCATGCTACCCCTGGACAGGTGGACTGGGACGTATAAGAAAGGGAGCTGGATGTGAGCCGGACATGAGTGTGTAGGCACTGTTCCTCCACGGTCTCCGCTTCAGTTCCTGCCTCAGCTTCCCTCATTGATACGGTGTAATCCAAAGGACACCCTTTCCTCCCTGGGTTCCTTTCCGCCATGGTGTTTCTCATAGCAACAGGATTCGAGCTAGAACAGGCAGCAAGAGAGGAAGCTGGGTAAGCCGTACTAGGGCTTCACTCTGAGATCCAGCCAGTGGGAATGTTGGTGAGCTCATGAGCTCGGTCCGAGGGGCAATGCGGTCAAGCGGCAGCTAAACATGGAGGTGGAAGAGCTGTGTGAGGTTCTTGCTACAGCAACTAGCAGCCAGATGATCTTCATTAACTCACTTTTCATCTCTACTGCTGGCGAGGATGTGAAAGGGTACTGCCGCTGTGCCTTTAGAGGATACAGTGGTGGTTTCCTACGACACCAAACATACTCATACTAAAACAATTCAGCAATCACTTTCCTTGTATTTACTCTGAGGCAATCGGAAATTGATATTAACACAAAAATATGCACCCATAGTTTTTTTTTTTTTTTTGTTTGTTTTTGAGGCAGGGTTTCTCTACACAGCTTTGGTTGTCCTGGAACTCCCTATGTACACCAGGCTGGTCTTGAACTCACAGAGATCTGCTTGCTTCTGCCTCTTTAGTGCTGGTGTGAAAGGCATGTACTTCAGTGCCTGGTTTGCACCAATGTTTTATAGCATTTATTCATTCGTGAGTGCCCAAATTTGAAAGTAACCAAAGTGGCCTTTAGCAAATGGTGGATAGATAAATTGTGGCCCATCCAGGAAATGGACAGTATTCACTGTCTCTTGTAGGCGGCCTACAAGATACAAGCCTCCAAACCATGAAAGACCATGAAAGAACCCTAAATGCAGATTTCTAAGTGAAAGGAATATCATGGTTGGAGTGTGAAATGTCCCCATAATTCATGTGTTTGAACACTTGGTCCCAGGTCGGTGTGTCAATTTTAGGTTGTATCCTGAACAGTTGTAGCCTGAGTGGGTTCCAGTCTGAGCTTTCTGCTCCCTCATTGCTAGCACATAACAGCAGCTGGTATGTACTATCTGTGCATGTGTGTGTGTGTGTAGGGAGGACTTTCACTTCCATGAAGCTGCTACTACCATGACCTCCTTGAAGTGATGGTCTAAAATGACCCTTAACTTAGGTTGCTTTGACAGCTATTCTGTCACTATGATGAGGAAGGTCTGAAAGGGCTACATGCTGTGCGATTGCAACTATATAATACTGGGGAAAGGTCGAAGTATGAAAATAGTCATACTACCAGTGGTTTCAGGGGCTGGGGAACTAGAGGGACGCATGGAGGAGGTGGAGGATTTTCAGGGCAGGGAAACTAGTCTATATAAAAGCGCGATGGACACGTGACATTATTCAGCTGTCAAATCCCTTGAGAATGCAACTCCAAGAGCGAGCCCCAATGCAAACTTTGGGCTGTAGGTGACGATGAGGGTCAATCCAGGCATGCAGATTTAAGCAACTGGCGCATTACTCTTGCTCTGGAGTTTGGCAGTAGGGACCCTGTGTGTGGGAACTCTATACTTTGCATCCATTTTTCTGTAAACTGAAAACTGCTTTTAAAAACTAAATTTCTTGAGCCTGGGAAGATGGTAAACCATTCACGGCAGAAGCATGAGTGTCTGAGCCTGGATCCCAGCACACATAAAAGCTATCACTGAGCACATCTGTAGCCAAGCACTGGAGTGTGGAGGCAGGAGGATTCTGGGAATCTCTTGGTAAGCCACCTAGTCAAATTGATAAGTTCCAGGTTCAGGGAGAGACCGTATCTCAAAAAACAAGGTGGAGAGCAATCAAAAAAAGACACACAGCGCCAACCTCTGGCCTCCACATGCATGGGCACATACATGCACACCTACACACACATATATGCGCATACCTACATGAACATGTCATTCTGTAACCCATAGTTAGCCATGTATGCCATGGAGGAGGAAGACCAAACATTAAGCAGAAGACAGGTTAAAAGCAGGGGAGCCAAGAGAAAGGATGTCCATCGTCTATTCACCATTGAGTCCAGCCTTTCTCAAGGAAAGGGGATTCGATCCACTATCATGTAACCCCACGGTGCGGGTGTGCCATGGGCAGGGTTGGGATGTTACTGTCGAATTTCTTTGCCCGAAAACCTGATTCTGAACTCCAGGTGCACACGTGTCTGGTACACAGCAACCCCTGAGCACCTGCTAGAACACACCTCTGACCCTCTGATCCTCTAACCCTGTACATTTAGGTCTAGCAAGGGTGTCGAATTGTCTGTGCCCTGGCAGATCTTCCTGATAGGATGTCCACTACTCTGAAGCTCATGCTTCTGCTCTCCCTCAGGGCCATAGTTATCATCATGTAGAGCTACCAACCCTATCACCGCTACCCCATGACATTATTACTGTGCTACCTACCACACCATGTCCCTGGGGTAGGTGTGAGCAGGTGATCAGTTGAGGGAGACCTAAAGATGACCTTGCCAGCCAGGCCCAGCTGGGAGACCTATCAAGGAGCCACAAAGAATGGCCACCAGAACCTAGATGGCTTTCCCGGGCACCCGCATGTCCCACGCAGTAACCTGCCGTGGCTACCATCATGGACCCAGTGAGAGACAGGGAAATTGAGACAGAGGCTACATAGCTTCTCCGAAGCCACATAGCTTATAACTGGCAAGCAGGGACTTGAGTCCATTGTCCGGAGCATCATGCCACTGGAGGGCTGTCCTTCTGTCGCCCCCGCAGGCACACCCTCAGGGCATCGCCTCTCTGCTAAGCAGGAACACATGAGGTGGACAGCTGTGGATTGCAGCTCTACATTGCTTCCCTGAACCAGGCCCTGCCCACTCTGCCTTGAAGGGTATTGCCAGGATGTTCTGGGCAGGGTGTGTGGCCAGCTGCCTTGGTCACCACTTGGCGATGCCCTGTCTGCCCCGGGGCACCAGGTCTGGTCAAGCCACTGGGGCAGCTCTCCAGAACCTAGTAGGCTGCCTGAGATCCTCCTGCCACTTGGACCTGTAGTGGAGCTGAAGTAGGACATGGGGGCAGGAGACGCCCAGAAGCATGTGTATAGTTAGGGAGACGGTCTTAGGGCAGTGTCACCTGCTCTGGCCCTCCTCGCTTGCTTCCTCATGCCTCCCCTGTGTGTCCTGGACAACCCCACCCTACCTCCGAATCCACCTTCTTCTCTGTCCTTCCTCACCCAGGCAAGCCCTTTCTTCCCCCAACCCAATTCCACTTGTAAATAAGAGAAAATGACCTCTACACCGCAGGGCCTGGCAGTGGCCTCTCAGCAGGTGCATGCCTGCTCTTTCTTTTGTTTTTACCTCTGCCTGGGGCTGGTACGGTCTCTCTCCACCACTCCCACCTTTCACCTCTACTTCAGAGCGCCCACACCGGCAGATGAGGAACTCACGGACTACACTGGGCTTTCTGGGTCACTGGCATTGTTCCACACCCTCCTTGAGCTTCTTTATTTGTTAGAATGCTACAGAGCAGCTACCTCCTCAAAGGCCTTTTGAGAGTCCCCCGGGGAGGGAGGCCCCTGCCCAGCCACCACAGAATTCTGCCCATGCTTAGAATGCTCCTTCAGAGCTTCCGTTGCCGTTGCTTCGTAGTCTGTCTCTAGCCCAAGAGGACCTGGGGTGGATGGGCACATGCACTCTTTTTGAAATTTGGATATTTTTTAATTTTAAAAATTATATACTTGGTAATCCATGAATAGGTACATATTGAAAAACAGGATTTTTCTTTTAAAGGAATAAGCACTAGGTGTGGTGGTATACACCTATAATCCCAGCACTCGGGAAGTAGAGGCAGGAGGATCAGGAGTTCAAAGCCATTCTTGGCTACATAGTAAGTTCAAGGCCAGCCTAGGATATGGCAGACTTTGTTCCAAAGAGAGAAAAAAAATTAAAGCAAACAAAAAACAAGAATGTAAACACAACCCACCTCCCCAAAATACGAGGGCATAGTTTTGTGGGGTTTTTTTCTTTTTAAAATTAATTTTGTTGATAATTTCATGTGGGTACTGTATTTCCATCATTTTAACCCTTCTTCTCCTTCCCTCTCAAATTTGTGTCCTCTTTTTATTTACTTATTCTCTCTCTCTCTCTCTCTCTCTCTGTCTCTCTCTCACACACTCATGCACACACACACAAACACACAAATGCAGTCTGCTGAGCCTGTTTGCTGTTACTTTGTTTGTATTTGGGATTGGATCATCCGTCAGGGAACTCATGCTTGGAAAAGACTGACTTTGACTCTCTCGGCTGACATTAATCGCCGTTAGTTTTAGCTAGGGATGGGTTGGGGTTGGGCCTTGTGAAATGTACTCCATCCACGATGGCACGTCAGCTGCTGGTGTCATTGTGTAGGTTTTGTTTGAGATTTCCTGGGTACACAGTCTTAGAGTAGATGTCCCTGGTCGGGGTCGGGTGCCCAAGTGATCATCCTCTGCTGTGAAGAGGAGCTTCTTGGGTGAGGGGTAAGAGCACACCCAGGTATCTGTGAGTACAGGATACATGTTTAGAATGCAGTTAGAATCATACTGGCTTTGGAAAGTGGCAATAGTAGGTTCTTCTCTAGGTCCGTGACCTCACCAAGCACAAGCAGTTTGGCTAGGTACCAGGCACACATTCCCCCCTATTTATGGGCCTTGAATCCAATTAGACAGCTGTTGTTTAGAGGTGCCACCACCACATCCTTGAGATGTCTTATGGGGCTGCTCATCACTGTGGTTTGTAGACATTATACTTGGGTAGGACTTGTGATTGCTTTTCTCCCTTAGCAGCTTACACAGCTTCTTGGGAGAACATGAGAGCTAGTCCTCGGAGAGGAAGGAGGCTTCTAGGTCAGTTGGAGCTCAATTCTTCCAAGTCCTGTGTCCTAAGTACGTAGTGTCTTCAGCAATACAGTCTTACCGTCAAGGTCTGGAAGGCAGCCAAGGGCAACAGCAATAGCTTATATTGTCTTGGGAGTCTCTTCCTTCGACTCATCTGACTAACAAGTGGAGGAGAGATTTCACATGCCCTAATAGACACTGGGGTGTCTATTAGTCTGTCACTCTAGGGGGAATCATCATCACCCCAAGTAGCATTACTTCATTCAAACTTATATATGTATATGTATATATATGTAATATATTTTATCTATTGCAATCATCTTCATAAACATAAAATGGTATGCTTTCTTAAAGCAGACTTAGTGCTTTCTATCCTTCCCTTTGTTCCCTGTTCCATCTACCTCCCTTCATTTTTTTTTTGTTTCTCCCTTCATAGCACCTGTGTGTTTTCTTCTTTAATTTAATTTTTAGTTAGCATACAAAATTCATGGCTGTTGTGTTTTCTATTATGATATTTTCATGTAAACATTCCCTTGTGCTCTGTGCATGTTCACCCCACCATTGCTTTCCCCATCCCCCTGTCTTCTTTCTTTTATCCCTCCATCCTTTTCTACCTCCTCCCTCCTTCTCTTTCTTGCTCCCTCCCTCCCTCCCTCCCTCCCTTCCTCTCTGCTTTCCTTGCTCTTTGTTTTCTCTCTGTGCAGATTAGTTAGTATTTTATATGCATAATATTGATCTGTATGTGCTGCCTTTTGCTTTTTTTCCCTTTTAATAGTAGTGTGTGGAAACTGGTCCTAATGGCACTTAGGTTGCTTGGACAGGGGGATCGCTACGAGTTCAAGGACAAGCTGAGCTTCATAGTGAGACCTGTCGAATAAGACAAAGCAGATAATAATATTTATATGTAAGCAGCACAACATTCTCCTCAAATATGTGCCCATTCTGCTCCTGCAGATCTGTGACTATGTCATCTTACATGTCTGAAGGAACTTTGCTCATGTGGTTAAGGTCCCTGAGATGGGAAGTTGTCCTAGATTATCTGGCTGAATCTGACATCATCATGGTAGAGAAGAGCCAAAGAAGAACACATTTGAATATGGCTGCTGTTGAGGTTAGAGGAGGAGGTCACCAGCCAAGCCACACAGACAGACTAATGCTGGAGGAGGCAAGGAAATGGCTGCTCCCACGGTGCCTCCAGAAGGAAAGAAGCCTGATGACATGTTGACTTTAGTCCAGTGACTACGGAATAATGCATTTACAGACTTAGGAGCCAGTACACCCTCAGTAATTTGTTATAGCAGCAGCAGGAATCTCATACAGTGCTGAGATGAAGTCATGTTTACAATAGTGCCCGACATCAATTGAGTACTGTATGCTGGGGTACTGTTATGGGGCTCCATGTGGGACATTAGTCTTCTAGGGATGCTGCTGTGGCCTGAAGCCACAGAGTTTATCTTCTCATGGTCCTGTGGACTGGAAATTTACTGTCAGGGTGTGGGTGGGGCTCACTTCTACAGCTTCCTTCCTTGCTACGCAGATGGCTGTTGTGTGGCTGCCTGTTCATACCCTCAGTATTCTCATGGTCTTTTTCTATGTTCCTGTGGGTCCCCAGTTGTCCTTATCACTGCCTTTTTCCTCTTCCTCCTCCTCTTTTTCTTCTTCCTTTGTCTTCTCCTTCTCTTCTTTCTCCTCCTCCGCATAAGTCAAGTTGGTCAACCCTAACCGCTTCTTTTTCATTTAACCATCTTTTAAAAGATCTTATCTCTGAACACCATTACGTCATGAGCTCATGAGGGAGGGTTAGTGTTTCAGCATATAAATTTTTAAGGGGAACGATTTTGCCTATTCCATGTGGATTGTCTTATTCAGTAGTTACAATAACTATTAAATTTAGATTACAGAAGGAAACTGAGTCACATTACATTACATTACATTAGTTGCTGTTACATTAGTTGCCAAAATTCACACAGCAAGTAAGAAGGAGTTGCTGTGTTCCCATGTCCAGGAACTTGTCTTCTCTTTTCTTCCATTTTCTCTTCCTCCTCTTTCCCCACTCCCTTTAGTACTAAGGATTAAGCTAAGGCCTCACAGATTCTAACTGAGTGTTCTGCCACTGGACTACATCCCTAGGACTTTTAGTCCCTTTAAAGTCTTTAAGAACAAAATTGTGGCCAGATCTTATGAATTTGACCAAACTGGCCATGAACTTGCCTTATAAAACCAGGTGGGTCCTAAACCTGTGATGCTCCTGCCCCAGCGCCCCAGGGATCACAGGCTTATGGCATCAGGCCTGACTCTGACCATTTTTTCTGTCTGTTGTGTTTTTTGGGGTGGTGGTGGTGGAGAGTGGTGCATAAGTATGCAGCAGGTATTTATTATGGAAGGAGCGAACAGCTTCCAGGACTCTTAGAACCTAGGCTGGGTGTACCAAGCCTGGAATTGAGTCATTCACCACCCTATGGCTTGACCAAGTATGCTTAGAGAGGGGAAAGACCAAATGCTAAGCATAAAATGGGCAGAAACAGAGGGGTTGGGAGAAGTGGGGTTGCAGCCTCTACTCACCAGCAAGCCCAGCCCTGGAGGCTTTCTCAAGGAGGGAGGATTTGGCCCACCATCATGTAACCTTAGTGTGTGGTGTCGTGTGAACAGCGTTGGGATGCTCCCAGCAAGCCCTCTGCCCAGAGGCCGGGTTCTAAACTCCAGGGCGCTCACATGTTGGGAGAGAATGCTTCCCAACAGGGAAGATGCAGATGGACAAGACTGTAGGCGAGGATGACCAGTCAGTTACCTGAGCAGCTGAGTCCTGCAGACAGGGCTGGCTGGCAACCTTGGCCAAGTTGACACTGGCCACTGCCAGGTCCAGCAACTCATTTTGGTCACTGTGGCAAAGGGCATGGTTACTCTCGGGGCTAGGCAAGTCTCTGGCTGGCTGGCTAATCAGTGGGAATGTTCCAGTTACCCAGAAAGGGCAGAGCACAGTCGCCTCACAGTGCTCCTCCCTCAGAGGAATCGAGGTTTAGAAGTAAATTCCATGTCAGTCCAGCACACACACATATATATATACGCACACATACACACACATGCACACAGCATACATACATACACACATATATACACACATTATTCTATTGCGGACCTATTTTCTTTTTTTTTTAAAGATTTATTTATTTATTTATTTATTTATTTATTTATTTATTTATTTATTTATTATTGATACAGTATATAGTATTCTGCCTGCACATGTGCCTGTGAGCCAGAAAGAGGGCACCAGATCACAGTATAGATGGTTGTGAGCCACCATGTGGTTGCTGGGAATTGAACTCAGGACCTTTGGAAAAACAGCGAGTGCTCTTAACCTCTGAGCCATCTATCCAGCCCTGGACCTATTTTCTTTGGGGGAAGGTCTCAAGACATTATATCTCCATGTAGCCCATCTGTCCTGGAACTTGCTCTGTAGACCATGCTGGCCTCAAACTCACAGAGACCTGCCCGCCTCTGCCTCCTGAGCTCATCTCTATTCTTATCTCTTAACCAAAGGTATTGGGCAGGAGCATCTCTATCTTGCTCCAGTACAGCACTCAGAGAGAGCCATCAGGGGCCCAAACAGAAGAAATAGTTCTCATTTCAGACATAGGCTACTAGTATGAAAACACACAGATACCATCATCCCATTCCTCCCCCTCACCTGTGCATGGGTGAATTTTATAACACTCCTGGGCAGTTACTTAGTCTTTGAACTAACCCATGGGTGGGAAGTTCCCACCTTCCAAAGCAGCCTGAAATGTCCCCAGGCAGGCCCTGTGACTAGCAAGATGTCCTTAGACTGACCCATCTACTTCCTGCTTGGTTCCCAGATGACTACTAGCCTTTGTGGCTTTTTAAGGTATTTGAAGGCAGATGGTGCCTTTCTTCATTAAAGAGGATTCATCATGAAGAGTTGCAGCAGAAAAATCCACCTCCATGGGAGGTTGGTCCTGAGTTCCTATGGAGCCACACATGGGTATGGGACAACCACATGGCAGGCTTGTAGGCCCCTCTGAGGGTGGAGTATTTCCAGGCCTCCAGTCTTGGAGAGAGGGATACAGTGGTAGCATGTATTGCCCTTTGCATTTATCCACCACACTTCCTGGTTTTTACCACTTCCAGGTTGGGACTGTGTGATGATGAATCTTCGCCGTCATGCTGAATAGGAGACACACTTCTGGATGTCTCTGTGAGGGGTTCCTAGAGGGTTGTAAGTGAGGCTGGAAGAACCACCTGGATGTTTTAGTTTGCTCTCTGTTGCTGTGATAACCACAGTGACCAAAAAGGAGCAGCTCGGGGAGTAAAGTATTTATTTGCACCTTACACTTCCAGGTAACGGTTTAGCACTGAGGGAACTCAGGGCCGGAACCCGGAGACAAGAACCGATGGTAGAGATTATGGAGGGATGCTTCTTACTGGCGTGTTCCTCCTCCCAGCTTGCTCAGCCTGCTTTACAGTACCCAGGACTAACAGGCTCGGTAGGCTGGGCCCTCCCACATCAGTCAGCAATCAAGGAAATACCCCACAGACAAGCTCACTGGCCAGTCTGATGGAGGCAAATCCTTCACTGAGTTTTTCTCCTCCTAAGTCACTCTAGCTTGTATCAAGTTGACAAGAAATTAACCAACACTGATCCCAAACAGAATGAAAAGGGGAAGGCCAGCAGAGCACCAGCATTCATCTCTTTCTACTTCCTGACATGCCCTTCCCATCATGCCTACCCTGCCATGGCCACAGTGGACAGAACCTTCAAGCCTGGAGCCAAAAGAAACCCCTCCTTCCTTACATCATCTTTGTTGGGTAGTTTTTGCTGTAGCAGATGGAACTAGAGAAGTAACTAATACAGATCCCTAAAGCAAATTGCTTAAACTCGCTGACCTTCATTTAGCTTGCCTTAAAATGAAGACATTCTTGTTGTGTTGTTATGATGTACAGATGAAAATATTCGGTAAACCAAAATATATTCTGCAAATGACTGGCCAGGTTGAATAAGCAGTAAATAAGTAAATAAGGAGCCTGTGGGAATGCCTTTACCCTAGGCCCTTCTAAGGGATGACACTGCACAGCAGAGTTGGCCTTAAGGAAGAAGACATCTGTACCCTGAGTCCCTCAAGGACACTGCTCACATTCCCTATCCTTGAGAACTCTGCTCAAGTTCTCTCTGCCTATGTCTCTAGGAGAGGGCTCTGAGCCTGAGTGTCCCTCCCTGGCTTTGGAGACCTGGGTGAACAGGGACAGCCTCATAAGATCAGTTTGAGACAGGTCCTCCTGGCTGATCACGGGCTCCTTCCTCTCTCTCTCTCTCTGAGGGCCCCAGGCTACCTGCTCTAAAGTTTCACAGCCTCTACTCATCAACAGCACCCCCTGCTCAGCCTTTAATTTACAAGAAATTCTCATGCCCAATTAGAGTAGATTTTATTGAGAGAAGCAAGTTGGGGCTGGGAGTCAGGGAACACAGCCTCGTGGCAATGGAGGGCTCGTGAAGTAAGAGGCTCTGATTAAACGCAGCCCCTCAGTGACACACAAAGCAAGGAGGTTGGCAGCCCTCTGGCTGTCTGCAGTTGGGTTCAGACCATGCATATCTTGTCTAAACCAGGGCTCTCTCTGGGACTCTTTGTCTCTCTAGTACAGACTCTATGACTTCCAGCTTGCCATCTATTACTCCATGTTGGCCCTCTGAACAGTCACATGACTGGGCAGAGACAGCTGCCACCCTCACCTCCCAGAGTCATGGGAGCAGAAGGCCAGGGGCCTCTACAAAGAGCACTGTGTCACCGCCTGCCTAACCCCAATCCGGTTTGTCCTGAGTTAGCAGAACTGCCTGGGAGACGTACTTCTCAGGTGGCGTAGGGCCAGGCACCCTATCTCATGCCACACAGTGCCTCAAGGATGGTGATACCATAAATGAGGGGACCCTGCCCAAAGGGCTCTGTGGGCCCTGTAAGGGGGTAGGGCAAATAGGTCTGAATGCGTGTGCGTGCGCGCACACATGTGCATGTGCCTGTTGTCAAGACACATTCTACTCCAAGGGCCAGTTCTCCATCCTAGGGGCAACGGCCCCACCAGCACAGGTATTGTCCATGTACAGGACAGGTGCTGGGCTGTGCCTGACAATTTCCTCTCCGTCTGTCCTACACTCTCTGCTTGGACTCCCCAAATATAAAGCAGGAACAAGTTCCATCCCTTACCTGCCCCGGGGGTACATTGAGCAAGGATGAGATAATGTCTGCCGCCACTCACCCTCCACCAGGGAGGCAGCTCCAGACCATCCATTTTTACCACTTAGAACTCAGTCCTGCTCCTGAAGGGGTGTGTGGCTGCTGTGGCCCTCCTGAGGCACAGGGTCTCAGTCATCTTCCGAGACCCAAAGGCCTCTTCTTGGCATGGTGAGAGAGTATGCCAGGGCCAGCTTCAGCTCTTTGGGGCCCGAGGCCCTGGGCCCTGGTTAACTATAGCACAGCCCATTGTTTGGAGTTCAAGGGGCCGCCTTGGGCTCCTGGCATTCTGGTTCAACCAGGAGTGGGACAGCTGGGTGTGGCCATGGCCTAATGAGCTGGGTGTGCCCAAAAGAGTTAAGAGCCGGGGGTGACAGCTGTGGGCAGGTCCCCACCCACGCAGGTGGGCAGGCTGCTTGCACAACAGTCACCTGGGTGCTAGGAAGCCATTCGGCATTCTTGCCATGTATTTATTTTTACAGAAACAAATGCTCAACTTTGGAGGTGGGGGTGGGACTATTTCTAAATATATAAAAGTCATTGTGTTAGTGCTTTTGAACCTCTAAATCCATTGTTCAAGGAAGCTGACGCCAAGCTGTAGTTTCCACCAATTACAAAGAAGGCAGAATGCTGAAAATGCAATAGGCTTCTACAGCCCCCCACCCCCACTCACCCTTTTCCACCATTGTAAAAAACAAGAAACTTGGGTCTTTCTCTGTCTTGGTGGACAGGGGAGCCTCCCTCCTCTGACATCCTCCACTTCTCACTTCTTGGGCCAGGGGTGAGGGGGTGCGCTCCCTACCGTTTGATGCTCTTGCTGGGAAATGGAACCATGATTTTACCAGGTTCCTTTCCCAGCTTGTTGACAGCAGCATGTGAAGGTTTCTGGTGGCCTTCCAAATAAAGACCAGATGAACTCATGGTACCATTCGTGGACCACTGAGTGATTAGTCTTCTGTGGGCCATTTCTCTATTTGAGAGGAGCCAACTTCCTGTTCTACACCAGTTGATTGTGGCAGGAGTGGGGCTAGGGCACTTGTTGCCTTACTGAAATGCCCGTATTTGTCCCTGGAACCTGTATTCCAAGACATGAGGGCAGGCAGCATGGATTTAGGGTAGAAAGACTGGTTTATGGTCTTTGGAGACCTTCATGGGAAAACCGGGCAGAGAACAATGGTGGTGGGTGGTGCTGGGAAGGGAACTGGGCTCTGGGAGAATGTGGTCTTGTCTACCTGGGATGGCTGCTATTGAGGTCTAACAACAGACAATTAGGATCCAGAAACATGGGACTTCAGGGTGGGGTGGGACCGTGCGTGCAGGTGGCTCCTTTAGATTGGTCCAAGATCTCCAGCACTCAGGCTCCATGAAGGCACCTCAACATTCCCATCTATGAAGTGGGAACAGGAAACCTACCTCTTGGGGTATTCTGAGGACCAAATGACATCATTCTTACGAGAGCCTTTAGTGTGGTCCTGACCTGTGGATAGTATGTCTTAAATATCACTTCTCTTTCTCAGAGCAGCCATTGCTGTTCAAGGTCAGGCCCTACCATTGCCCCTAGGGTGTTCTTAGGCCAAGGAGGATACAGAAGGTCTAGTCAACAGGGGTTAAGGAACTGTGAAGACTAGGTGTCGTGGTAGCTCAGCACAGGCTGCATGTCCGCATCTTAACTGGCTGAGTTCATTAACCCATCATGACTTCCATTGCCAAGGACCTCCACTGCCTTTTTCTCTCACCTTATTCCACCATCTTACATCACTGTGCAACCTACCAGCTGGGTCAGCCCTTCTCAGTGTCTTGAGTCCTTCCGCCCTGCTCCATTCTTGGTTTATGAGTTTTCAGAACCGGGGTGACTATGGATGGTCCTAGCCCAGGCTGAGGAAAGCTGATCATAGAGTGACTAGAGCTACACCCTTCTCAGAGCTCGTCACATCTCAACAGATAGTGGCTGAGCAAAGGCCATGGAGCAAGGGTCATAGGGAAAAGGCTATAAAGCAAAGGTCATAGAGCAGAGGGCAAAGGGAAAAGGCAATATCCCAAGATAGAGACAGAATCCAGGCTAGTGGGATGAGGCTTCCCACAGCATGGCTCCAGGGAAGCAGGCCCATCACACTTCCTTCCCTTGATCCCTGGACACAATCATGGGAGCTTCTCCTCTTTGTATGTTCCTCTAGGGATCCTCCTGGGCTCAGACAGTCTCACAGGGAGCTTTCCAATCTTTGTTTCTTTCTCTAGAGAACAAACTAGGGCAGAGACTATTAAGAGTTTAAGAAGGCAGGGCAAGAAGTCACTTTGCTGCTGAGTCCCAGGGGGCAAACCTGGCAAGGGAACCCTCCTGTGCTTCTGAGGCTACAGTGACAGAGGTGGGAACTACCAAACCTCCCCTCTTTTTCTTTGACTTCACCTTTGGATACCATCAAGGCCATTAGATGGAACCAAAATGACATACTATAGACAGGAACATTGCCTCAACACAGAGACTTGAGGGGACATGGTACAAACAGCATCGAGGGATAGGTGTGCCAAGAGGAGGTCCCAGTCAATGAAAACAAGTATATGAGGTTTTTCAAGAGTAAACCAGAACTCCCCTGAGGGCTGAACCCTGAGGCCAGCACACCGGTCACCCCTCCAGACCTGAAGGTGATGAAGTAGGCCTCTCTAACATAGCCAAATTCCTGATGCAAAAGGAGGCGAGGAGGCAGCAGTAGAACAGCAGAGAGAGGCCTTGTGCCCGTGAGACTTCAGGAGGAGAAACCATGGGTTGCTCTGGATGGGGTCCAGGGAGTATGGGCTGCAGCAATCAGGAGGGACACCCCCATACTGGCTCACTTCCATCTCCTGTGGCTCAACTCTGACCTCCAGGGCCTATGTTCTCTGTCACTCATCCCCCTTTCTTCTCAGCTCCTATTTTTGGGCTTTCCCCCTCACATTCCCATTGTTCAAAATCTCAGTGAGGACCCTAGATACCTCTGCTGCTTCTCTGAGTGTCTTTTTATAAAGAAAGCTGAGGAGGGAGTCTGTTAGGGATCTGAGGTTGAGGGTCTAGAGAGCATCCAAAGTCTTGAAGTCTTGGTTCCTGTCCACAGCATTTATGACTTAGTTCCTTGACCATTCAGAGCCTCTTCCTTTTTTTTCTTAAGTAATAAATTCAAGTAGACACAACAACAAAAAGTTTAAGAGGCCTATGACACCCCTCATCTGACAACTGGGCAGTCCTGTGGAAAAGACAGGACGCTGTCCTTTTCGCCTTAGCACAGCTGTCCCCAAGGTCGTCAGTGCTGTCTTCACACCCACTGTTTACTGTGTCACCACTGTGACACCAGTGGTGCATGCTGAGGGCAGAAGGGGCTGATTTTCAAGGCTGAAAGCCAATCTAACCACTGGGAAATGTAAGAATCACTCGCACCTCATCCCTTCCTCCTGAATATTCCACAAAGGGATCAAGACGCTGAACATAGCAGCCAGGCACACGGACCTTGTCCTATGGCTGAGGTAAAAGGGAGCAGCACGAGGGTCTAACCTACAGCCCTGTTAAAAAGTCTCACAAGGCAAATGAGCCCAAGCGGCTTCTGGCTCTGTGTCCTTATAGGCTACCCCTTCACTGCAGGGCTGTGGGGGGGCAGAGGAAGTTGTAGGAGGGCCATAGTCACCCTGACAAATGCCTGCTACTCCCTGAGCTGCCTGGGGAGCGGGGTTGGAACAGGAGAGGTCAGTTGTGGAGACACAAGAAACCAGCCTCCCTGGGATAGAACTTACCAGCAGGTAGTTCTAGAATTTGCCCCACTCAGTAAGGAGCAAAAGCCAGACAGCCATTTGCTAGCCCCCCCCCCAAACTATATGGGAAGTTATGATGCCATCAAGAGATGCAGTATGCCAATAGGCAGAACGGGGCTGTGTCGTATGTGCCCACTTGAGGTCATTTAATGTCAGTTTTTACTTTACTATGTTATGGTAAAAACATACCTCCCATGAAATGCCCCTCACTTATTTTACGGAACAACCTAAGTTACTGAATTAATGAATCAAATTGTGAATAGGGTATAGAGGCTCATACCCGCCAGCCTAGTCCAGGAGACAGAGGCAGGAGTTTGTGGTTAGCCTGGAATGTATGGTGAGACCCTGCCTCAAGCTAATACACAGTATAAAATAAATCACATTTGGAAGCCTTGGGAATATGAGCTGTTAAGTTTGATAAAATGAACTTCCTCATCCATACCTAGGCACAGAGTTCACAGTGCTATGAACAGCCCCACTTCCGTGGCAGCAGCCCTAGACCAAAGCTCTGAGCTCCCCAGCAAGGAAACAGCCTGTCTGGCAGCTCTCTGCTATCAAGGCCTAGTCTACGTACAGTATCTCGGGTGAATCTCACGAGTAAAATTCAATGAGTTTTGACAGAGGCAGACCCCACGTGACCACAGCTGCAAGCAAGATAAAGCGAGCTTCCACCCCAGCAACGTCGGCCTTTCACCCTTTCCACAGTTTCCAGCTCTCCCCCCGAGGCGACCAGTGTTCTGATTTCTATCGTGGCGGATTAGTCTGGCCTGCTGTGGAACCTCACATAGCAAGTAGTCTTTCGTGCTGACCTCATGCAGCGTAACAGCAAGATGTGCCTGTGGCCTCCTTTGGCTGTTTGTTCACTTTATTGCTGAGTAATAGTCTGTCTTGTGAAGAAGCCACGACGTGTTTGTTTATCTCTCTGATGATGGGCACCTGAGTTATTTCCGGGTTTGGTTTCCTTTTTTTTTTTCTTCTGCTCTTATGAGTACCATTGTTATGAATTTTTTTTCGATATGTTCTTATGGTGAAAATATGTTTTGAGTTCTTTGGGGAAAACACTTGGGAGTGGAATTGGTGACTCATCGTGTAGGTAGATGTGTAACTTTGAAAGAAACTGCTAATTTTCAAAACTGGTCTCATCATTTTATACCTCCACATTGGGAAGGGGCTGGAGAGATGGCTCAGTGGTTAAGAGGAATTGTCTGCTCTTCCAGAGGTTCTGAGCTCAATTCCCAGCAACCACATGGCAGCTCACAGCCATCTATTCTGGGATCTGATGGCCTCTTCTGGCATGTAAGTGACCTACAGATAGAACACTCATATATGTGCAATAAGTAAAAATTCTTAAAAAAAAATAGTGGGTAATAGTTGTTCTAGGTCCTCACCAACGTTTGGGATTGTCAATCTTAAGTGTAGCTGTGCTAGCGAGCGTGTAAGGATACTGTGCATTTGGTTTGAGCCTTGCTGGTGAACACACTGGTATTGAGAGAAGTTCATTTCTTTGCTTATAATCTGTAACCTTTTGTGACACGCTTGTTCATGCTTGGCTCTCCTGTAATTTTTTTTTTTTTAACCAGGGTGTCAGTATCATAGCCTAAGCTGTCTTCAGAAGCACAGTCTTCCCGCCCCCCTCTACCTGTGCTGGGCTGCAGGTGTGCGTGGCCACACCTGGCTTTTTGGCTCTCCTTTTTTGGCTTTCAGCCTTTGGAATTTTGAATTATTAATTTGTTGGCATTAATATTCCCTGGATGTGAGAACTTTAACAGACACATATTTTATGATTCCTTTCTCAGACTGGCTTGCCTGTATATCTGTGTCTTTTATTTGGAAAAAAAAAAAAAAAGGTCTTACTGTATATTTCAGGCTAGCCTGGAACTCACTATGTAGCCTAGGCTAGACTTAGGTTCAGAACACTCCTTCTTTAGCCTCCCAAGTGCCACTTCACCAAGCTCAGAATTGTTTTTTGATTAAAAAAAAGATTTTTTTTATTATAATGAAAATATTTCTATGAAAGACAAACCATGTACAACCGTGAAAATATGCCAATTTAAATATTATTTTAGATGGGGAGTGGTGGATTCTGAGTGAGGCACAGGAGGACGATGACGAATTTGAGGCCAGCCTGGACAAGATAACAAGACTGGAAATAAACAGAAAGGTTGATAGTGTTTATTTTATCAGTGGGTTTTCTCATGTTTGTGGGTTTGAACCCGTCTGTGTGCGTGTGAATGTATGTGTGTGTGTGTCTTTCTTAACCACTTTTCATATTATTCTTCGAGACAGGGTCTCTGATAGAATCCAGAACTCATGGGTTTGGCTGGACTGGGCGGCGGCTCAGGGATCCTCCTGCCTCTAGCTCGCTAGCGCAGTAATTATGGGTGTATGTCGCCATGCCTGCCTTTTTACCCGAGTACTGGGGATCAGACTCCAGTCCTCATTCCTGGATGGCAAGCATGTCACTGAGTCATCTCTCCAGGCCCCTCCCAACTCCAGCCTTCATTCCTTTACTGGTTTGGATTCTCTGGGGCCTGTTTAAGACCCTTTTACCTTCTTTAAGGACTGGTGATATAGGTTTCTAATCCTAGCTACTCTAGAGACTGAGGCAGGGGGAATTGCATGTTCAAGCCTCGTCTGATCTATAGAGTAGGGTCAAGGATAGTGTCAACAGTGAGATTCTGTCGCAAAATAAAAAAGGGATCTGCCTCTGGGTAGAACACTTGTGTATCATTAACGAGCCCTGGTTTTACTGTTTCCTTTTTATTTCTACAATGATTTAGAAGAGTTGAAGCTTTAGAATTATGCATAAGTCTCTGTCCACCTCAAAACAATGTTTGGATATGGGGTGAGGCAATACTTTTACATATCCAGTTGTCCTAGCAGCCTTTAATTAAAAAGGACTTTCCTCTGCTCACCAGAGCACACTGATGCCTTTGCTAGGGAGCAGCGGTATGCATGCTTGGGGCTCTACCTCTCAGCCTCTGTTCTGTTTCTTTGATCCTCTTGTCTGTTCTTCTGCCAATAGCATGTTTTCATGACACCTATAGCTTTCTCAAAGCCCTAAATCAGGCTGCAAGAGTGTTTTTGTGAATCTACAACCAATTCCCTCCAGTACTTACTTGTTGCTTTCTTTGCTGCTCCTAAGCTTTATGCTAATTGCTTGGGGTTGGTGCACAGCAAAGCAGGGCTGTCTTGGATCTGATTTTCAGAGCCTTACTTCTTAAGGCTAGGGCACACATTTAGAAAAGAGCCCAATAGAGAGCCTTCTTGCCCTTGTCCATCCAGCAGCTCTACTAGGACTCCTAGGCTGTATGGAGAAAGGGGAAATGGGGAGAATTGAAGAGAGAGCCTCATCTATCCCTGCCTAGAAAGTGAGTAGAGTTCAGGAGCCAGGGGGACTTGGGGGAAGGCACGGGGCAGCCTCCAATCCACACCCATCCTGATAGCCCTGCAGCAGCAGAAGGACCAATCCCAGACTCACAGTGTGATGCAGAGAACATCACATTCTGAAGGCTCACTGGACAAGAAACAGTGGCCAGTCCAGCAGAGACTTGAATGAACAGGTTACCCAGTGACCTGGCCCTTTGTGACTCTCAGAAAGTCACTTTTCACACTAAGAAAGGTGGCGGATCCTGAGTCGACCAATGAATACATATTGAATATATATACATATTATATATATGCACAATAATGTATATATATTCCATATGTTCATTATATATTCATATATGATGAATATATAATATTATATAATTGTATAATATTCATATGTATCTTTTCTAGCAACAGGAATCTTCGCTGGGTTATGGGGGAAAGTTTTATCTCTTATACAATGGGTAGGTCACTCAAGGTTCCTTTCTACCTTGTAGGACACTGCTAGCAAGCAGGATTGAAGAGTACAGAGTGGGAGACAGTCTGCCCCCCTCTGATGGCACAAGAGCTAACAGCCTGGAACTAGGGCAAGCCCTGGAGAGATGAATCTCCAGCCTCGCTGCTGCCCTAGCCCATGTCTGGAACACTAAAGTGCCAGCAAACCATTCATTTTGAGAGAGGGGTCTCAACATGTCTCTCAGGCCAACTTCAAACTAATAATTCCCTTTCCTCAGCCTCTCAGTATTAGGATCATATGTGTGTGCCTCCATATCCAGCTCATAAAATGTTCTTCTGAATTCTAGTCCCTCTGTCCTGAAAGGTTTCGATCATGTCTCTCTATTTCATCTCTGTCAACTCAAAATGAATCCTGAAGGCTCTAAACAGAAGTCCTCAAGGTCTGTGAGGAACAGTGTTTGGAACATAGCTGAGGAGCCTAAAAGAGAGAAGGTGGAGGTGGGGTTGCCTCATGCTCCATGGTCCTGGTGTTATTTTCCATACCATTCGTGTCCTGACTACGCCCATGCTAGGTATGGGGAAACTGGTGTTTCAGCACTATTTACCAAGTGCCAGGAGAGTCTGGCTTGCATGTTGTTTTGCCTCTGTCAGTGCGCTCAGCTTGCACTGTAACTCTGAGAATGTTAAAGAGACATTTCAAAATGCACTGAATTAATACATTCCTTTGCTGTGATCCCATGTCCACCAAATGTTCCAAAATGAGACACGTGGGAAATGGAAAACAGACCCAAAGCATTTGTTTCACTCTGTGAATTAGGGTGTCCCTCAAAGTATAAACACACGGGCCCGTCTCGTGCATATGCACGTGCACACACACACACACACACACACACACACACACACACACACACCCTGCAAGGGTGCTCGCTGGGGCTAGAGTACTTCTAAAGCCGCCAAGTCTGGGCCAATGTCAAGACTGCTGCTAGCCCTCGCCTTGCTGGGGTAACTGGATCAGAAGAACACTCAGGTTGAGCTCCAAAGGGGCTACTCCTCTGAGCCCACTGGCCTAGAAAGGTGTTAGGGTTGTTAACCTGTTGCTGAGAAAGGCTAGCATCACTGGGGGCTAGGAAGAGAAAGCAGTGGATCAGGATTTGGATGTAATTCAGTGCTAAATAAAGGCCAGCCTCCCCCGCCACACCACACACACACACATACCCCCCAGGCCTATTGTGTTGTCTGGACTCCTGGTGCATGCAGATCTAGGTGGCTGTGCTCTAGAGAGCACTGAGCTCACTCACCCTCCCAGGAGTAGGGCTGTGACGTGCACGAGCCTCTTACTCATCCCGGTGTCATCAGTCATATTTCCAGGAGTGAGTAATTTGGGGAGGGAGGTGTGGTAGTGTGGAGGGGGTGGGGATGCTGAAGAGGCAACGTGGTCCAGGAAGAACCCCGTCCCTCTTCCTCCAAAACAGGAAATGCTCCTCTTCTTAAGAAAAGATGCACCCTTAATCTGCCCTGAAGTGGGCGTGCACGCATCGAGGGCTGGCGATGTAGAGACAGCAGAATCCAAGGCTGCCCGGACTTCTCTCGTCACCCCCAGGTGTTCAGGGAAGTGTGTTAGCCAGAAGAAGAGCCAGTGGGACTCTGTTTGGACTTAGTGACAAGATCACTCATGTTTATCAAGCATATGATTTCCACTTTGGTCTATAGGTATCCACTCCCCTCACCCCACCTGACTTGCTAGTGTTCCATCAATGGGAAATACCAAGGCCGGGATTAGAATGCAGAGCCCTTGGTTCCTAGTCCAGCCTTGCCACGGGCTGCAAGGATTTCCTCTGAGATGAAGGCCTTGCCAACATTGACTTGTTTTTCCCTCTGGGATCAGATTCCACGTTGGGCAGAGCCTGGACCTGACCCTGTTTCCTCTATCATACGCTGAAGTCCCAAATGTGAGTGCTCATGGATGGGCTTCAAGTTCAGGATGGACCTGAGTGCCTCGGAACCGGGGTCGTCTGTCTCCCTCCCACCCCTGCCCTCTGGGTTTTGAGATAGGGTCTCCTGTAACATCCAAGGCTGGCCTCGGACTTCTAACTCTGTTGCTTCTCATCCGGTGTCCTGAGATTGTAGGCAGGCATCATCATGTCTGCCTTAAAGAGCCTTGTGGACCCAGTAATGGGTCAGGAGATCAAGAGTCCCATGAGGGTTAGTAACGGCCCACAGTCTGTGGTGTAGGGCCAGCAGGCAACCTTCAGTTACGAGCTGGAAGGGGACCTGACTCCTCCCCAGAGAACTGGTAGGAAGCACCTTTCCCTGTGGGAAGGAGCTCCAGGAGGGAGCATGCTTAGGAAAAGAACTTGAATATTGTGAGCGCTCAGTGTGTCCCCAGCTTGACACCTTGTCTCCTACTGATGAATGGTTTTTATTATCACACGTGTTCCCTGTGATGCAGAGATCTTCCCCGTGTTTCTGAGGGAACAGGAGCTTCAGGAACCTGGTTCCGGGTCAATAGGTACAAAGTGAAGGGGCCAGGTGTGAACCCAGATGTGGCGGCAGAGTGGTCATTGATGAACCGCCCTTCTGTAGAAAGCTCCGTGTTAACCTCTTCCAGGACTCTGATTGCAGACGCTGACATGAAAGAGAGACGTGGCCCAGTAGAGGTTGCCTCCATTGCTCTGGATTCCCGTACTGAAATCAAAGGCCCCAGTACCTCTGGATGTGGTGATGATTAGAGAAACGCCATTTATTTTTATATTTATGGTTTATTTATTCACTTATTATTTTTTTTTGAGACAAAGTCTCATGTAGCCCAGGCTAGAGTCAAGCTCACTATATAGCTGAAGATGGCCCTAAACACCTATCCACCTGAGTGCTGGGGTTACAGCATGTGCCTACCTGAGAAAAGGCCTTTAAGGAGACAATTACGGTGAGGTCATGGTGCCTACAGTGTGACCAATATCCTTTTATTGTGGTGTTGGGTTTTTTGTTTGTTTGTTTGTTTGTTTGTTGAGACAAACTCCAAACTCTCACTCTGTAGCCTAGGCTAGCCTGCAACTCAGTACATGTAGCTCAGGCTGGCTTTAAACTTGTGGCAGTTGATTTTTGCCTCCTCAGTGCTGGGAGTTCAGGGGTGAGCCAAGGCATGGCTTGTGATTTGGACACAGACAAACAGAGAAACAGCCAGGGCAAGACGAAGGGGAAAGTTAGCTGCCAGTAATCCATGAAGCCTTCTGAACTGTGAGAGAGTAAGTTTGCAACCAGCCCTCCCACCCAGTTCCCAGCCCCCAGCCCCTCCCCTCTGTACCCAGTGTGTGGTATTCTGTTCCTGCAACCCTCCCCAAACGAAAGGTCCTGTTAAAAATCCCCCAGTGTTCTCAGGCCCTGCACACAGTAGGTGCTAGACTGGATCTATGTTTGCTGACCAGCCAAAGGAAGGAAGTGCCGTGATGGTGAACACTGAACACTGCCTCTCCAACAGGCAGGGACAGTTCAAATGTTGATTTTTGCAACCGTCTCCTTCCTTCTGTTGAAACTTCCTGTTTCTGGGGAACGGAGATTTTTTTTTTTTTTTCACAGATCCCAGAGGGCGTCCAGTAAACCTAGCAGCTATTACCAAATTGTTCTGGTTTTGATGAGCTCAGTGGGTGTGAATCAGAAGCGGGCAGACGACCGAGTTTCCCTTGAAATAGACTCACACCAGTGCTAGCAAGAGAAACACAAATATGTTTGGGACTTTAGTGGCTGAAAGAAATGGGCAGTGTTGGTGCCTGTGGCCAGTTGAGGCGGCTTCATTTTTCTGGAAGAACAGGGGCTGCTCAGGGCCTGAGCGTGCCCCTGCGAAGCCACCTGAACACCGGGGACTTTGGGAAGGTTTCTACCTGATCTCCTGCTTGAAGAAAAGAATCTCAAGGCTGAAAGGCCCTCCTAGAGTCTGTGGCCTCCTGTGGTCTGGCTACTAGAAGGGACCCCTAGTGACCTCCCTAGAGGTCTGGAGGACTGGGGTAAAGTGTGCTGGTCTCTCCACTGAGAAGCAGGCAGCCTTCTATTTGGGAATGAAGAGCCTCTGGTCCAGCCTGCCGTCAACAGGCCTGTGTGAGAACTGAGGCTGGCCAAGAATGAGTGACACTGGCCCTGGCTATTATTAAAGACACTCGATGACACTAGCAATGACTGCTCTGGAGCCGTGCCCGGACATCAAGCATGGGATTCTCAGGTGTGACAGAGAAGGGCTTTCAAGTGGCTGAAAGGTACCCTTGTTCTGAGTCTACCATTGTTGGCAAACTCTGCCCTCCTCCGTCTATCAGTGGGGGACACAGGGCTACCTCTGAGGAAGGATGGGGCTGCTGTGGGATGAGCCTCTTACCCTGACCATACCTGAACCATCTCTTACAGCAAGGGTAAGTCCATGAGGCTCATACTAGCCAGCCCCATGTGTGAAGAATGTAGCCACTCCTCCAGGGCCCTCACAGACGAAAAGCAGCATTTCAGCTACTTGAGAATCTTGTGACCATTCTTTCTCCAAGAACATTTCTGTTTCCTTTTACATTTTAAACATTTGTTTGTTTATTCTCTCTCTCTCTCTCTCTCTCTCTCTCTCTCTCTGTGTGTGTGTGTGTGTGTGTGTGTGTAGGTATGTGTTCAAAGGACAACTTTCCAAAATTGATTCTCTTTCCTTCCACCAAGCAGGGCTAAGGATCAAACTCAGGTCAGCAGACTGGGCAGCAAGTGCCATCAATGGTCATGTCAATCATATTTCTTGCCTGTGTCATTATGTCTCAGGTGCCTGTCATTTCCCTATACCTCCTAATTCCCCCTCCCAGCCTTCCAGTACACACTTTTCCTACCCATGTCTGGTACCCTCCTTATCCTCTTCCTCACCCCACTCCTCCTCCTCCTTGTCCTCATTCCATCTCCTAGCTGCTTAAGTATCCCCCTTTCCCCTACCTTCCCTTTCAGGGGAGTCTTTCTTGGCCACTACCTCCTCCAAACGAGCCAGTCCATTGCCTCTGTGCCAGCCGTGCACTAGAAGGCCTGTCACACCCTCCTTGGCTCCTGCACACACCCATACATAGCAATGGCCTCATCTCTTTCCTTTGGGCCACGAGCTCTCAACCCTGGCAGTGATCTCTCTCTTCTGAAGCCCGGTCCTGGGCCTGAAGCTTAATAACAACTCAGTAAACGAGTGTCAATTAATGGCTTACTAACTAAATGACTTCTACAGACACGAAGCCCATTCCTATAAATGAGTCATCACCAGCCCCAGCCACTGGGCCCTGCCCCCACCCACTGACCCCAGCAAAACCCTCCAGTGGTGATGTCATCATGACCCTTCGTTCTCAGAATTTCTCCAGCCTCCTTCCTTCTCCTTTGTGCCTATCTACTTCTCATCCCCTCCTCCTCCTTCCTATTCTCCTTCCTCCAGGGCACCGTGTCTAAATAAGGCAAAGCTCTTCCAGTGCTGGGCAGCTCTGGGGTTTTCATCTATCCACCCAGGATACTGTGGGATGGGATCAGGACATGCCCTCCTGAGAAGCAGGACAAAGTTCCCCTATGATGCCGATGGCTGAACAAGGAGACTCTGCCGCCCACCAGCGGGTGCCAAGCTAACTGAGCAGGACAGAAGGAGGACCTAGCTCAGAAGGACCAGGGAGGCTTACAGACAAGGCCTGGGGAGAGCGGCCTGGGGAGTGCTGGCAGGAGGCTTAGCACTGGGCAGTCAGCACCCCTCTAGCATTCCTGGGTCTTGCCTGGTCAAGGCGCCGCCATCCTCCTTCAGAGCAACTCAGTTGAGGATCTGAGGGGGAGGGGAGGATCCTAGCCAGCCCAAGGAACACCACCACCTCCTCCACTGTTGTCTCTTTTCTCTCTTCCCCCATCCTTTCCCCTCAATGTCATAGGTCTAGAGGTAAGGTAGCCCAGCTCAGAGTATAGCCACAGCCACGTTCCTGCTATGCACTTTCCATGAGGAGGAAAACCGTGACCTGCTTCTAAAGAAAAAAAAAAAATGATGTTTATAAAATCACCAAGAGAGCAGATGGGATTTTAAAAAACAATTCTTTTAAAAAACAATTCTTTTAAAAATTATATATATATATATATACATATATATATATATATATAATCCATTACTAATCCATTTTCTGTAAATATATATATTTACAGAAAATGGATTAGTAACACTTCCACTGGCATGGCACATTCCTATAACAACCGCAGTGCTGGCTGACCAGATGGTTCAGCTTATCATGGCACTTGCCATCAAGCATGACTACGTGGATCTGATCAAGAGACCCATGTGGTAGAAGGAGAGAACCAACTCCCACAAGTTGTCTCCTCTGACCTGCACCTGTAGGCGCACATCTCTGCAGAAGGTAGAGAACACACACTTGTTTGTTCAGCATACACAGAGACAAATAGATAAATGCAAAAAAAAAAAAAAAATCCGCATACTTGAGAGCCTGAGGCAGGAGGATTGCCTTTAGCCTGGGCTACATAGATTTTTTTTTTTAAAGCAGAATAAAGCTAGAAAAATACTAATACACTACGATACCAGATAAAATGTTTGCTACTTCATGTATTATGAGGACAGTGTTTGCAGTAATCCCCAAATCTCTTGTAAATCAGTAAAAGAAACCCAAGAAAGGTAGATCTAGTTAAAGATATTCCTTGGTAGGTTCTTAAGGAGACTTCCAGCAGTAGCATGGCCAGCCCCACCTTCCCAATACATTTCTCTCAACTCCTGCTCTATATCCTCAGAGAGCTCTAAGACCTCTCTCTTTCCCCTTTGCCTGGCACCAACCCCGGCACAAAGTTGATGCCCAGTAGGCAGCATCACATGGTTTATTCTCCAAACTGGGACACCACAAGAGTGAAGGGATGCTATTGATATGTCAGGACAAAGGCTGTCATCTGGAGCCATACTAGACCAACAGGTGTCTCTTCTCTACACTATGTATAGATGTCTGTCTGTCTGCCTGCACGAGGCTCTGAGACCGAGGCATCTGTGACTTCTGTTATACATCTGCTTCTTTCCCTGTCAAAACATTTATCTGGATCAGTGATGTTTCCCTCCTGTCTTGATGTCCATCTTTGCTTATTGCAGAGGCACCTCTCTATGCAGAGAAAATTGGTGAGGTTAAGAACCACAGAATCATATAAATAGTATATATTTAAACTAAAAACGCAACCTAGCATCCATCATTGTCATCATAAAATATGTACCCAAGTGAAGTGTTTGTGAAGTATGCAAACCACAGGGCTGGAGAGATAGCTCAGTGTTTTAAAGCAATGGCTGCTCTTCTTCCAGAGGACCTGGGTTTGATTTCTAGCACCTATATAGCAGCTCACAATCATCCCCTGGCCTCCTCAGGCATTGCATACGTGTGGTGCAGACATATACACAAGCAAAACACCCGTACGCATAAAATAAAAATAATTTTTAAAAGGACACAAACTAAACTAAGTTAGAAGATTAAGATCTGGGAGAAAACAGGGAACAGGAGAAGAGCCTATCACAGAGGGTTCTACCCAGCAGGGTATCGAAGCAGATGCTGAGACTCATAGCCAAACTTTGGGCAGAGTGCAGGGAATCTTATGAAAGAAGGGGCAGATAGAAAGACCTGAAGGGGACAGGAGCTCCACAAGGACAGCAACAGAACCTAACAATCTGGGCACAGGGGTCTTTTCTGAGACTGATACTCCACCCAAGGACCATGCATGGAGATAACCTAGAACCCCTGCACAGATATATCCCATGGCAGCTCTGTCCCCAAGTGGATTCCCTAGTAAGGAAAACAGGGGCTGTCTCTGACATGAACTCAGTCAGTGGCTGGCTCTTTGATCACCTCCGCCTGAGGGGGAAACAGCCTTACCAGGCCACAGAGGAAGACAATGCAGCCAGTTCTGATGAGACCTGATAGGCTAGGGTCAGAGGGAAGGAGAGGAAGACTCCCCTATTAGTGAACTGGGGGAGGGGCAAGGGAGGAGAAGACAGAGGGAGGGTGGGATTGGGAGGGGATGGGAGAGGGGGCTACAGCTGTGATACAAAGTGAATAAATTGTAATTAATAAAAATAAATTAATAAAAAAAGAACATTTCAAACCATATGCCATTGTGAGAACTGCTCATTTGAGTGTCAGAAATGCAGCCACAGCCTTCATGTTCTTTAGGGCATGTCCTCACACCATCCTGAGGAAGTAGACACATTGTTAAAGAGTCAACTAGGCTTAGAAAAGTTACTGAGGTGCCTAAGGTCACACAGGTACCAACATCAGAGATGCAGCAGTATCCATGCCCATCTAGATTAAGCCATACTCTGGAGCCCAGGGTGGGCCCTGACAGGACACTGGCCAGGTTGTTGTAGACTGGGACCAGTGTTTCTCTTTCCTCATGGATCATAGTACCTAGTTGGGCCCTCTCTGCTGGGCAGACGGAAGAGATGAACTCCAGCTGGGTTTCTGCAAGCTCTGGCTCTGTAAGGAAGCTGGTTGGGCAGTTCCCTGAGTTGGTCTCTTGCCTAAGCAGTGCCTTGCCAGAGACAAGCCAGACAAACACAGCTCACTGGCGCCCTCTGGTGTCTGACTCTTTTGGCCCAGTTGCTCCTGTAGGGAGCTCTCTCTGAGCAGGGCCCATGAGCAGTCCAATGTAGGATCACATTAGGATACATAGCACGAGAATAATAGTCTGGTGATAATGATTCTGAGATAGCAGACATAATTTTTCAGGCAGAGTGAGGCATGTGGCCATCCCAACTAGGCTTAGAAACATCTCACTGTAGCCTCCAAAACCATCTCAGGGGACTGCCTGGTGGGTAACCAAGATACTACATGTAAGTGCTTAGCAGGGCCATGGAAGGGTAAGAAGTTCCTGGCTAACGTGCTCAGCGATTGACTATTAGGCCTCCTCGGTGGAGTCAGCATTCAGGTGTTACTCTGGGAGTCCATTTCCAGCGGTTCATACAGGATAAGCTGCACCCAGATCAGTCAATAAAGCAGGAATGAGGGGGTCTGGTTTTTGGGTGGGCTGGGGTCTGGGGGACAGCAGTGCTTCTTGGGCTCAGTTCTGTCACCTGAACAGTGAGCCCAACAGCCTACCCTGTGAGTGATCCAGTCACCCCTCCTCTGGCAAGTCAGAGCCTTGCCGGGGAGTCAAGAAGTGAAGTTTCATTATTACTGAAAGAAGGACGTTTTGACATCTTGATGTCAGCTTTTGTAGTGGCCCTCCTGTCCTCTACCCTTGTCCTGACACCAGCTTCAGGGTGACCTTTGCTCTGCTGAGTGCCCCGGATGACTAACACAGCAAGCATGTGGGCGAGCACCCGTCCTTGCCACCGGCCCACACTCTGCCCTCCATTTCCTCATCACATCCTCCATCTCCATCAACCCCTGGTCTCTGAGGGGAAGGCTTCGGGGTCTTTGCCAAGCTGCCGGTGCCCCAGGGATCTCTGATGGGGATTGGTGCAGGATGACCAGCAGCTGTGACACCCCTAAAACCAAGTGAGGTCTGGTCTAGGGCCCTGAGCCTCACCCTCTGGGAGCTGGCAATTACAGGGAAGGTGCCAGTTACTGGGGCCAGCTGAAGGCCCAACTCAGACGGCTGAAGATGAAGGTGCCTCAGGAGCAAGAAACAGGGAGAAAATAGCAGGAAGAGAACTCACAGGGCCCCCCAAAGGAGTCTCAAAAGGTAGAGGTGGGGGTCAAGGAGAGAGCAGAGACATCATCGTGGGCTTCCAGTGGCGGGGGAGGGCAGTCTAGGCCACTTGGAAATTGTGAGTAATAGGTTTGTTTCAGAGAGGCGCGTAAGTGACCTTGACCAATACAAGAAGGGGCCGAACACTGTTTAGAAAGAATTCTTGTGGCCTAGGAGAGAGGGGTCAAGCCTGGCACCTTGTCCAAGAAAGAGGAGAAAGCTTTGAGTTGGTTTTATATTCCCCAAACCTGTTTGCCCACATCTTTGGGGAACCTGCAAAGAGCTGGGCATGTCTGGGCCTGAGAGTGGCAGCGCATACGTGAGGCAAAGCACTTCCTGCAGGTGCTCCCCCTACTGGGGTCACCGGCGCCTGGTGAGGATCCACCTTCTTCCTGGCCTTTGCTCACTGGAGCGGTCTAGAACCCCACACTAATGCAGACGGCTCTGCTTTCTTCCTGTCCACCTGCCCCCCCCCCCTTGGTGCCCTGGCTCAACGTGAGTCTTCCTGCTCACACTCATGCTCAGAGCTTTGCATGGCCGGCCACCCACCGGTACCTGAAGCATTGAGGCTGGAGAGAGAACTTGGGTTTGAGATCTGCCTCTGCCGTTCACCTGCAACGTGGCCTTGGGCAGGTTGAACCTTTTGTGCCTCAGTTATCTCATCTGCGAATTGGGGATAATGGGGCCTAATGGCGCTTATCTCACGGGCTTGTCAGGAGGATCGAGTGAGAGGAGGCAAGTACAAACAGCTGGCAGAGGGCTCTGCCAGTGGGAGGGCTTTACTGCTGTTGTTTTCATAGCACACGGCACTTAGCCAGGAATGGAAACAGGCACGGCCCGCATATGCCGCTCCTTAGTCATTCCACAACTATCTATAGAGCTGCTGGGTGCTGGACACTTTTCTACACCTGTGGCAATAGGAGTCAGTGCAATTCAAGATGCCTGCCCTCTCATAGATGCCATTCTAGGGAAGGAAACCCCAACAACACCCATCTGCCGGCACACATTCCCACCTCCCTCTGGATCTGAAGACCCTCAAGCAGGGGTTAGGCAACTCCGGGCCTCCTGAGGTGCTCTTCCTAAGCACCTCCCAGCCATCCTGTGACCCAAGAAGCCCTTAAGTCAGAAACGAGGTCACTCTGATCCTGGCTAGGCCACGCAGGGCACTGAGGCAAGAGAGTGCAATTATTAAGCGTAATTGCCCATTTTACAGATGAGTAAATTAAGGCCCAGAAAGGTTTAACTGCCTTACCCTTGGCGATCCAGATGGTTGGTAGCAGGGTTATTCAGCCAACAAATATTTATTGTGCTCCTGTTTGGTGCCACCTGCTAGATCTAGGCACTAGGGACAGGGTTTCTGCATTTGGTGGAGATTATGCTCTATTGGTGTGGCTTCCAGCAGTCTGTAAACAAGTTCATTTTAGAGAGCGGTGTGTTGCTAGGCAGAGAATCAAGGATTCGCTGGATGAGACGGTGGGTGGGAGAGGGGAGGTCAGGGAGACCCAGGAAGATGGCATGGAAGCTAAACCACTATGCGGAGGACTCTTCCTAGAAGTGCCCTAAATGGTGACCCAGTTTAAGGGTGACCCTGCTACCCCTCCCAAAGGGATGACAGGTTTCTATGTTGAGGTGGTAAAAAGTTCACTGGGAGCAGTGCGGTGGCACATGCCTGTGATCCCAGCAATCTGGGAGGTAGAGGCAGAGGCAGAGGCAGGCCAGCCTGTGAGTTCAAGGTCAGCCTGGTCTATGGGGTGAGTCCAGGACAGCCAGGGCTACACAGAGAAACCCTGCTTTGAAAAACAAACACAAAGGAAAGAAGGAAGGAAGGAAGGAAGGAAGGAAGGAAGGAAGGAAGGAAGGAAGGAAGGAAGGAAGGAAGGAAAGCACACTGGGATTCCTCTTTGTTCAATAGTCTCTCTCTCTCTCCCTCTCTCTTTGTGTGTGTGTGTGTGTGTGTGTGTGTATTTATTTTCTTTATCATCTGTCTGTCTGTCTGTCTGTCTGTCTGTCTGTCTGTCTGTTTGTTTAGTCGGTGTCCTTCTCCGACCTGGAACTTGCTAGGCCACCTGGCCAGCAAACACTGGGGACTCCGCCAGCCTCTGCCTCTCCATCAGTGGGATTCAAAACGTTCACCACTATGCCTAGCTTCTCCCACATTGGTTTAGGGGGCTTCAACTCAAATATCTGGCCAAGCTCCCTCTTACTTTTAAAAGAGTAGTTTTAGGCTCTGAAAAACTGAGCACCAAGTACAGAGAGCCTCCGAATTCCCATTTTTTCTGCACGTGTGTCAGAAAAAATGTGTCACAGCCGGTGAAGTTCCGCCGAAGCTTCATTGTCACCAAAAGTCTGTATCTTCTTGATGTATGTTCTCTGAGTTTCACCAAAAATGTAATGTTATCAGGCTTTTAGCAAGCAAAAGCAAGAGAACAGTGAGGAGAAGGCGCCTACAACATCCTGTTGAAAACGGCGGAGGAAGTCGCTTCCTTCCGTTAGAAGCTTGCATCGTGCCTTCGGGTACCATGAAAGCTAGTTCTCGGGAAAGAGGCTTCCTGGTCAGATCAAGCTCTGGGTCCTCCTGTGTCCAAAGTTCATGGTATCTTCAGCAATGGGAGCTTACCTTCCGCTTCTGGAGGCAACCACGGGGCGAGGCAATAGCCTGTAATGTTGGGGGAGTCTCTTGGACAAGCCTGACCAACAACTCTCAAGGGACCTTTGCATGCTGGGTGTTGGAGTTTTTGTTAGATGGTCTATGGTTCTGTGGGGGAACACCAGCAGCCCAGATGAGGAAATTTCATTTGAACTATGTATGCATATTTTTACACCACCTTCTATGTATCTCTGTAAGTTTAGGTAGGTAGCTAATGATATGGTTCCTGACACCTTCCTCAGCATCCGTACTGTTATTTCACTCTCCTTTTTCTTTTGTACGTCTTGCCCTCTCCCTCCATTATTAAAACAAAATGTTTTTAACACCCTCAGCTGTTAAACAGCTGTGGCTGTTTCCCATTTTCTCCCTGTTACAGAGTTAGTGGGGGCTAGCCTGCTCTAGGACAGGGAGTCTTGGAGGACACTTTGAGATAAAGATGCTTGAGTCTGAAGTGGGGAGGCAAAGAGCCAGCTTTCTGATAAGCTCAAATAGCACATGATAATGTACTTCACAGACATGTATCCATCAAGGTGGAATTCCCAAGGTAGTTTCTCTGCCTTAAAAGTCATCTACGAGCTGAGTGTTCCTCCCAGCCCCTGGCAACCACTGATCTTTTCACGGTCTCCATGCTTTGAGAACCCTATGATCCCTATGACACATGGTCTTCTGAGACCAATGTTTTTTTTCTGTTTAGTAGTACACACACACACACACACACACACACACACACACACACACACACACAGGCACGCAGGCACAGGTATATCTATGTATATCAGGCTCTCGTGTGTCTTTTGACAACCTGATCACTTCTTTCCTTTTAGTGTTGAATAAATCCCATTTTATGGTTGAAAGGGCCACTTTATGTTGTTGTGTATTTTGGTTTCATCTAGTTTTTTCTACAGGGATTTCATCTATGTGGTCGAGTGGTGGGCACAGCTAGAGAAAGACCGCTCTTCAGGGCTCCAAGGCTGCCCTTCTCCCCATGCCCAACAGGCGGCCACACCCCTGTGTTCTGCACTGTAGCTGGCCGGCATGATATCACCTGGCAAGGCTTATCAGGGGATTGTGTGAGAGAAAAAGAGATGAATGGCCGCAGTTCCTATAGGCTCCTGTCTCTTCCCTTCCCTCCGGCAAATTTCAGGTGCTGGGATACCTTTCTTGACGTGGGAAAGGATGCGGGCCTGAAATATATGAGCATTTTCATTATTCAAAGAGGTGTTCTGGGGTCTACCCTCCTCAGTATTTCCTCTTAGAAGACTAGGAACTTCTAGGGAATCTGGTCCTCACAGTAGCCTCTGATTTCAAGGAGGTGCTTTCCTGTGCACATAGCTCCTCCTGTGGAGAGAGGCTTGTGTGATAAGGGAGGATGCTTCGGCTAGTAGCCTAAATGAGAAACACTTCTAGTGAACAGTACCGTTGCCTTTTGCCAGCAAGACTAAACCACGGCAACCATGTAATGGGCAAACACAATGTGGTATGTCTACGCAATGGAATATTACTCAGCCTCAAAGGGGAAGGGAATTCTGGCACTTGCTGTGACATATACAAATCTCAAGGACATTTGCTAAGTGAGTAAGACACACAACAACAATACAGCCCACAAATGTTTTATGAACACACTCATGAGAGGGACCAAAACTTGCCCCGGAGGTCACATCCTAATAAACTCCTTAGAAGTTGAAATGTGCTTTGGAAGTACATTTATCTAATATAGCCAACTGGACGTCAGAGATGAGCAATGCCACACTGCAGGGCTGGTCCCTTCCTCTCGTGGTCCCTCAGAGCCAGCTGAGAGCTGTGTTTACTCTCACTGCTCAGCACTGTAAGAGAGGACGAGACAGTACATCACTACCTCAGCAAAGGATAAAAACCCCAACATGGCTTATACCCAGTGCACATTATAAAGCTGTCACAAGCCAAAGTATTGTGAGTTCACGACCGCTTGTAGGTCTTGCTTGTGCTGAAGCCCTCTGGGGAGAGACATTCTAAAATGAGACACTGTGCCCTTCAATGCCCCTTCAGCAGTAGAAACAGGAACCCTAAAACAATGGGTCAGCAGATCACCTGCTGGGGCAGGGGGAAGGCTAAATCCTGCGCTCGGGGTTTCACACGGTTCTGACAGCTTATCGCACAGCTAAACTAACACGGCTATTTCCTGGATTTGTTTAATCTTCCCCATAAAATTGTAAACCTGCTGGAGAAAAGACGGCGAGAAGAAACTAGGAGTCATTCTAGCCTCACTTTGGCCAAACTGGAAATAGATCCATCCAGTAAAGGAAATATTGATTTCTCTCCTGGCTTAAAGTGGTTGTGTGCTGTTCGGGGAGCTGACCAGGACACAACCCTGAGGCTCCCCCCTTCCTGTGCTTGGAACTCAGGGCATAGTTGCTCTGGTTCTCTTTGGCCCTCGGGTCTGAGTTGCTATAAACACATGATGAATGGGTAAGGGAGAAAAACTTGTGGCTTCTGACCAGGTCTTACTTGTAAGGAACACCCTAATGTCAAGCTTTATGAACCAGGCTCCTGGTTAACTCTCACTGTCTGGACCTTGGTTGCTTTTGAGTTCTTGGTAGAATTTGTAAAAGGCACACTTAAAAGCCCTGTCATTGTGATGAATCTCTAGCTGAATCTAGTTGAATCTCTAGCTGAATGGTTGTTTTGTTAAGTGACAGTTTGGATTTTGTTCGGCAGAGTACTCGTTTTCTAGATAGATCCATTTGGCGATTGTCCTTAGATTTTGGTTTGATGTTCATCTTCATGTTTGGGGTGTGAATGCCATTTAGATTTGTCTTGAGTCTCTTGGTTGCATCAGCTCATAAATGACAAATCATCTCTGCCATCTGAGGCTTTGGTGGCCATTTTGTTTCTGCCTTTATTGTAGGATAAAGATGGAGTCTTGAAAAACTTGCTTGGGGCCTGGGGAGGTGGCCCCACAGGTAAGACTGGGGCCTGAAGACTCAGGAAGACCTGAATGCAAATCTCCAGCATCAGAAGTCAAAGCTCTGTGTGGCCACACGCTCATCTGTAACCCAGTTCAGGGTCAGAAACAGGGGCATCTTTGGGATTTGCTGGTCAGCTGGCCTATCAGAAAATAATTTGAGTTCTAGGTTAAATGAGAGAACTGTCTCAAGGCAGTTAAGCAATAGAAGGCAGTAAAGCAGAACAGCCAGTGTCCTTCTCTAGCCTTTGGACATGTGTGCATGTGTGTCCACATCCCCATAAATATGCATATACAACACACACACACACACACACACACACACACAGTCTGCTTGTTAAATTTGAGCGAATTTTTTAGATATCCCTGCTGTAATTCGTGTAGGCATAAAAAGTAGCAAGTCCACACCACCTTGGTGGGACTTATTTGTTGACTATTCAACAAGGAAGAATTTTATGAGTGCTCTCTGAATTATGTAATTGTTTTATGTGTGTCTTTTTGTGAGTGGGTCTGTGTCCATGATAACCGACCTCCTGAAGGCTGTAGCAATGGTCCCATTAGAGATTTACTCACACCGAAGTTCTCTGGACTCCAGAGTCTCTGGGGGCTGCTACGTGACTTTCCATGATCTCAAAGTGCACCACGTAAGAAGAGCACCTCTCATCTCTGGCCTGGAAGGACACTGGTATCTTGCTTGGGCACACCATATGGTCACGCCTCACCTGCAGTCACCCCATCACCCTTGACCTTGGGGCTTTCTGGACATGTAAGAGAGGAAATCCAGCCCACGGCAGACACCCTGGAAGGGAATCCCCGTTAAACAGCACACACAGAGACACAAACTCTCTTTTCTGCCATTAGCTTTGGCTTCGGCCATCAAGGCGAGCCTCTAAGGGAAAGCCCAGTTTTGCCCCTAAGTTTCCTAAAGATAACTATAGAAATTAACCACCGCAGTCATCCGCCCCGCTCCCGTAAACATTTTTGAAAACTCATCGCACACTAAAAAAGTTATAATCACGGGCACACCAAATTTAAAAGATCATCACTTGTTTGTGTTCAGTCCCCCTGTCCTTGAACCTAAAATCACCTTATGTTAATTAAAATATCCCTAAATCACGCACATTAGAAAGGGCTTTCTCTTAGCTGCTCCTACTGTAGATGTTGAAATGTTAACTTTGAGCTTTTTGGTAGAATGGTAAATACATAGAATTTTCTTTTTCTTTTTTTTTTTTTTTTTTAAAAAATGTTTTTAACTGGTATAGAATTACATCACTTCCCCCCTTTTCTCCCTCCAGCCTCCTCCCTGCCAGAACCCCTCCCTCCCATGTTCTCCACTCTCAAGTTGAAAGCCTCTTTTTCTCTGATGATATTTGGTGTGTGTGTGTGTGTGTGTGTGTGTGTGTGTGTGTGTGTGTGTTTTCAAAACTGACTACTCTGCATTGGCTAACCAAGCCAGGTGCTCACCCCTGGCAGAGGTTAATCCTACCTCTCCCGGCCATCATTAGCTGTCTGTAGTTCTTTGGTTAGGGGTGGGTCCCACATCTTTCCCCTTCCGCATTACCATGTCCTCCAATATGGCTAGTATTCTAGTCTTGCTTGTGCAGCCGTTCCTGGGAGACACTGTTTCGAAGCAGACTTCCTGGTGTTCTGCTCCTGCAGTCCCTCTGTCCCCATTCGTGACATGGGGAGATTTGAGGTAGACGAGTCCTCTCAGGCGGGGCTCTGCGCCGTCTGTTGATCTGGGTGTTGAGGACTCAGCACTTTCAAATGTCAGTTTTGGAAACTGAGGCTGAGAAGAAAGCAAGCAAACCAAAACTTCCTAAGAGATTATAAAAATCATTTACAACAAAGGTTTTTAAAATGTAGAGGCTTTTCATTTGTCACAAGTACAGTTTGGATTTAGCTGATCAAAGACCTTTACTGCTTTATACACGTGAGCACTCTTAGTTCCATAAAACTTATTAAAATAGCATTTGGAGCTGGGCATGGTGGTGCACACCTGTAATCCCAGCACTCTGAAGGCAGAGGCAAATGGATCTCTTTGAGTTCGAGGCCAGCCTGGTCTACAGAGCAAGTTTCAGTATAGTCAAGGCTACACAGAGAAACTCTGTCTTGAAAAACCCAAAACCCAAACCAAAATGAAACAACAAACAAACAAAAAGATATTTGGGGTCTATTGACCCCAACACTAAAATGCTTTGAAAGCATCAGGTTTTAGAAGGATGATAAGCATCTAACACACATTACTGAAAATAAAGGTGATTTTTTAAAAATGTAAAACAGTATCCATTGAGTCTTAAAATTTTTTAAGAAACAAAATTTTGTATTGACTATATTGACTTTGGTAAGGACTTTCTTCCAAAGCAGATTTTATGAAGAAATTAAATTATATATATATTTTTTTCCTGAATAGTTAAGTTATCCCTGAGAGTACATAAAACACTCACGGTACATTAATTAAAATACTCTTAAATCATGTACATTATAAACCTCTTATGAAAGGGATTTCTTATAGTTGTGGGTTTTATCTTTTCCAAGAATGCTCGTATATACCACTGATAAACAGGAAACTTTTTACTAAGGCTATGATACATATAAAATCATGGGTGTTTATATGTGTCAAAGAACTTCATGTTAAGTTTTCTTGTCATAATGGGATTACAGGAAATGCCAATCCCTCCAAACATGAACATTTACGATCTGAGTAACCTTATTCTTTATGTAATAGTCTTTGTAATTACATCTTACTCATAAGAAAGATAGCTAATATCTTGCATTTAAAAGGTGACTACATTGTCAAAAATTGAAGCTGGCAGGTAGCTCAATGGCTACCAAGTTTGAGGACTTGAGTTTAATCTCCAGGACCCACATCATGGAAGGAGAGAGCCAAGTCCCATCCGCTGTCCTTAGACCTCCACACCCCAGACAAGGAAGAAAATGTAACTAAAATATGCCTTTGTTATGCTTTGAAACTCTCTAAGCTATTTTTTTGCTAGTCAAACTTAATAAATTAAAAAGATAAAAATAATTTGTCATTGTTGTGATGGGATACTTTTTTGGGATAATAAAGTTGTCAGTCAACATTAACTCACTGTTAGTAGTTAACGTATTTTATTAAAAATGATTATGACATTCAAAAATTTAGCCAGGCATAGTAGAGCATGCCTGTAATCCCAGCACTGTGAGAGGCAGAGGCAGGTGGATCTCTGCGGGTTCAAGGTCAGCCTGGTCTAAAAAGTGAGTCCAAGACAGCCAAGACTATAGAGAAACCCTGTCTTGAAAAAGAAAACAAAAAAATAATTATTAATATCTAATTTGGTATGTATATACATTGCAAAATTAAGATAAACCCAGTACTGTTCATAAAAGGGCAGTGTTAGAGTTTCCGTGTATATCAGGTCATTAAACTCAATATTTATGCTTGCAACAGACAATACATGTCATATGCAGAATAATCCTATGTACACATGCCTTTGAGAGATGCTACATGAGGAAAACATCATTCAAAATTTTGTTCATTTTTTAAAATGGTTTTCAGGTATGCTATGCTTTTTGACAAGAGTTTTAAAACTGTCTTATATTAAAAGCAATTAGACTTTCTTTGAATGCCGGTGTACTTGTAGTAAAATTATATAAGGGCTATTTTTGTTTTGTTTTGTTTTTGAGATAAAGCCTCACTGTAAAGTCCTGGCTGGCCTGGAATTCTCTATTTAGACCAGGCTGGCCTCAAACTCACAGAGATCTGTCATCTTCGGCCCCTCAAGTGTTATTATGTAGGCTTAAAGGTTAAAGGTGTGACTATCAGGCCTAGCCAAAGGAGCTAGCTTTAAGAGACAGGGGGTTAATGTTTTATGTTTTCCCTCTTTGTCTCTGTCTTGTATGTGTGTGTATGCAGGTACGTGTGTATATGTATGTGTGTTGTGTATGGTGTAAGTGTATGGGTGTATGTATGTGTGTCCTGTATGGTGTATAGGCATATCCAGGTATGATTACATGTGTCTGTACATTTATGTAGGCCAGAGGAAGACATTGTGTCCTATTCTCTCTTTGAATAATTTTCTTTTTTCCCTGAGACAAGGTCTTACTGAATTTGGGTCTGGCTGTTTCTACTAGGCTGGTTGACCAGCAAACCCAGGAAACCTCCTCTCTCTACCCCAGCAGTGCTGGGGTTGCAGCCACACCCCGCTTTTTACATGGCTTCCAGGCCTCTAAATCCAGGCTCTCAGGCTTGCACAGCAAGTGCCCTTACCCACTGACCCAGCTCCCTGTCACCTCTTGTTACTTCCGTCAGGCTCCCCAAACAGACCTGGCACTCATTTACATTTGTTTAAGCTGAAATCTTCCACAAGCACTTCCTGGCCCTGGTCACACAGGACTGGCACGGGAGAGGGACCCTTTGCACCACGTGACAGCCTGGTCGTGACATCGGTGCTATTTTCAAAAACATTTTGTAAATGATGTTTCAAAATCCTGCAGGACTCTCTCTAAGGTCAAGATTCGGTGCACCCAAGGTCAACTGAACCAGATTCTGTGTGTCCAAGCATTGCAAACATAATTGCCATGAAGGGTAAGATTTCATGTTTCGTAAGGTAACTGTTGACATTTTCTGCTGACTTTCTCAGGCCTTGTCTGGTTAGGTAGGAAACTAAGTCTTAACAAAGCCTAGGTTCCTTGTAATGTGTGTTTATGCTAAAGCTTTTTATACAATTACCTGGAAACCCAACTATAATTTTAAGGTGATTCCAGTGTACTTAGTGTCCTCTGTATCTGTGGCTAGGAATGTGAAGGGCTGTGTTCCTGAACCTTAAATACTACGCAAACGTCGGCAGAGCTAAAACTCTGTGTTAAATATGTGCAAAATGGCCAGATAAGTATTACATCTGGACTTTACAATTTTAAGAGGAGGGACGTGGGAGGAGAAGAGGGAGAGCAGGTGGGATTGGGAGGGGACGAAGGAGGGGGCTACAGCTGGGATACAAAGTAAATAAATTGATATAAATAAAATAAATAAATAAAAGGAAACAAAATAAGAAATTTAAAATGACATCTTTGCTAGTTTATAAAGATTTATTTATTATTTATTTAATTTAATGTCTATGTGTGCGCACCACATACAGGGGAGTATTCTGAGAGGCCAGAAGAGGATGTTGGTCCCCTGGAACTGCAGTTATATGGGGACCGCGAGCCACCTTGTGGGTGCTGGGAACTAAACCAGGGTCCTCTGCCGGAGCAGCTCGTGCTGTTAACTGAACCGTCTCTATAGCCCTGTCTTTTTGCTGTTTTCAGTCAGTACCATTCCAACGAAACCTCTGATATTGGGGCTTCTCTGCTATTTAAAACCCTGGTCTGCATCTATGAGCTCTGACTAAAGGAGCACTTGCACGTCAGAACGCGGGGCTGTGCGTGACCGCCAGCCTGTTGTCTACCTAAGTTTCTAAGCGGTATAAAGTCTTGTGTTTTGTCGGAGTTGAACATCTATTATAGCACTATCCTGGTTAGGCTGCTGCTGTGTGACGAAACACTGTGACCAAAAGCGGGTTGGGGAGGAAAGGGTTTAATTGGCTCACACTTCCACATCCTAGCCATCACCGATTGAAGTCAGGATAGAAAATCAAAGTGGGCGGGAACCCGCAGGCAGGAACCCGCAGGCAGGAACCCGCAGGCAGCTCATGCGGAGGCCATGGAAGGGTGCTGCTTACTGGCTTGTTCCCCATGGTTTGCTCATTCTGCTCTCTTATAGAAGCCAGGACCACCAGCCCAGGATGGCCCCACCCACAGTAGGCTGGGCCCTCCCCCATCAATCACTAATTAAGAAAATTTCCTTTAGGCTTGATCTTAAGGAGGCGTCTTCTCAACTGAAACTACCACCTCTGTGGTGACCAGGCCTTGTGTCAAGTTGACAGCACAATTGCTGAGCTGAGGAATCTGAAGTTTGCTTTGAAAGTAGAACATACAGAGACGCAGACACACACACATAAATAAAGATGTGTTTATTTATTTAATGTGTGTGTGTGTGTGTGTGTGTGTGTGTGTGTGACTGAGTGTTTATGTGTGCGCACCACATACAAGCGAGTATTCTCAGAGGCCAGAAGACGATGTTGGGTCTCCTGAAACTGGAATTACATGGGGACTGTAAGCCACCATGTGGGTGCTGAGAACACACACACACACACACACACACACACACACACACACACACACACAGCTTCTATGTACCTCTGTACTATTTGCTCTTTTTAAAAAATATGTTTTTCACTGAAATAAAATTATATCACGTTTTTCCTCTCTTTCCTCTCTCCAGCCCCTCCCAGCTATCCTCCCCATTCTCCCCACCTCAAGTTGATAGTCTCCTTTTCTTTGATTATTATTATTACTACATACAGCATGTATGTGTGTGTGGGTACATGGCTATGCACATGTGTGCAATATATAACCAATAAGGGGACTCATCTCTGGAAGATTCTAATTTTCCTTCCCCCACCGTTGGACTTCTTGTATGCTGTGTATATTCATGTTCCTTAGGAACATAAGCCTCCCAGAACACAACACTTAGGAGAACATTTGACCAAGACAGTGTCCTCCAAACTAGACCTGTGGGTCATGCCGTCCTTTCCCAGCCGTGTTCCTGTGTTCCTAATTGTACTGTGACTTTTGTCTTACAGCAAAGGCAACTGGAATGCTTGGCAATTGTTGAGCTTTCTGGAAAATTCTACCCTGAGCTTCTCTTCTGCTTTCTGGCATGCTCAGCTTTGTTCCTTCTCTGAGAAGTTTCACTGCATGAAAAGGACTCCAACAAGCTTGTGTTTCAGGCTAGTTTTTCTTTCCATGTTTGCCCTTTGGAGCTATGTTTTGTGTTCTCCTTGTAGGGTGCTGTTACTGTCTTCTGGCAGACATTGTTTCTGTCTTCTGCCTGCATTCTGCAGAAAAACCCGTAACAGAAGATGCCGATTAGTGCAACAAAACCACCTCTAGAGGTCACAAAGTTAAACTCAACAATGGATCCCAGGTGGACTTGGCCTAAGAGCTGATCTTTCTCTACTTAATCACTTAGATTTGCCTAACAGGGGTCTTTATTGGCATCAACTCTGTGGCATCTGTCATTTACCCCATACAACATGCGTTCAGATCAGACCAGCTGGGGCTGCACTTATCTTGGTGATGAAGGACAGTTGAAACCAAACCACTGGCGACTGAAACAGTGATGCCTTCAGAGAAAGTTGTCAGAATGAAATCAACTGGACATGATCCTTGCCTGGGTCTCAGCACCAAGGAGGCTAAGGAAGGAAGAGCCTGACTTTGAGGCTAGCCTGAGCATCATAGTGACACCCTATATCAAAATCAACAATCAAAATGGAGTCACTTATGCTGGCCCCTTAATTAAAGCTAGGAGGCTATATGGAAATGGTTCTTATCAATGGTTACCTGGCACTGAATGTCTTCTAACCTTGGCTCTTACTTGCACTCTGTTTATATTTGCTCCAGGCACAGGCACGGTTCAGGAATTTACATACTAATTCCAGCATATTACCCCATATCATCAAGATTGACATCTTAAACAAAGAGGAGGATGGCTGCTCTGACAGGAGAGGAATTAATCTAAAGGAGATATTGGGTCCTTTCCTTTGGCTATCAGACTACTGAAACATGGGTCCCAAAGAATTAAAAATTTCCCAGGAATTCCATGGGAATCCCCATGGGGAAGGGAAAGGCTGACCTCAATGCTAGCCAGAGGAGGAACTACCCCCTAAGCAGAGATCTCACAGATTTGACAAATTAGTACACGTAAGTCTCCTGGCTTCCTCACCATCTTCCCTAGAAAACTGTAGCTACAAAAAAAAACTGAAGTTGCTCTCTCCCTAGTTTGTATACATTCTGGATAAACTTATCTTCTTTTATCAAGATTTTTGAAAAATTTCTTCTTTGTGGATCTATAACCTATAACTAGACCTCCTTGAGAAATGAGATATTACTTTCTTTAGAAAGCCTTTCCTCATATTCTTTCCCTTCCCCTCAACTGAGGCAAAGTGAGTGTTGGGAGAAATGAGCGAATGTGATGTGATTTTATATATATATATATATATATATATATATATATGTATATATATATATATATATATTCACTCATTTATATATATGTGTGTGTGTGTGTATCATCTTCATTTTATACATGTATATAATAAAGTTATAAAGACCTGGGTTTGAATTTTTGTGCTATCATTTAATATCCACCTATGATATTGGCAAAATACTAAACTTCATTGGACTTTAACATCTGCCTATAAATTAGTGCTAATGTATTACTTAATAGTAGGCTAATGAATATTAAATATTATAACATAACAGGCTAAACATGCAGGCTGAGAACCAGTAACCGTTTTGTTCCTTTGAACTCTCTGAGCTCTGTCTGTACTTTCTGTTTCAAATCCTAGATGTTTATATGTTCACTCACTCATCTAACAATATTAAATGATGACGATGAAGGCAGTGAGTGTTAAAAAGAAAACTAGAGCAAGATGGAGTGGGGAGGCATGTTTTCTTGTTGTTTTATTTAGGGTGATTTGGGGAAAGGCAACATTTGTGTTGAGAACTGAGGGAGTGAGCTTTGACCTTTTCAGAGAAGACAGACACCAGGAGCCTAGCCTGTGTGGGAACCAGCAGGAGCCTGGTGGTCAGAACACAATGAGCAGAGAATGGAAGATGTGGGATAAAGGAAAGAAGACAGAGAAGGGGCAGGGGACATGTCACGTGACCACAGTAAGCACAACCTCGCACCCCTGAGTGAGGTGGGATGGCGCTTGAGATGGTGAGGTGGAAGACTGGCAGAGCCAGCATGAACTGTTAAAGTCACAAGAGTGGAAACTGGAAGATCAGTTCGCAGGAACGGTGGTCTCCGCCTTGGTCCCCGCCTTTCTCATCTCTTGTTGGACTTCGGATGAGCCGTCCTCCCCACTTCTACTCTTTCTCCTTTCCCATCGTGCGTCTACACAGCAAGCAAAGGGGCCTTTTAAATCTGGACAGTTCTTCTATTCTCTTGCCCACTCTTTGACTCTTTGCCTTCCTTGTGAGTTTTGATTTGAAGACAGAGCAAAGATCCTTGCTGGAAGAAGCAGCTAACAGTAAGGTGTGTTAGGGCAGCTCCGCGAAGAGCGGGGTGAGCGAGGCAGGGTATGGAGCAGCATCTGTGGCTTTGTGTTGGCTTAGTGGTCATCTGTTACCACGAGGACCCGCTCTGTGTCACTGCATACACCCCAAGAACTTCCTGTAATGATTAGTCAAAGGTAACTTCCTTCCTTCCTTCCTTCCTTCCTTCCTTCCTTCCTTCCTTCCTT
>NW_026585644.1:35163694-35215117 GCF_907164565.1 Psammomys obesus
CTTCCTTCCTTCCTTCCTTCCTTCCTTCCTTCCTTCCTTCCTTCCTTCCTTCCTTCCTTCCTGTATTTCTTTATTCTTTTGTTTCTTTATTTTTATATTTCTTCTTTTTGGTTTTAGGGGCTTTAATTTTTTTAATAATGCAAGTGGATGTTTGCGTGTTTGTAAAGCCAGAATGTACATATAGTACCATGCAGTACCTGCAAGGGCCAGAAGAGGGCATCATATCCATGGAACTGGAATTAGAGTTGTGACCCAGCACATGGGTGCTGGGAACCAAACCAGGAGCTTCTAAAAGAGGAGCCAGTGCTCTTAACCACTGAGCCACCATTATCAACAGGACTTAAATAAGTCAACATATTTAAGTTCCTGAGGACAGAAACCATAGGCTCTGGCTTAGCAGCCATTTAATAGGGAAAAACATGCAGAACTATTTTAAACATACACCATCTGTAAAGGATAGAGCTATTTGGGAAAACTGAGCAAATTTCTATATCAAAAACATAAGATGTCAGCAGTGTCGTGTCCCCCCCCGCCCCCCGTGGTGATTCAGTCTAGTTAGTGTACTATTCTCTGAAGTTTCCATGACCTGCAAAATATACGACACATAGGAAGCTCCACAGTAGCAGAGTAGCACAGCCAGAAGTTTAGCACATTGTTGGCGGAAGCAATTGGAACCCATCCTGTTTAACATAAACTGCGGGCAAGTAAAACTAAAGTAGAATGAATACTTAAATAAGTGACTCCAAGATGGCGGCACCCAGTGCATGCTGTATCTGAGTAGTAGATCAGAGACTGTGGGCCAAGCGAGTGAACTGGCTGCGGACTCCAAAACATAGGATCCTGGGAGCTAGAGACACATAGTGCCAGCCCACCCACCCCGACTCCCATGGACAACTCCTGGGTCCAAGGGACACAAGGTCCCAAGTTCCTGGCACCGGTGCCATCTACCTACCCAACACAAGACTCCTCCCTCCAAGTTCCATAAAGGCACGGCTCCAGCATCCAGACCCCAGACTCCTCCCGCCTCCCCAAGGACAGCTCCCAGATACCAGGGACATAGCCCAGCCTCCAGTCCATAGTTCTACCCGTGCCCCTGTGGAGACTGGTCAGACAATACGAGCACATAGGATCCTGTTCCAAGATGGCGGTGCCCAGCAAAGTCTGAGTACCAAGAGTGCAAAAAACTGTGGAGCAAGCAAGCTGCCAAGGTGCTGACTCTGCAAAGCAGTCTCTATTCATGTTTCTCAGAGAGAGGAGAGAATCCTGGTTGCCAGTCATGCATGATCTTCTGGCTACTCCTGCCATCCTGAGGACAACTCTGGATTCCAGAGATGTGCAGATCTAGCCTATGGCTCACGGCTCTACTAACCATCTTAGGGAGACCTGTAGGACCTCAGGATTACATAGCTTTGATAACTACGCCCTAGTTCCCTGCATATAGGTCCAATTGGGACCAGCAGAGAGGAGCTATAGGCTATTCGAGAAGATCCAGTTCCCAGGCCACAACCCAGGGCTCCCCTCCTCTATACCTGAGAAGCCCAGCAGGCTCCAGGAACAACCAGCCAATGTCAGGGACTACCAGATGGCTAAAGGCCAATGTAAGAACATAATCAACAAAAGCCAGGGCAGTATGATACCACCAGAACCAAACTGTCCTAGTACAGCAAGCTTTGGGTATTCTAACACAGCTGAAGCACAGGAAAACAACCTTAAATCTATGCTTATGAAAGGGAAAATAAATAAATCCCTCATAGAAATACAGGCATATACAATGAAACAAGACCTAAAAATGGAAGTAGAATCAATAAAGGAAACACAAACTGAGGAAATCCTGGATGTGAAAAACTTAGGGAATAGAACAGGAACCATAGAGGTAAGTATTAACCAACAGGATATAAGAGTTGGAGAAAAGGATCTTAGGCATAGAAGATACAATTGAAGAAATCAATATATCTGTCAAAAAGTTAAATAAAAAGAAATCCTGACACAAAACATCCAAGAAATCAAAAACACCATGGAAAGACAAACCCTAAGAGTAAAAGAAATGGAAGAAAGAGAAGATTCCCAATTCCAAGGACCAAAAAATATTTTCAACAAAAGCATGGAAGAAAATTTTTCCAGTTAATGAAAGAGATACTTTTAAACACATAAGAAAATTACAAAATACCAAATAAATTAGACCAGAAAAGAAATTCCTCTCATCACATAATAATCACAACATTAAATGTACAGAACAAAGAAAAATATTAAAAGCTACAAGGTCAAATAACATAAAGACAGATCTATCAGAATCACACCTGACTTCTCAATGGAGACTCTAAAAGCCAGATGTCTTGCAGACCATAAGAGACCACAAATGTCAGCCCAGGCTACTTATACCCAACAAAACTTTCAGTCTCCACAGATAGAAAAAAACAAGATATTCCATGACAAAACCAGTTTTAAACGGTAGCTATGCACAAACCCAGCCCTATAGAAGATACTAGAAGGAAAACTCCAACCCAAGGAGGCTAACTACACCCAAAAAACACAGACTATAAATAACTTAACTACATCAAACTTAAAAGAAGATAAGCACATAAACACACCACCACCAACATTAAAATAAAAGGAACTAACAATCACTGGTTATTAATATCTCTCAACATCAATGGATTCAACTCTCCAATAAAAAGATTACAGACTAACAGAATGGATGTGTAAATAGGACCCAACATTCTGCTGCATACAAGAAATGTACCCCAGCAACAAAGATAGACATTACCTTAGAATAAAGGGCTGAAAAGGTTCTCCAAGCAAACAGACCCAAGAAACAAGCTGGAGTAGTCATCCTAATATTAATAAAATAGATTTACAACCAAAGTTAATCAAAAGAGATGGGGAAAAACACTTCATACTTGTCAAGGGAAAAATCCACTGAAAGGACATCTCAATCCTGAACATCAATGGCCTAAATACAAGGGCACCTACATTTGTAAAAAGAAACATTGTTAAAGCTTAAATCACACATCATTTCCCACACATTAATAATGGGAAACTTCACCACCCCACCCTCACCAATGGACAGATCATTGAGACAGAAATTAAATAGAGAAATAATGAAATTAACATTTCATGAATCAAATGGTCCTAATAGATATCTACAGAGCTTTTCACCCAAACACAAAAGAATATACCTTCTCTTCAGCATCTCATGGAACCATCTCCAAAATCAACCATCTAGTCACTCACAAAGCAAAACCACAATGAATACAAGAAAATTGAATTACCTCATTGTATTTTATCAGATCAGCATGGACTAAAGCTGGACTTCAACAACAACAGAGATAACAAAAAGCCTATACACTCATGGGAGCTGAACAACTTCTTACTCAATGACCGCTGGGTCAGGGGTAAAAGAAAGAAAGAAATTAAAGACTTTCTAAAATTCAATGAAAATGAAGTCATAACATACCCAAACATACGGGACACAATGAAAGCAGTGCTAAGATGAATGTTCATAGCACTAAGTACCTTCATAAAGAAATTGAGAGGTCTCATGCTAACAACTTAAAAGCACATCTGAAAGCTCTAGGGGGGAAAAAAAAAAAGAAGAAGCAAACACACCCAAGAGGAGTAGATGGCAGGAAATAATCACATTCAGGGCTGAAATCAATAAATTAGAAACAAAGAGAACAATACAAAGAATCAACAAAACCAAGAACTGGTTCTTTGAGGAAATCATCAAGATCGTCAAACCCTTAGCCAAGCTAACAAAAGGCAGAGAGATAGTACCCAAATTAACAAGATCAGAAATGAAAAGGGGACATAACAACAGACACTGAGGAAATCCAAAAAACCATTAGGTCTTAAAAAACCTGTACTCCACAAAACTGGATAATGTAGATGAAATGAAAAATTTTCTTGATATATTCCATTCACCAAAGTTAAATCAAGACCAGTAAACAAGTTACATAGTCTAGAACCCCAATGGAAATAGATGTCGTCAATAAAAGGCTTCCTTCCAAAGAAGCCCAGGGCCAAATGGTTTTAGTGCAGAATTATACCAGAGTTTCAAACAGGAACTAATACCAATTCTCCTCTTACTATTTCACAAAATAGAAATAAAAGGAACATTGCCAAACTCTTCTATGAGACCACAGTGACCCTGATACCTAAACCACACAAAGACCCGATAAAGAAAGAAAATTTCAGACCAGTTTCCCTTATGAACATTGAGGCAAAAAATACTCAACAAAATTTTCACAAACTGAACCCAAGGACACATCAAAAATATCTTCCACCATGATTAAGTAGGATTCATCCAAGGCATGCAAGGGTGGTTCAACATATGAAAATCCTTCAATGTAATCCACCATATAAACAAACTGCAAGAAAATAAAAACATGAACATCTCATTAGATGTTGAAAAAGCATTTGACAAACCCAATATCCCTTCACGATAAAAATCTTGGAAAGATCAGAGATACAATGCATATATCTAAACACAATAAAGGCAATATATAGCAAGCATATTGCCAACATCAAAGTAAGTGAAGAGAAACTTAAAGCAATTCCACTGAAATCAGGGACAAGACAAGGCTACCCATTCACTCCATATCTCTTCAACATAGTATTTGTAGTTCCAGCAAGAGCAATAAGACAACTAAAGAAGATCAAGGGGATACAAATTGGAAAGCAAGAAGTCAAAGTATCATTATTCACAGATAAGTGACCCTAAAAATTCTACCAGAGAACTCCTACAGATGACAAACACCTTCAGCAAAGTGGTTGGATACAAAATTAAAAAAAAAAAAAAATCAGAAGCTCACCTGTATACAAATGATAAATAGGCTAAGAAAGAAATTAGGGAAATTACATCCTTCACAATACCCACAAACACTGTAAAGTATCTTGGTATAACTAACTAAGCAAGTCAAAGACCCAAATGACAAGAGCTTCAAATCTCTGACAAAAGAAATTGAAGAAGATATCAGAAAATGGAAAAATGTCTCATGGATTGGTAGAATTAACATAGCAAAAATGGCCATCTTACCAAAAGCCATCTACAGATTCAATACAATTCCCATCAAAATACGAACACAATCTTTTACAGACCTTGACAGAACAGTTCTAAACTTCATATAGAAAAACAACAGCAGCAAAAACAAACAAAAAACAAAAACAGAATAGCTAAAACAATTTTATACAATAGAAGAACTTCTGGAGGTATCTTCATCCCTGATTTCAAGCTATACTACACAGCAGCAGTAATAAAAGCCACATGGTACTGGAAAAAAAAAAAAAAGACTGGTTGATCAATAGAATTGAATCAAAGACACAAACATAAACCCACACACCTATGAACACTTGATTTTTGACAAAAGAGCCAAAAACCAAACAGTGGAAAAAAGAAAGCATCTTCAACAAATGGTGCTGCTACTGGACGTCTACATGCAAAAAAATGCAAACAGATCCATATCTATCATCCTGCATAAAACTCATATCAAAGAGATCAAAGGCCTCAATATAATACCAGATACACTGAATCTATTAGAAGAGAAAGTAGGGAAGAACTTTGAACTCACAGGCACAGGAGACAACTTCCTGAACAGAACACCAACAGCTCAGGCTCTCAGATCAACAATTAGTAAATGGGACTTCTTGAAACTGAAAAGCTTCTGTAAGGCAAATGATACTGACAATAGAACAAAAACGGTAGCCTACAGATTGGGAAAAGATATTCACCAACCCTACATCTAACAAAGGGCTAATAGCCAAAATATATAAAGAACTCAAGAAATTCCTCAACTGAGGTACATCTGGGTTGTTTCCAGATTCTGGCTATTACAAATAAACCTGCTATGAACCTGGTTGAGCAAATGTCCTTGTTGCATACTTGAGCATCTTTTGGATATATGCCTAGGAGTGGTATAGCTGGATCTTGAGGTAGCACTATTCCTAATTGTCTGAGAAAGCGCCAAATTAATTTCCATAGTGGTTGTACAAGTTTACATTCCCACCAGCAATGGAGGAGGGTTCACCTTTCTCCACATCATCTCCAGCATGTGTTGTCACTTGAGTTCTTGATCTTAACCATTCTGATGGGTGTAAGGTGAAATCTCAGGGTTGTTTTGATTTGCATTTCCCTGATGACTAAGGATGTTGAGCATTTCTTTAAGTGTTTCTCTGCCATTTGGTATTCTTCTATTGAGAATTCTCTGTTTAGCTCTGTACCCCATTTTTTAATTGGATTACTTGATTTGTTGCTTTTTAACTTCTTGAGTTCTTTATATATTCTGGATATTAGCCCTCTGTGAGATATGGGGTTGGTGAAGATCCTTTCCTAATCCATAGGCTGTCATTTTGTTCTAATGACAATTGAGGAATAGATTCAGAAATTGTGGTACATTTACACAATGAAATACTACTCAGCAATTAAAAATAAGGAAATCATGAAATGTGCAGGCAAATGGTGGAAACTAGAAAAGATCATTCTGAGTGAGCTATCTTAGAAGCGAAAGACACACATGGTATATACTCATTTATAAGTGGATATTAGACATATAATATAGGATAATCATACTAAAATCTGTACACCTAAAGTAGGTAAGCAAGAAGGAGGACCCTTGGTCAGATGCTCAATCTTCATTGAGAAAGGCAAATGGGATAGACATGGGAAGAAGGTAAAACTAAAGAACAAAACAGGAGCCTACCACAGAGAGCCTCTGAAAGACTCTACCCAGCAGGGTATTAAAGGGGATAGCCAAACTTTGAGTAGAGTGCGGGGAAAGAAGGGGGAGAGAGAAAGACCTGGAGAGGACAGGAGCTCCACAAGGAGAACAACAGAACCAATAAATCTGGGCCCAGGGTTTTTTTCTGAGACTGACACCTCAACCAAGAACCATTCATGGAGATAACCTAGACCCCCTACACAGAGGTAGCCCGTAGCAGTTCAGTCTCCAAATGGGCTTCCTAGTAAGGGGAGCAGAGCCTGACTCTGACATGAACTCTGGCTGGCTCTTTGATCACCTCTCCTTGAGGGGGAAACAGCCTGACCAGACCACAGAGGAAGACTATGAAAGACAGTTCTAATGAGACCTGATAGGGTAAGGTCAGATGGAAGGGGAGGAGGACCTCCCCTATCAGTGGACTGGAGAAAGGGCATGGGAGGATATAAGGGAGAGACAGAGAGAGGGCCGGGTTTGGGAGGGGACAAGGGTGAGGCTACAGCTGAGATACAAAGTGAATAAAATGTAATAAATAAAAATTATATTAAAATTGCCTACCTTGTAAAACTATTAGTTTAAATAAACAAACACTAGATATAAAATTAAAAAAAAAAACTCAAGAAATTGAACAGCAATGAACCAAATAATTGAATTTTAAAAAAAGGGGGTACAGAGCTAAACAGAATTCTCAACAGAAAAATCTTGAATGGCCAAGAAGTACTTAAAGAAATGCTTAATGTCTTTAGTCATCAGAGAAATGCAAATCAGAACAACTCTGAGATTCCATGTTACATTCATCAGAATGGCTGAGATCAAAACTCAAGTGACAACACATGCTGGGGAGGATGTGGAGAAAGGGGACCACTCCTCCATTGCTGGTGGGAGTACAAACTTGAACAACCACTTGGGAAATCAATCTGGTGCTTTCTCAGAAAGTTGGGAATAGCTCTACCTCAAGACCCAGCTATGCCATGCCTGGGCATGTACCCAAAAGATGCTCTAACATACAACAAGGACATTTGCTCAACTATGTTCATAGTGGTTTTATTTGTAACAGCCAAGATCTGAAAACAACCTAGATGCCCCTCAACCAAAGAATGAATAAAGAAACTGTGGTACATTTACATTAAGGAATTAAAAACAAGGAAATCATGAAATTTGCAGGCAAATGGATGGAACTAGAAAAGATCATCCTGAGTGATGTAACCCAGACCCAGAAAGACAGACATGGTTATGTATTCACTTATAATCAGATATTAGCCATATAGTACAGGATAAGCATACTATAATTTACAGACCAAAGAAGATAAGTAACAAGCAGGACTAAAGGGAGGATGCTTAATTCCACTCAGAAGGGGAAATAGAAAAAACAGTGGAAGCAATTGAAGAGAGGGAACAATATAGGAGAGAAAGCATGGAGAGAAATGAGTGTGGAGCTCAGACCTAGGGAGAGCGAAGGCAGGAGGACAGAAAGCTTGCAGAGAGAAGAGAAACCATGGGCGGGGGCATCTCTGTGATAAGCTGGAGTCCAGCAACAGGGTGAGCTCCTGGGAGGATTTAAGACTCCTAGTAGCAGGACACACTCTAATTAAGCAGGGCTCCTAATGGAAGGAGGGGAACACTAACCCACCCAACAAAAATTTTGATCCAAAAATTTACCCTGCCTACAAGATGTGCATGGATAAAGATAGAGTAGAAGTTGAGGGAATGTCCAATCAATTTCTGGCCCAACCTGAGACTCACCCCTTGGGAGAGAGCCAACCCCTGACACTATTAACAATAGCCTGCTATGTTTGCAGATAGGAGCATTTCTTTAAGCACTTCTCAACCATTCAAACTTCCTCTATTGAGATTCTCTGTTTAGCTCTGTATCCCATTTTTTTAATTGGATTATTTGTTTGTTGCTGTTTAATTTCTTAAGTTCTTTATATATTTTAGATATTAGCCCTTTGTCAGATGTAGGGTTGGTGAAGATCTTTTCCCAATCTGTAAGCTACCGTTTTATTCTATTGACAGTGTCCTTTGCCTTACAGAAGCTTTTCAGTTTCAAGGGGTCCCTTTTACTAATTGTTGATCTGAAAGCCTGAGCTGTTGGTGTTCTGTTCAGGAAGTTGTCTCCTGTGCCTGTGAGTTCAAAGTTCTTCCCTACTTTCTCTTCTAATAGATTTAGTGTATCTGGTATTATATTGAGGCCTTTGATCTCTTTTATATGAGTTTTGTGCAGAGTGATAAATATGGATCTATTTGCATTTTTCTGTATGTAAACATCCAAATTAAACCAGGACTATATGTTGAATATGCTTTCTTTTTTCTATTGTTTTCTTTTGGCTCCTTTGTCAAAAATCAAGAGTCCATAGGTGTGTGGGTTTATTTCTGGGTCTTCAATTTGATTCCATTGATCAACTAGTCTGTTTCTTTATAAATACCATACACTTTTTATTACTATTGTTCTGTAGTATAGCTTGAAATCAAAGATAGAGACACCTCTTAGAAGATCTTTTATTGTATAGGATGGTTTTAGCTATTCTGGGTTTTTTCGGATTTCCCTATGAAGTTTAGAATTGCTCTTTCAAGGTCTGTAAAAAAATGGTGTGGTGTTTTGATGAGAATTGCATTGAGTGTGTAGATTGCTTTTGGTCAGATGGTCAGTTTTTACCATGTTAATCCTACTGGTTCATGAGCATGGAAGATGTTTCCATAATTTGGTATCTCCTTCAATTTCTTTCTTCAGAGACATAAAGTTCTTGTCATACAGGCATTTGATTTGCTTGGTTAGAGTTACACCAAGATACTTTATAGTATTTGTGGCTATTGTGAAAGGTGTTATTTCCCTTATTTCATTCTCAGTCCATTTATTTGTATACACGAGGGCTACTGATTTTTTTTTGTTGTTGTTGAAGGTGTTTATCAGCTGTAGGAGTTCTCTGGTTCAATTTTGGGGGTGACTTATCTATATGATCATATCATCTGCAAATAGCAATACTTTGACTTCTTGCTTTCCAATTTGTATTCCCTTGATCTTCTTTAGTTGTCTTATTGCTCTGGTTAGAATTTCAAGTAGTATATTGAATAGATATGGACAGAGTGGGCAGTCTTATCTTGTCCTTGATTTCAGTGGAATTGCTTTAAATTTCTCTCCACTTACTTTGATGTTGGCAATAGGCTTGCTATATATTGCCTTTATTATGTTTAGATATATGCCTTGTATCCCTGATCTTTCCAAAACTTTTATCATGAAGGGGTGTTGGGGCTTTGTCAAGTGATTTTTCAACATCTAATGAGATGCTCATGTTTTTATTTTCTTTCAGTTTCTTTATATGGTGGATTACATGGATGGATTTCCATATATTGAACCACCTCTGCATGCCTGGGATGTAGCCTACTTGGTCATGGTGGATGATATTTTTGATGTGTTCTTGGATTTGATTTGAGAGTATTTTGTTGAGTATTTTTACATCCTTGTTCGTAAGGGAAATTGGTCTGAAATTCTCTTTTTTGTTGGGTGTTTGTGTGGTTTGAGTATCAGGGTCATTGTGGTTTCATAGAATGAGTTTGGAAAAGTTCCTTCTGTTTTGAGTTTGTGGAATAATTTGAGCAGTATTGGTGTCAGCTCTTCTTTGAAAGTCTGGCATAATTCTGTGTAGAAACCATCAAGCCCTGGCCTATATATATATATATATATATATATATATATATATATATATATATATGACATATATATACATATATGACACATATATGACATATGACACACATATATATATATACATATATATATATGACATATATATATATGACTTTTAATGAGTGCTTCTATTTTTTTTAGGGGTTATAGAACTGTGTACATTGTTTACCAGATCTTGATTTAATTTGGGGAAGTGGACTATATCAAGAAAATTGGACATTTCATTTAGATTATCCAATTTTGTACAGGCTTTTAAAGTAAGACCTAATGATTCTTTGGATTTCCTCAGTATCTATTGTTATGTCCCCCTTTCATTTCTGATTTTGTTAATTCTGGTACTATCTCTCTGCCTTTAGTTAGTTTGGCTAAGGGTTTGTCTATCTTACTGATTTCCTCAAAGAACCAGCTCTTGGTTTTGTTGATTCTTGTATTGTTTTCTTTGTTTCTAATTTATTGATAATATCCCTGAGTGTGATTATTTCTGCCATCTACTCCTCTTGGTGTGTTTGCTTCCTTTTTTTTTTTTTTTCCTTAGAGCTTTCAGGTGTGCTTTTAAGTTACTAGTATGAGATCTCTCCACTTTCTTTATGAAAGCACTTAGTGCTTTGAACTTTCCTCTTAGCACTGCTTTCATTGTGTCCCATAGGTTTTGGTATGTTGTGCCTTCATTTTCATTGTATTTTAGGAAGTCTTTAATTTCTTTCTTTCTTTTATCCCTGACCCAGCGGTCATTGAGTAAGGAGTTGTTCAGTTTCCATGAGTGTGTAGGCTTTTTGTTATCTCTGTTGTTGTTGAAGTCCAGCTTTAATCCATGCTGATCTGAAAAAGTATATTAATTCAGTTTTCTTGTATTGGTCAAGGCTTGCTTTGTGACCATCTATATATGGTTGATTTTGGAGAAGATTCTGTGAGACGCTAAGAAGAAGATATATTCATTTGTGTTGGGTGAGAGGTTCTGTTGATATCTATTAGGTCCATTTAATTCATGTCCTCTTTTAGTTTTACTATTTCTCTGTTTAGTTTCTGTGCATTGGTGAAAGAAGGGTGTTGAAGTATCCCACTATTAATGTGTGAGAATAGAAGTGTGTTTTAAGCTTTAATAATGTTTCTTTTACAAATGTGGGTGGCCTTGTATTTGGATCAGATGTTCAGAATTGAGATATCAGCTTGGTGGATTTCTTCTTTGATAAGAATGAATTGACCTTTCTTATGTTTTTTTAATTAATTTTGGTTTAAAATCTATTTTGTTACATATTAGGATGGCTACTCCTGCTTGTTTCTTGGGGCCATTTGCTTGGAGAACCTTTTTCCAGCTCTTTACTGTGAGGTAATGTCTATCTTTGTGCTGAGGTACATTTCTTGTATGCAGCAAAATATTAGGTCCTATTTACATATCCATTCTGTTAGTCTGTGTCTTTTTATTGGAGAGTCCATTGGTGTTGAGAGATATTAATGACCAATGATTGTTAGTTCCTTTTATTTTAATGTTGTTGGTGGTAATATTTGTGTGTTTGTCTTCTTTTGGTTTTGTTGCAGTGAAGTTATTTATATCCTGTGTTTTCTTGGGTGTAGTTAACCTCCTTGGGTTGGAGTTTTCCTTCTAGTATCTTCTGGGTTTGTGCATAGATATTGTTTAAGTTTGGTTTTGTCCTGAAATATCTTGTTTTCTCATCTATGGTGACTGAAAGTTTTGCTGGGTTTAGTATTCTGGCCTGACATCTGTGTTCTCTTAGGCTCTGCATAACATCTGTATGGTCCCTTCTGGCTTTCCTAGTTTCTGTTGAGAAATCAAGTGTGATTCTGATTGGTCACCTTTGTATGTTACCTGACCTTATTCTCTTGCAGCTTTTAACATTTTTCCTTTGCTCTGTACATTTACTGTTTTGGTTACTATGTGGTGGGTGGATTTTTTTTTCAGTCTAATCTATTTGGTGTTCTGTATGCCTCTTGTATGTTTAAAGGCATTTCTTCCTTTAGGTTGGGGAAATTTTCTTTTGTAATTTTGTTGAAAATATTTCCTTGTTGCCAAGAGTCTTCTTTTTCTTCTACTCCTATTATTCTTAGGTTTTGTCTTTTCATTGTTTCCTTGATTTCTTGGATGTTTTGTGTCCGGATTTTTTCAATTAGATATTTCTTTGACAAATGTTTCTGTTTTTCAATTGTACCTTCAGTCCCTGATATCCTCTCCTGCATCTCTTTTATTCTGTTGGTGAGGCTTACCTCTGTAGCCTCTGTTCTCTTCCCTAAGTTTTCCATCTCTAGGGTTTTTTTCAATTTGTGTTTTTTTTGTTGAATCTATTTCCATTTTCAGGTCTTGAACTACGTTATACATTTCCTTCACCTGTTTGATTGCATTTTCATGTATGTCTTTGAAAGCTTCTATTTGTTTGCTTGTATTTTTCTGTATTTTTTGAGGGATTTAATATCTTCAGAAGCATGGATTTAAGGTTATTTTCCTGTGCATTTTTTGCATTAGGATACTCAGTGTTTGTTGCAGGTTCTGGTGGGCCATATTGCCCTGGTTTTTTTTTTCATTGTGTTCTTACACTTGCCTTTAGCTGTGGCTTTAGCTGGGCATTCCTTAGGCAGCTGGGATTTTTAGGCATGCCGGAGAAGTCCTGCCTGGGTGTGTGCCCGGGCTGGGTCTCTGTGACGTGCTTGCAGCTTTTCTCTTCTGGTTGTGTTCCAGTTGGACTATAGGCAGAGAGATTAGGGTGTGGGTGTTTAGCTTGTGTGTACCTGAGGGTCTGCTCAGGACTGCTGGCAGAGCTGTGAACCATAGACTCAATCTGTACATCTCTGGAATCTGGAGTAGTCCTCAGGTGATGGGGTTAGCCAGGAGGTCTGAGGCTGGATCTATACATGCCTGGCTTCCAGGATCTCCTCCCCTCTCTGGGGAAACAGAAACAGATGCTGGCACTTTGGAGTCAGCAGTTTGGGCAGTTGCTCACTCAAAGTTCCTGCTCTCTGGGTAGGTACTCGATTCTGTGGTTGCTAGGCTCCACCATCTTGGAACCAGATTTTTGTATGCTCCTATTGTCTGGCTGACCCCACAGGAAGATGGGTAGAAATGTGGCCAGAGGCTGGGGATTTTGCTCCTGTTGTCCAGAGGCTGCGCTGTATGATGGGAAGCAGAAGGAGCCTGGTGTCCACAGGGTAGAGCCTTATGTCCCTGGTATTCAGGAGTAGTGTTCAGGTAGGTGGAAGGCCTTAGGTCTAGGAGTCATCCATGGGGATCTGGGATTGTACTTCCCTAGCTTCTGGGATACCTTCTTTCATTTGTGAAACACAGACAGCAGCATTTTGGAGTCCTCAGTCAGATGGCTGTGCACTGCCATCTTGGAGTCATAAACCAGTCTTTTGAAACTTTAAGGCCCACCCCTAGTGACACACCTTTTCCAACAAGGCCACACCTCCTAATCCTGCCCAAACAGTTCCATCAAGTGGGGACCAAGTATTCAAACATATGAGTCTATGGGAACCATTTCATTCAAACAACCACAGCTGCCTCAGCCTGTATTAAACAGACTCACTTTTCTGCATAGAAGGTGCTGCAAGCACCAGCTCCCAACTTCCTTTCTTGGTCCTCAAGTCTTCAGTTTCTCCCCTCAGCTTAGAGGAAACCCCCTGAACTTAAACTCCCCAAATCCCAGAATACTTGGAGCAACTGGGATAATAGGAGTCATTTGAGATGTCCATCCCTTTAGACAGAGCATTCTGTAATCTCTGCTGCATTTCTCCATCTACAGAAGCCCCTTGCTCACCAAGGCAGCCTCTTCTGTGTTTAGACACCAGTTTTGTTAAGATCTCTCTTCCTATGGCTTCCATTGATTAAAAATTTTTGTGTTAAAACTAGTGAGATGGTATGTGTGCTTGGAACATTGCCAGGAATACAGCAGGCACCAGATAAATACCTGGTGCTACTATTATGTGGTACATCAGACTGTACCACAAATGCTGTGACAGTCCTGGCTGACTGAATCCACTTTTTTTTCTCGTGACTTCCTAGCTGAAGCAGGTGTGATGCCTAGCCTTTCCTTACTCTCTACTAGACACCCCCAGTTCCATCGGCCACACATTCTACGGTATGATAGTCAACACTGACGGTCAACCTCATGGGATTTAGAATCTCTATGGAAACAAACCTCTGGGTGTGTCTATCAATGAGGGAGTTTATAAATTGAGTTGAGGTGGGAAGACCTACCTTGAATGTGGGTGGTACCATCCCATGGGCTGTAGCCCCAAGACCGATCAAAAAGGAGAAAGCCAGCTGAGTACTAGCATTCATTGTCCCCTGCTTCCTGATCATCTCCTACTTCTGCAGCCATGCCTTCCTGTCTTAATGAACTGTACCCTCAAAACGTGAGCCAAAATAAACCTCCCAGAAGTGGCTTTTGTCATGTATTTGTCCTAACAACGTGGTTTCCTGTCCCCTCCCTTCCTGTCCTCTGCATACAGACAGGTTTCTAACCAGTTGACAGTCCTCTGAAAATGTCAACTTTCAGAATTAGGCACCAAAACTCCCCCCTCAGGACGTGAGGAGTGATCAGCGACTCTTACCTCTCAAGACCAGGGTGCTCAGCAATTTATCACACTGCCCACATTGTGCAGGAGAACAGAACCATGCAGCTTCAAGTAATAGAGGAGCAGGAGGGACCTTGGCCCCAGCGCACACTCTGGAACGGTAAGTTCACAAGCTGGCCTCCTGGATGCAATCAGACCTACACATGGCCTATTTAGGAAGAGTTCACCATCCATTGGAGTTTGAGATGCAAGTAGCTCCAGTAGCCTGGCAAGATGCTAGCTGCAAACTGACCCCTGGCTTCCTTATCAGAGAAACAAGAGGGAAGGGCGGTGTGCTGCTGGTTTTATGTCAACTTGGCACAACACACAAGATAGAGAGAACGAACCTCAACTGAGAAAATGTCCCACCAGACCAGCCTGTGATGGCTTTTTTTTTTTTTTTTTTTTTCTGAATGATGGTTGATGTGGGAGGGTCCAGCTTACTATACTGTTTCTACACAGGTGGTCCTGGGGTATATAAAGTAAGTTGAGCAGGACTCCGGGAGCAAACCAGTAACTAGTCCTCCAGGGCCTCTGCATCAGTTCCCGTCTCCAGGTTCCTGCTCTGACTTCCTTTGTTGGTGGACTGTGATATGGAAGTATAAGCCAAATAAACCCTTTTCTCCCCAAGTTGCTTTTGGTCATGGAGTTTCATCGAAGCAATAGAAACCCTAGCTAAGGCAGGTGAGGACTGTCATAAGCTTGGACAGTGCACACTGTGCTGAGGCTGGCCAATTATAGCCGAATAGGATTATGGACCTCTGTGTTCTCGATCGTGTATAGTTTGAAAAGAAGCCAGTAGCAAGCATTTAAAAGTACAGAATCATCTCATTTTTGATGTCTCCTCTTTAAACATGTTCTCAAAATACCATGTGAGCCAGTAGTGTCCAGGATAAATGAGAGTGCCATGACATGAGGTCTTAGTTCAGAGCTCTGTTCCGTGGCCGCAGGACTGGGAGCTGGACCTGCACAAAGCCTATCTTTTAGGCAAGTCTTTCTAGATAGTTCTCAAGCCATATTTATAGCCAGGGACAAATTCGGGAAAGAGAAGCGTATGTGAATCTCCTGTGGGAGTTGTTTTGTTTTGTTTTTACCTGGCAGGTGGAGAAAGCTTTTGAGCCTGGAATGTGGGGTCAAGGGAGGCTTTGAATGGAATCCAGCCTCCATCCTGCAAGGGCAGCTTGCCTTTGTGAACAAACCAGCCGCCTCAGCCTCACCTTACCCTCTGGCTCTGTGAATGATGTCCAATTGTTCTTCGCAAAGTCTTCATCACTTTCTTATCCGTTTGCAAAGTAGATAACAACAACAGAACTGTGTGTGTGTGTGTGTGCGCGCGCGCACACATATGCCTTTTCTGATAGAAAGCACACATTGTATAATCCTCAAAGAATAAATAAAATTTTAAAAAAGAGCATGTGATAGCAGGTTAACATGCAGATGCTTATCACAGCAGTTTAATAGTAGCATGGGATCCAGAGAAGCAAACTGAAGCAGAAAGTAATTTGCCTAAAGTCTCTCTGCTGGTTCACTGACTTTAGCAGGGAATCCTCCCAGTGTCCTGGGAAAATAAATTGCACACTGCTCTCACCCCATTCCACCCACTCAAAACACCAGTCACACACTTGTGAGATAGGTTGGTATTTTATGCAAATCATAAATTTGTAAAAGGAAAGAATTTTTGAAATATTATTCTATTGAAAACAATATTAATGAAATGTTCACAAAGCCTCCATTTACGGGCAGCGATGACACAGCATGAACTCCCAGATGTTTTTGAAAGTCTTCACAAACTGCATGATTTTTAAACCTGGCAGGCAAGTGAATTATAAATCGTCACGTTCCTCCCCCTTGATACAACTTTAGAAAATGGAAGCTGCTGTGAAATGCTGTGAGGGTTGACCTTCACCCATGTGAGCCTAAGTGTACAGTCTCTGTCTGTCTGTCTGTCTGTCTGTCTGTGTGTCTAAAGGCCAGAGGACAACTTAAATGTTGTAATGCAAGTGCCTTCCACCATTTTTTTTTTGTTTTTTGTTTATTCGTTTTTTTGTTTTGTTTGTCTCCCATCCATCTTTCATTGGCCTGGAGCTTACCAAGTAGGCTAGGCTGAGAGGCCCAGGGATCAGCCTCTCTCCACCTCCCCAGCTCTAGGATTACATCTGAATGTCACCACACCTGTTTGGATTTCTATTTTCACAAGAGCTGTTGTTGAACTCAGGTCCTCCTGCATGCGAGGCAAGGTCTTTACAGAGCTATGCCCCCAGCTCCCAGTGTGCAGGGTCTCCAAATACATCTTTGCTGTGCCACCTTGTCCGTCCTGAGCAGGCATTATTGCCCCTCAGGTGAATGGACACCTGAGTTTGCTTGACTAGCAGTGTAGTGTGGGAGGTTTCACGGCGTCTCCCTAGCAGCTGCTCCTCCTTTCTCAGTATTAGATACCAGTTTTGGTAAATGTGTAATAAAGATGTGTTATATACACACAATCCCAGTTTTGATGACTGGGTAATGAAAATGTGGTACAAATACACAACGGACTTTGAGTCAGTTATAAAAGGAAAGTGAAAATGTAACACTTTCAGGAAAACAGATGAACAGGAAAGTGTTATGCTAAACCAGGTATCTCAGACCCAGCAGCACAGATGCTGCATTTTCTTTTTGTGTGGATTCTCGTTTGGGGTCTAAGCACTTCTTGGGGGTACGGGATAAGAACAGAAGAGGGATCAGAGGCTAGAGGCTTGAGGTCTGGAAACTAAGGACAATGAAAGTGTCGAATAGCAAGTGGACTTTGGGACACTAGAGGAGCCTTCATTTTATCTCTTCCACATCCTGCAGGGATTTTAAACACTACGTCTTAAACTACATTCTAATTCTTGGCTTCTTGGCCTTTTGGCTAATATCGGGTGTCCCGCTCATGCCTTTGTTTCAGGGCAGTTTTACTGAACGCTAGTCTGAGATAATAGATGCTGACAACTGGGCTACAGAGGCAAAGCTTTCAAAGAGCTCTGCCTGTACTGACAGACCTATGATCAGCCAAAGAGCAGGATAATTGCTGGCAATAACGACATGGGTGCTACCAGGCTTGAAGGAGAATCACCGAGGAGGTTGGGGGCATGGCGTATAGTTCTCTGGGGTAAGTGGTACTTTTTTTTTTTTTTTTTTTTTTTTTTGAGAAGCTAGAAGGAAGTAGGAAGGAGAGTGTCCTCAGCTGAGAAATAGAAAGGCTTAAAATGGACAGCACTCGGATCACGAGACTGGGGTAGCAATGTGGGTGGAAGGTGGCTGGAATGTCAAGCCCCCTTCCCGTCTTTGGAGAAGCCTTTAGCTGGGAGGCTGCCAATTAACGTTCTCTCCTGAGATTCCGATGAGGCTTAACCTCCTGAGATCAGAATTCCCTCTTGTCTCTGGATAGAAAGGACACCTTTTCTCCATCCAATAGGCTGGAGCTCTCCAGAAGAAGAGGGCTGCCCCCACCTTGGGCTTTGAGCTCTGTGGACACCTATTGTGTCTTACCAAGAACAGGTAACAGGGGCGAGTTTAGGTCACTACCGTGTGTATATTACCCACACGGGCAGCCTCTAGAAGGAGAACCCCACGTGCAAGCAGTAGCTCCATGTCCCACTCTACTCATATAAGGAGCCCCAACCCAACCGTTTCTAAGGGACAGAGGCAGCCCCCTCTGAGGTCATTTGGTTGAGGGACTTGAGAAGGAGATGCCAAGATGGGAGAGGTTCCCTGGGCTAGTCAGATTCTACTGGAGAGAGCGGGCTTCCCTCCCCTTTCTTCCTTGGAGGGATTCTGACCTGATGGATGACAGGCCCCGTTTCAATCATGATGCCAGCTGGACTCAGGGGCGGTGCTGCAGTGAGGGCCCAACCACCCTCTAGGTCACCAACTGGGCAGCGTAAACTGTAGATTGCTGACCCCTTCCTGCTGAGTAAATCCTGAGAGAAGCTGCATCAATAAGAAAGCAAATTTCTGTGACCGTCGAGTCTAGGCTAAAGGGATTTATTTATTTACTTAGACGTGTTTTTCTTTACTTGCTTTAAAAAGATATATCTCTTTGAGAACATTTTACTAATACAGACATTTGTAAAATGCCCTTTGCCCCTTATAAGTCATCTCTACCCATGCTTTTCTGGGATGACAGGGGTTAAAAATAACGGGACAGCTGGACTCCGTGCAGAGAAACCACTTCACAGACCGCTTCCTTTTGGCCACCTTAGTGTTACCCTTCTTTCTTCTTTCTCTCTGATTTGTGTACAGATGTTTGTGCTTCTGTCTGTGTGCTCAGGCGTGCCCACACATGTATGTGTATGTGTTTGGGTGGAGGCCAGAGGTCAACATTAGGAGTCTACCTCAAATCTCTCTGGCTTATTTTTAACTGATCCTTCATTTCTTTCTCTTTCTTTCTTCTTTCTTTCTTTCTTTCTTTCTTTCTTTCTTTCTTTCTTTCTTTCTTTCTTTCTTTTTCTCTCTTTTTTTTTTTTTTTTTTTTTTTTTTTTTTTTGAGACAGGGTTTCTTTGTGTAGCCCTGGCTGTCCTGGAACTCACTCTGTAGATTAGGCTGAGCTTGAATTTAGAGATCCACCTGCCTCTGCCTCCCATATGCTGGGATTAAAGGCATAACACCACCACTGTCCAGCATGATTGTATTTTTAAAGATATGTTGATTTGTGTCTTATGTTCTTCAGTTATGTTTTCTTACATGAGCTATGTGTACTGCATGTGTGCTGTGCCCTCAGAGGCTGGTAAAAGGTGTCGGGTTACAGGGTGGTTGTGGGTACTGGGAACTGAACCTCGGTCCTCTGGAAGGGCAGCAAATGCTCTGAAGTGTCACGCCATCTCTCTAGCTCTTCCAGCTTATTTTTTGAGACAGGGTCTTTCCTTGAACCTGGAGTTTGCCCAGTGAGCCCCAGGAATCCTTCCCCAGCATTGAGATAATCGAATGCCACTAAGCCAGCTTTGTCTTAAAACCGCGGGCTCTGGCGAGTCAGAGTCTGGTTCTTCTGCTTGCTCAGCAAGCCGTTGGCGTGGTGAGCCACCTCCCCAGCCCTATTTTGCTTTTCTTGATAAGAAAGAAAGAAAGAAATCATTCGTTCAGGCAGGTTTTGACCCGCCGCCCGTATCTGGGTATCGTTTAACTTATACAGTGGAGAGGCCAGGCTGGCGAGATTAGATTCATCAATTTCACAGGATGCAGCTGCTTCCTCGACTTTGTTGAGGCTCATCTCTGCTCATCCACGGTCATTGTGCAGAGGAACAGGCGGAAACCAGCAGGGGCCAAAGCGGCTTGACTGTGAGGCGAGGCGTTTCAAGGTTTCAGAGTGGCAGCCGGGACAGCTCCAGCCACAGCAGAGTGTGAGAACGGTTCCCGAGTTAGAGGCATTTGCTACTGTAACAGATGGATAATATGCATGCCGTCAGGGAGACAGGGAATGTTCTAGAACAGCGGTTCTCAACCTTCCCAATGCTGCAAACCTTTAATACAGTTCCTCAGTGTTGCGGTGACCTCCAACCGTAAAATTATTATTATTTTTTTGTTGCTACTTCATAACTGTACTTTTGCTACTGTGACGAATCACAATGTAAATATCCCTGTTTTCCGATGGTCTTAGGCGGCCCCTGTGAAAGGGTCATCTGACCCACAGATTGAGAACCACTGCTCTAAATCTAGATTTTCAAAAGGAGGTGCGCTTGCAGCTGGCGAGCAGGACCTGGGAACAAACCCCAAGAGCAGGTGTTCCTGGAGGCAAGCGCCAGGCTGAGCACTCTGTACAACTGATTGCAGGGCACACTCATCTCCCATAGGGAGGTGCGCGCGGGTTTTCTCTATTGTGAAGCAATCAATGGCTTGGTCAGGGCACTCCCTGAAAAAGGCAAAGCAGGGATCAGGGGCAGAGGTCTCTGGCTCGTGCTTTACTTTTCTGCCATCTAAGATGGTGGAGCTTGTGACGAACCTAGAGGCTGGGAAGGAACTGGTCAGAAGTTGATGGAGGACGGTATTCTGGTTTGGAGACAGCTGGGGAGAAGACAGAGAGTTACTAGAATTGCGTAGCTAGGTTAAGGGGAGTCTTTAACGACCTGGGCCAGAAGGCAGGTTTTGAACTGTGGAAGGCTTTGGGGGTGAGAGGAGGAGACTACAGAGGGTCTTGTGGTCCTTCTAGTAGACCACAGGAAAAGATTTACCTGTCGACACTGCGGAAACACCTGGGATGAAGAGTAGAAATGTCAACAGAGGGAGAAAAGCTGGGGGATGATGCAGGAAAATGAGGGGTGTGGGGAAATGGGCGGGGCCAGGAGGCAAAGGGAGGAGCCTGCCTCTGTCACGTGGGTAGTGGGGTGTCCTGGGAGATGCTCTCCAGAGAAGCCTGCCTAAATAGCTCACAGGACCTCAGAGAGAAACCAGCAGTGCCCACCACCTACGAGAGGAACGAGTAGGAAGAGGAAGAGAGGCACACAAGTGTGGTCAAGGTGAGGAATGAGCTTTTATTGCTGTGGTCAGGGGAATGAAGAAGGGACAATGTCAACACTACTGTTTACAGCTACGCTCGTGCTGTGTGGTGAGCCCATGTGGCTAAGTGTTTTTGTCTGAACTCAAGCGATCCACTCGGGGACTACTAAGTCCTCACAGAATCTGTATCTTCTGTGGCATTGGCCTACAGTGTCCCTGCCATGTCCTGGCCCTGGGTCTGTGGACCTAGGTGGAAACGGCCATACTTCACTACTGCATTTCTGTGAATGACTCCTGCCCCACCTAGTCAGATTCGCCAAGCTGAGCCCATGTCTGTCTGCTTACAGCTGGCTGCCCTGAGTTTGCTCACGTGTCTACAGTCAGACCTCATTTCTTCAAGACTAGGCTTGAAGTTGGCTTGCTCCAAACGGCTTCCCTCAGGGCGGCCCCTGTCTCTGCTCTCAGCAGCACGGTGCACCTCGCTCTCCTCTTTCTCACAGTTTCTAGGCTTTATCGTTGCTGGTGATTTCATCTTATCTCTCAAAGAGGTGATTGTAAAGTCTTTGAGGGCGGGGACCACACCTCACATTTTTCTACCTCCCTGATGACACCAAAAGTAGGGGTTGGCTCACAGAAATCCCAACATGCACAGAATGTTGAGTGAGCAGGGAATTCTTTCCACCCACGTGGGCCCTATACCTTGGGAATGCCACACCAAAACAGAGATAGGGAGCAGGGAGTGTGAGCCAGGAGGAGCTGAAACCACTCCCACCACGACATTCTCTGGAATGGTGGTGAGCAAACAGGATGCTCATGTGTTGCTCATGCTCAGATGCCTATGGATAGAGAGCTATGTTGAGACTCCGAGGAACCTCACTGAGCTCAGCAGTGACTCCCTTTGTTAAGATTGCATTTTCCAAGCTTTAGATCTTCCACTCCCCTCCATAACCAAACCTTTTAAATGTGTGAGTATGTGTGAACATACTCATGATGTGATCACAGGAATCTTGTCTCGACTTCCTGTCATATTTTAGGAGTTGTGGCATTGCAGACATATGCTATCGTGTCTGGCTTTAAGTGGGTTCTGGGGACCCAAACCCAGGTCCTCACATTTATGTAGTGAGCGTTTTATCCCACTGAGCCATCTCTGAAGCCAAGCCTCTTAACTTTTGTGGTCAGTTTCTCTTTTGTCTGCTCTGTAGATCTTGGCTTCTCATCCAGTCGTTCTTCAGGTAATGGTTGTTGGTAGTTTCTCTTCTCCCTAGACAGGAGCCACAGCCTGAATGGCTTCACAGGACTCCCAAATAGCTCTAGCCCAGAACACATAGGCATGCTCTTTTGTGCTGCCTCTCTTTCCCTCTTGAGACCAGCTGTTATTAAACTCATAGTCCTCCTGCCTCAGCCTTCCCAGTGCTGGAGTTACAGAATGAGCCACCAGGACTGGTTCTCCAGAGCCCTCTGTTGAATCTCTGGTTTATGTTCTGGACTCTCTCTGGTATTTCTGAAGGGAAAGGCTGAAGCTTACATTCTGGCTTTCCCTCAACATTCTCAGCTGGGTCCTCTGATCCCTACTCAAGGCACAAGACGATGTCCAGGCCAGTGTCTAGATGGAAATCTGTCCTTCCCTTTCACAGGTCTTCTCTTTCCCTCTTGAACATGTCTACCATGCCCTCCTTCTTCACCACAGCACCCCTTCATACCTTAAGTGGTGGGACATAACATCCATCCTTCTTTCTCTATAAGCCATGCTGCATGCAGCCAATAAATACGAGAAGCTGGGTACGTGGCTCAGTTGGTAGAGTGCTTGCCTAGCACACAATGCATCAAGCAGGTGTGGTAGAACGTGCCAAGAATCATAGAACTCGGGAGGTAGAAACGAAATCAGAAGTTTAAGGGTTTAAGAAGTTTAAGAAGCATCCTTAGCTATACAGTAAGTTTGAAGCCAGTCTGAGCTGCGTGAGACTTCTGTCTCAAAGAACAAAACAAAACCACAAGGACATCCTATCAATCTTCTCTTTAAAGTCTTTACCCAGCTTCCTAGTTTTCTTGGGATAAAAAGGCTCGTGTGTTATCTAGGCGTACAGAGCCTTCTACTCCACTTCAGCTCCCTCTACTTCGCTTGGAAATCACCCTGGCTTTTCTTGGAAGTTCCCAAGACCCTTCCCCACAGAACTCTGAAGTGAGACTAGATAAGGGCCTCTGATTATGCTTGCCAGATGTTCATGAATGACACTAAAGAACATCTCCCTACCCTGCTTAGAATGGAAGCTCCATGAGATCAGAGGCCGTGTGTGGCAGACATAGAAGTAGCTCAGAAAATATGTACTGACTCTCTTGCCTCTCTCAGGCCGATTCCTTTGGGTTTAGGACACCAAGTCAGGCAGGGCAGGAGTGTGTTGGTCCCTATGTAGGGTAGTGGGAGGAGGGCCAAGGGAACCTGGAGCTTCAGCCTCCAAGGAGGAAAAGAAAAGAGATGCTAACTTCAGGACTCAGCCTTAATTGCAGAAAGAATTGTTTCATTCTCTGACAATATGATAGGGAAGAAAGGGGGAACCGTTGAGCCTTTATCAACAGGTGACTATCCTCCTTAAACTTCTATCACCTTTGGGATTCAGTCACTTTCTTTTCAAGACACCTGTTTCCTGGGATAACTGCATGGGGTCTAGGGGGCTTAGAGCAGGTGGGATCTTACTGATAGAAGAAGCTGAGAGGGCCCAGGAGAAGAGCCTCTGCTTTGAACTGTGCCCATCATGGCCAGCATATGGTCTCTGAGCTCTTAGGGGAGAGTGACCTGGGGCTGGGTGATACGGTCTGATGGATTCACAAGCGCATGGGTTGTACCTGTGAGGTGGAGAGCCAAGCTTCCACGACATCCGAGTTCTCAAGTCTTCAAATGGAATGAAGGCAAGAGTCATCTCAGACAAGCTGCAGCTCAGCAGCTTGAAGCCAACAGAAGTAAGAAAAGGCTGAAGCTAACCACAGGACACTTATGAGATATAAGATACTGTTCTACCGACCCAGGTGTAAACTTGGGTAATCATCAATTCCAGTGAGAACTAGATACAAGCATGCTTTTGACTAGTACGTGGCCTGGATCCACTGGATCTGTTCTCAGGGGGGCTATTCCCAGCTGATAGAATACCCAGCTGATATTGTCTTAGTGATACTGTCTTAGTTAGGGATTTATGTCATGTTATGTTATGTTATGTTATGTTATGTTATGTTATGTTATGTTATGTTATGTTATGTTATTTTGTGCCAAAACACCATGACCAAAAAGTAAAGTTGGGGAGGAAAAAAAGGGTTTATCATTTTATACTTATGTATCTCTGTTCATCATCAAAGGGAGTTAGGACAGGAACCCAAGCAGGGCAGGAACCTGGAGGCAGGAGCTGAGGCAGAGGTCATGGAGGGGTGCAGCTTACTGGCTTGCTCTTCTGCTTTGCTCAGCCTGCTTTCCTATAGAACCCAGGACCACCAGCCCAGGGATGGCACCACCCACAATGGGCTGGGCCCTGACCCATCAACCACTAATTAAGAGAATGCCCTATGGCCTGATTTTATGGGGGCATTTTGTCAATTAAGTTTCACTCCTTTCAGATACCTGTAGTTTGTGCGTCAAGCTGACATAAGACCAGTCAGCACGGATAGCAAAATCCCTGGTTCCATAGGAAATGTGCCCCACCCCCACCTCTAAGGCTCTCTTGGTGCTGAATCATATCTCTCCCCCAAGGCTGGGGAAATTCCTGGTGCTGAGTCATAGTGCACTTTTCTCCTATCCCTCTAGCTGGGAAAACCCTTCTCCTTTCCCAGCCTGGGGGATGGGAGAGCTGAAAGAAAGAGGTTAGGAAAGGGCTTATCTGGCTTTTGTCAGCCCTGTCTAGCATCATTAAGGTTCTTAGGGCATGATGGATGGAAGATCAGGGTTCTGCCCTGATGCCAGGTGTGGTGGAGGGGCATGCAGGAGGGCTGGTCTGTGGTGGCTTTTGAACTTTCTCTTTGCAGAGGTTTGCTGTCCTGTGTTTTCCTGACCCATGTGATGCTTTAGTGAGCTGGTCATGAAGAACCTCTCAGGCTCCTAATTGTCTTCACCCCACCCTATTGGGTTCTTCTCCAGGGTCCACATCTTTAGACACATCCTCACACTGACAAACTTGACAGGTCTGGCCCTCGCCAGTCACTCCCCATCACAGGACAGCTTCAGGAGCTCGGTCAGACACATGTCTGTGCTCATGATGTGTGTGTGTGGGGGCGGGTGTCTGAGTCCCAGTTTCATCCCTTGGAGTATGTGTGATATGTGCTTTACATGTGGAAACCAGCACTGGGTGCTGTTCTTTGATGGTTTCCACTTTTATTCTTTGAGAAACGGTATCTCACAGAAGCTGAAGTTCATCAATTTGTCTAAACTAACTGGCCAACGAGTCCCAGTGATTTACTTATCCTTGGGCACCATCCACCACTACTGTTTCTCCTCCTCTTCTTCCTCCTCCTTTTCTTCCTCTTCTTCTTCCTCCTCCTTCTCTTTGTCTTTTTCTTCTTCCCCCTCCTCTTTCTCTTCTTCCTCTCCCTCCTCCTTCTCTTTCTCCTCCTTTTCTTTCTCTTTTTCTTCTTCCTCCTCCTCTTTCTTTTCCTCCTCCTTCTCTTTCTCCTCCTTTTCTTCCTCCTCCTCTTCTTCTTCCTCCTTCTTTAATCCCTCCTGTTCTCCATACTCCTTCAGACGCATGGTTACTTCTAGTTGAAGTTACCTCAGTCTCTTGTCTGAGCCATGACCTAATGGCTGGGTACAGGCAGAATGCATCAAAGAAACAATCTCTTTGAAATAGGCAAATTTTCAGGCCATGTGAGCAGGCAGAAAGGACAGTTCTCTCTGGGTTTATTTGTCCTGGGTAGGTGGGGAGCTAGTCTGAGGGAAGCTGCCACCTTCTAGGAATCATGCTTGCATTCCACTTTATGATCTTCCTCTGCGTGACACAATGACACCTAAGGACACAGGGTGAAAGGAAGGGCCTACAGATGCAGTCATCAAGGACACAGCTCCAGGCAAGGTTACTCAAACGTAAACACCTGGACTTGACAAGTCAATATAGCAGTCAAGGAATTCAAAGCAGAGTGATTGGGGCTGAGGTAGAACCTGCAACCAGTCAAGAGCCAAGAGCTTCAAGATTAAAAAAAAAAAAAAAAAGAAAGAAAGAAATCCAATCAGCCACAAGACCAGTTAGCAGATTAGCGAAGAATATTTATAAACTTAGAGCCAGGAGGGACCATCTGTAGTTGCTTCTAAATCTGTAGGAGTTCAAGGATACCTGAAAAGAAGGGGAGGAGTTTCTGATTGACAAGTGTTCTGTGAGGGTGGGAATTTTGGCACTGACCTTGGCAGAAAATTTGGCAGCCCTTGCCAGGTTCTTTATCTGTGTTAAGAGAGTTCTTTGGAGGACAAAGGGACATATTTGGGTCTAGCAGAAGCCAGGGGCATCTCTTCCCTCATAAAGCAATGTGTTATTCTTAGTCTCAAGAGACCAACTCTAAGGACCCTGTTTCCCATGGGTTGTTACTGTATTAGGAGCTGTGTGGGAATCACATTGGTGAATGAAATACAGTGCCCGCCTATTTCAGTAAAGGGGATAGCTCCAGCTGGCCAACTGTTTGTTCCTCATCAAGGTGAAGAAGGTGATGTGACGGAGCCTTGATCAACCCGCCAGAGAGGACGGGGTTGTTGAGCTGCTGAGAAGTTAAGGTTGATTCTACTTACTGGGGACCCTGAGCAATGACTGGAGTGGGAGTGGATTTATAAATTAGTCACAGTTACTGACATCAGGCCTTATGACATGTAGTAGGGACACAGCAGCAAGCTATAATCTTTGTCCTTAATCTTGGAACTTAAGGTTAGTCAGACAGGATAATTTGTAGACAAGCAACCATGGGCTGAAAGACATGGGGGAGCCCAGTGGTTTATGTTTGTATATGTGTGTATGTTTTGTATGTGTGTGAATGTTTTTTCTATGCGTGTGAATTATATGTATGTATATTTGGGTATGTGTATTTGTATGTATATGTATGTATGTTTCTGTGTGTATATGTATGTATGTTTTTTGTGTGTATGTGTATGTTTTGTGTGTATGTGTATGTAAATGAGGAGACAGTGTTAGACTTGACAATGGAGGAAAGGCACACAGAGTCTTATGAACCTTGATGAGATAATTGGTCTTTGACTGAAGAGCAATGGGGATATGTCAAAGGGGTTTTATACAGGATGTGACATTAGGCTTGCACACGTACAAGATTGTTCAGGCCTATATAAGGAAGAAGCAGAAGAAGAGCTGGAGCCATTTGGCCAGGCCAGTGCGTAGTAACAGTAGGCTGGGCTCAGCTTGGTCCAGGAGCTGGAGAATAGCTGGGGATACAGACTTGATGGGACCCAGCAATTGGTGATCTGCTGGGCGGAGGAGAGGGAGACTCCAGGGATGCTTCCTGGGTCTGTCTGCAGTGGCTGTGACTGTTTCCTGTAGGGTTGAAAACAATGGAGGAAGCATGACGTGGTCAGCTCTACATTCCCAGAATCTGAAGAACCTTCAGACATCAAAGTGAGGGTATTGAGTAAATGAATGAGTTTATGGGGCTTGAAGCTCAGAAGAAAGGTCTGGCTAGAAGTGGAAATATGGGAATGATTGATACACAGGCTTTAAATAAAGCCAAGGACTACTTAGGATTGCCTTGAGAACCAGCAGAATAGGAGGGGTGGTCAGAGGAAACCAGGAATCTCAGACAGGGCTAGTATCTCAAGAAAGCAGTGGAGGCCACATGTCCACCTGTCACACTTTGCTGCGATTCCCACGAGAGAAGGTGTGACGATCCTTTGCTATCCCTTAGATTCAACAAACTAATGACCTTCAAGAACCTCTGATGGAGTGGTGAGAACAGAAGCCACATTGAAGAACAGGGACAGGTGAGTGAAAGGCGTTTTAGAACTGCCACCTGGCAATGAATTGGGATGGTCAGCCTACAGGATTCAGGTAATAAAGGATCAAATGCCAGAGTTTGGAGTATCATAAATATTCAGGAGGCATGGGTCTGTGGCCAGAGAGAAAAGAAGTTGGCTTGATGTGGCCCCAGAAGCAAAGAAAGACATGGACAGAAACTAGAAGTACTATCCCTGATTCTCACAAGGCGCGCACTGAAATTCTAGCCACCCCAGAGAAGCATGTCAGTTAATGTTCCTGTTCCCACATGCCCTTAAGAGGCCCCCAAATGTCAATTAAATGTTAAACTCAAAGGAACAAAAAAAAAAAAAAAAAAAAAAAAAACCAAAAAAAAGTGAGGACGTTCTGTGTCTCAGGTTAAAGTAACTGGTCTTCAGAGCAGAAACACTAAGATAAAATAAAAGACAAAAAACAGCTTTAAAGCTGGGCATAGTGGCACACGGTTGTAATCTCAGTGCCCAGGAGGCAGGGGGCTCTCATGTTTAAGGCTAGTCTAAGAGACATAGCAAGACTCTATCTCAAAGGAAATACAAATAAAATCAAATTTGCTTTTACCACCCACTCTCATAGTCTACAGATTTAAAGATAGTCTGAAAGGTTGGTGTGGCCGAACCAGCTTGTAATCCCCGAGCTGTCGTGGCAAAGTCAGGAGGAACCCTGAGCCAGAGCACTGTCCAGCTGCTCTAGCCTGCTCAGCAGCTTCCAGGCCAAGGAGGACTCTCTCAAAATATAAGTGCACAGTTCAGATGAACAACACCGAGGGTGGTTCTCATACATGTACACACTCACACCCACACACAACACACATACACACACATACAAACACATATATACAGCACGCAGACACACAGAACACATAGACACAGACACACACACAACCAGGACAAGCACATAAAGACACACACAACACACATACACAGAGACACACACACGTCACCCACAGATACACACGTAGTACATATATAACACACACATGCAACTCACAAAGGCACATACACACATAGATACATAGACACGGACATACAACACATACACACAGACACATACATAGACACACAGACAAAGACACAACACACACACAACACATACAGCATATACACATGCTCATACACACATACATACACAGACACATACATGTATACACACATATACACAGACACACAACATATACACAATACACACAGATACACATACATACATGTATGTACACATACACACATATAAACACAAAGACCTACAACATATATACAACACATACGCACAGCACACACACACACACACACACACACACACACACACACGTCTATTTTCAGAAGCTTGGGATAGACACATGTAGATCTTGAGAATTCAACTTTTTGCAAGAAGCAAGTCCTCGGAAGTGAGGAGAGGACAGGAGACAGGCTGAGGTCAGCCAGAAGTGCCTGGAGGCAGTGGTGTTTGGGCAGACCCTCAGGAAACAGAACTTGAGGGAACAGCTCCTCAGTGAGCCACCCAATCCCCACCTTGGCTGGAGCCCAACGCAGATCGCAGATCGCAGATCGGCTGACTGGCCAGACCTGGTGACCGGTCTGTAACAGGCTCCAGGAAATAGACCTTCTCCATCAGCACTTCCCCCTCTCCACCCACTCTCACAAGGCCCTCTCCCCAGGTGCTGCCACCACAGGTAAACAAGCTGAAACTGAACGGGGACAGTAAACAAACCCAAACATTACTGCCATTAACACCCACAGCTGTCATGGTGTCCTGGGTGTTGGCAGCCCAGCCTTTGACCGAGCTGGTGACATAAAGGACAGCAGTCCCCTGCTCCGCAACCAAATGCCCAGAGGCCCCACTTCTGATCTTCTGTGCCCGATCTCCCAGCTGGTAAACTGCCCCAGTCAGTCTGCAGGAATTGTTACCAGAATCCAGGTGAGAGGCACCTCTCATGTGCTGGCAGTCCTTGCTCCTGTTCCTCTCTCTATCCCAAGACTGGGGGACCCTTTCTGGGAAGGTGCTCTTCTATGAATGCCCGCTGGCGAGGCAGGTGGGGTCAGCATGGGATGCTTGGGGTTGTGGAACTCAGGGCCTCCGCAGAGTGGTAGCAAGCACTGAGATTCCCAGGGAAATACCGGGATGTTTGTTTATTCTCTTTGGACTTGAGGGACTGACCACAGCCCCTTCAGGCTGTGAGAAAAGATGAGCTTCATGGGCAGTGCATGAATTTTATGTCATCTGGCTCCCTAGCTTTGCTCCGTGGGGCCATGGGTACTGTATGTATCCATCTCAGGTCTGGGAGATCTAGGGAAGGGCTTCCCACATTACCTTTTCCCCAGGGAACCCATGATAGAAGAGATGAGTTGGGTGTGGGCATCAGGCTTTATGTTGGTATTATTTAGCACAGGCTTTGTATTGAGTATCCATGGTTTGAACTTGGCCACTCCTGGCTGTGGTGGACAGGCAAGCATTCTGGGTTCTGTCCTTAATAGCTAAGCAACCTTGAGCCAATACTAATCCTCTGTGAGTTTTAAATTTCTTATTGATAAAACCAGACTAAATACACCATTGCTGCCATGGTCACCGTGATTCAGCCTTGAGCAATGAGTGGGAAAAAGCATTGAACTTGGACCGGAGAGTCCAACCCCAAGTGCTGCTCTAACTCATGGGCGGGCTTCACAAAAGCCTCTTTCTTTGCCTCAGTTTTCTTCTGTGTACAAGAGGGGTAGAGAAAGCCTGGTCCAGGTGACTGCCAAGGACCAAGCGCTGAACTATTCTTACGGTGACCTACTTGTCCTCAAGGAGAAGAAAGGCTTAAGCTAGGCATTAACCTTCCTATGATAGATTGTGGAGTGCTACTAAGGTCTCTGGCCCTCCTGAAATAGAGCCACAGAGAAAAGAGTCCTCTGGTGTCAGGAAAAGGGGTGCTTTACCTCCAGGTTCACCAGCACCCTAATTTTCAGATTCGGCATCCAGGGAAGAAGACTCAAGCTGGTAAGTCTACTATCATATTACAGAGCCAGAGGCTGCCCTCCCCCAGCTCAGGGTCAGGAGCCTTCTCCTAATTCCCTCTTGAAGGATATGCCATTGCACTAGGCATATCTCCCAGCAATGCTGGAGAGAAATGAAAGGGAGAGGAGACTTGGGTCAGAGCCTCCTTTTACACTTACTAACTGGGTGACCTTTGACTGGATGTTTTTAACCCTCCGAAAGATCCCACTAGTATGAAATAGGACATTTATGAACTTGAATTGCAAGAGGCCTGCCGCTTAGTAGGTGCTCAACTATTGCTTGGTAGGTTTCAATGAATGCTGTTTGAACTGCACCTGGATGTGCGTAGGTGCATCAATGGGCCACAGGTGGGCAATGAGGTGGACTTAAGGTAAGGTAATAATGGGTTGGGTTGTTTAAAATACCTTGACGGATCATCTTAGGATCCTTGCTATACAAACATCACCATTTTCTGTGTGTCTGGAGGAATACAGGCTGGGAAAGCATAGCTCTAATAATTGTTCCTGTCTATGCTACCAGGGCATTGGAGTCTGGAGTGGGTAAGGGCAAGGAGAGAGAGAGAGCACCATAATTAGAGTGTCCCAGTGATTTGCAGGGTACCAGGGCTCATACTATAGAGACTCATTCGCTCCCCACCTGTAAATGGTGGGTCAGCCAGCCGTAGCACCTTCTCTGCTAACACCTGGTGTAAAAAAGAGGATATCTTGCATTCATGAAGAGGGAGAGGCAGCTCACCCCTCCTTCAAACACCATGAATGTGTCTGTGTGCCCACAGCAGAATGAAATTCAAGCTGCCAATATCACAGTATGAGAAAGAACAAGAGACTGCAAGTGACAGGAGGTGCCACAGCTGACCTGGAACTCTAGCTTACGCATCCTGGCCTTAAACACTGGGCTTTTCCAGGCACCAGAATTCAGTTCTTTCCCTCTCTACCCCCAATGACCTCTGAGAAATAAACCCCAGAATCTTACCATACCATATGTTGGTCACGAGGTCAGTTTCTTTCACCAGCTGTTAATAGCCTGTCTTCTTGCCAAATGGACTTTTGACTTGTCTGATGCAGGGCGGAAAGTTGTCTTTTGTTCCTCAGTGCTGGCTGCCTGGTAGTTCCTTGAGATCCCAAAAGGTAGCCAGGATTGAGAGCCACCGTGCCCATGAAGAATAGCATAGTCTCAGAGAGAGGCAGTGAGCTAGCACCTGTGTTCCTTCCTTTGTGCTTCATGACACAAGAGAAACATACTCTTTGTCCTCAGTCATTATTTGTTTTCCTTTATTCTTTTCTAGTCTGTTCTGTGAGTTGATCTTTTTATAGGAGTCTTGGTCTGTTTTATTCCAATGCTTATTCATTCATTTATTCATCCAGCATTTAATGAATGCCTGCTTTACAGTAGCCCCGGGCTAGCCTCTGGGGACCTAGCAAAGATCAAAGTAGATCAGGTATCCTCTCTCAGGAAATGTCTAATTATTCTGCTGGGATTTGCCACATCAATCTTTCTCTACTTACTCATGAGATATTTAAAAATTGTGAGTTTTCTCCTGTCCTACGTTGTTTATCCCTTCTTTGTTCCCTAATGAAGTCCATGTATCTTGATTCTGAGCAGTCTCTGCTCTGCTAGCTGAAGGAGCCCATTTCCTAGCACTGTCTACTGTTTACATGTGACTGAGTCCTCACTGGAAAATAGATCCCATCGGAGATGGTGGACTGCTGTGTGCTGGGGCACACATCTTGTCATGTTGGCCCAATTCACTCAGGCGAACCTGGTTTTTCTTGTTGAAGAAATAGGACAGTCATCCTCAAGCTGTGCTCACAGTCATCAAAAAGCTTGATCCACTTAATCCTCCTTCCTGTGGCCCAGAACCAACCACAGCCATTGTTTCTAGATGTTCTGTAACACGGATGAACTGTGGCTAGCTGTATCATCAGCCAGAAGACAAAACAGACCTCTGTGTTTTCTGCTAAGACAGCACTTTTCAAATATTGACCGTGACCCACCTTAAGAACTACACACTTCACAACACACAGCTAGAACACATTTCCTGAGCACCTTACTTACCACTGTTGTATTCGATATCCCCAGATGTTCTATCTTTACAATGAGGCATTCATTCATCAAATTAAATTCATGAGAATTGTAATCACTTCCAAGGCCAGTGCTGTTTTAATCTGTGTGGGTCTTGAGCCTGAGATTTGGTCTAGCACCTCCTAGTGGGTCTTTGGGAAACAGCAACTTCTTTGCATTGTCTACAAGAAGTCTTCTGAGCAGGGAATGCCGTCTAACTCTGAAGATATGAATTCACAGGCCTGTTCCTTTTTCAAAGGGCACGTCCAGAAACTTTTGTTAAAACATGCAATGGTGCATGTTCCCTCTTTTAGGACTCGTCCTTTTAACACATTTTAGAGAAAAAAAAGAAAGAAAGAAACCACCAGAGAACAAAAGTTTATAGAGAAGTGTGAAGTCGACAGTTGCTTGCTTCTGGCTGTAGAGGACTGCTTTCCCTTTGTTTTCTCAGCTGTAACAGATCTCATAGATAGCAAGTGTCATTCAGACTAACAGATGCCTCCATAGTGTTGGCAAGAATGCCCACGCAATGTTACTTAGCTCTCCAGGGGTGGTGTCTCACACCTGTAATCCTATAATCTAGGAACCTAACGTGGATTGTTATGAGTTTGAGGGTATCCTGGGATACACTGGAAATTGTGAGTAACCTGGAACATGGTATGAGGCCATGTTTTGCTCTAGCCTCTCCCCCACAAATCAAATAGGATGAAGGAAGGAAGAATTTTGCTTCCTTTACTATTGTTAGGACTCTGATATTTCCTTGATTTAAAAGATAGTTCTTACTGTCCTATGCCAGAATGCCTCTCAGAGATAAAAATGATTAACTCATATCTCAATTTTCCACATGAAAAGGAGGTGACAGGATAGGTTATGGCCAGCAATGCAGCCAAGGGAGCAGAGATGGGAGCAGCTGTTTTGTCCTTGCTCTCTGCCCTACTTCTCCTGGCCTAACCACGAGTAAAGACTTATGGACCCTCATTGCGTTCAAAGAAGTTTGTGATGTTCTTCCAGGCTACTGGTGTCCCAGTGTGGGTGTCTCTGGCACCCTTAGTGGGGCAGCAGCTGTGAATCTGAGGTTGCCTTTGTGGGCAGTGGCGTGATGGTGACACGTGACCAGGTGCGCAGGAACATCTGTGCGCAAACAATGCCGCAGAACCTCGGCACCGGGCACACTCTCTTCTTCCTCTTCTGAGCTTGTCATCCTCTTCAAGGCTCTAGGATTAGCTCATGGCCACCAGCTGGGTTAGCATGTCTCTGGCTACAGTCCGCAACATGGCCCCACACCCATACAAAGTCCGAAGGCTGAGAGGAACCCTGAGATCCAGGGTGACCCATGGTACGTTTTTCTGAGCAGCTGAGAAGGGATAGCAAATATCCTAGAGACAGGACTTTATTAAAGAAGAGCTTCCCAGCTCACAGAAAAGCTCCATATGATTAAAAAAAAAATAGCTAAGTCAGAGAGGAAGGCAAGATCTGAGTTGGGTCATGGGAACCAGTTCAGGGTTCTTAAAGGAGTGAGTTCGCAGCAATTCCATTACTGTGTGGACAAAAAGGCAAAGATGACTTGTTTGTACTAGTGCAAATTAACCAAAGCACCTGTTCCTTGGTGTTTGGGGGAAAAGGGTCAATGTATCACCCTCAACAGTTTTTGTCACTCAGGATTTAACTCTAGCTCGGTCTAGCTCAGTGTGCCCAGCTTAGTCTCGGCCAGCATTCCCTACTTCATGTGCCCAGTGGAAACTGCTGATGGGGTCAGAGTGAGTTCCACGGCTGGCTCACCTCTCAGCCTTTTGCATCTCGCAGTTCAACATGCAGACAATGAGGGTGTGCTATGCTGCCTGCCACTTCCGCCCGTCAGTGTGTTTGGATGTGGGGTGGGGACCACAGAAAGAAATCTCCCCCTCGAGGTCCATGCCAGAGAGCCTGGTGGCTCCTGGGACTAGGTGGTGACATATTTCAGACTAAGAAAGCTCCTGTTTGGAGCTGCTTTGATGGGTTTACAGTGGTCACGAAGCACTTTTGTTCTCTGTGTTCTCTTTTATTTTGTTTTATTTTGTTCTCTTTTATTTTCTGTAAGCCAGGGAAGAAAGGCAGATGAGGTCAAATTTAGGGATGGGTCCAAGATCCCAGGGTTGTGTTACATAGAGGGAGCCCTGGCCTTGCATGCCAAGGTCTGTGTTCTCCTCTGTAGCTCTGGCTCTGCCACCAGCCATCTCTGGATCCCTGACATCATGGAAGGTAGCAGAGGGGGCCACCATATAGTCCTGATCTTTGGGTGTCAGTGACTAGAGCATGCTACCCTGTTGTCAAGCTTCTACCTAAATGTTAATATTTATCATTTACAGCCAGCCACTTCCCTCTTTCAAAGGTGAACACTGTAAAATTTACAACAGGTATACTATCAGATCCCAGAGGAGCATAAAAGCAGGAGCAAGAGTGTTAACTCATCCATCTGTGGGAGGAAGCCTTTTACTCAGAGGCCCCAGACACCTGTGACATCGAGACATGGAGCCTTGGCCAGGCGTTTCCCTTGTGGGGCTGCTGCTGCTGCTGGGACAAGGTAAGTATGACATTTGCTGAGCCACTGATACTCAGTCCTGCTGGTGTCCTCAGTTGCTTAACCAGGAAGTTCAGGAGTAGAATCTTCCCTTGTGCCAAGACGAAGCTCCAAATGTAAAGTAAAAACGCAAGAAGGCCCGTTTGCTTCTTATGGGGTGGGAAGCTGAGGCTGCCTGCAGGATGACAGAGAGTTAAGGGCTCTGAAGGCTGTTGGGGGAGGGTGGGCCTCAGGAGAGTAAGAAGCACAGATGAGCTGCAGACTCTGGGGTGGGGAGGCGGGGGAGCTGTGAGTACAGGCAGAGTCACAAAGATTTCTGTTACTTCTTGCTGTGGGGCCAGGAAAAGTTCTACCTGCCTGGACCTCATATTTCTCTTCTTTAAAATGGGGTGGTGGTTGCTTGAGATGTAGCTCAATGGTAGAGTGCTTACTTATCAGTTCAAGGCTCTGGGTTCGATCCCGGTACTTCAAGAAATAGAATAGAATGGGTGTATCAATCTTTTTTCTTTCCCCAGCATTTTAAATTTTTTTTATTTTTGTTTATTATAATTTGTTCACTTTGTATCCCAGCTGTGGCTCTCCCTCATCCCCTCCCAATCTTGCCCTTTCTCCCTCTTCTCCTCCCATGCCTCTCCCCCAGTCCACTGATAGGGGAGGTCCTCCTCCCCTTCCCTCTGATCCTAGCCTATCAGGTCTCATCAGAATTGGCTGCATTTGTTTTCCTCTGTGGTCTGGTAAGACTGTTCCCCCCTCAGGCAGAGGTGATCAAAGAGCCAGCCACTGAGTTCTTGTCAGAGACAGTCCCTGTTCCCCTTACTAGGGAACCCACTTGGACACTGAGCTGCCATGGGCTATATCTGTGCAGAGGTTCTAGGTTATCTTCATGAATGGTCCTTGGTTGGAGTATCAGTCTCAAAAAAGACCCCTAGGCCCAGATTTTTTGGTTCTGCTACTTTCCTTGTGGCGCTCCTGTCCCTCTGGGTCTTTCTATCTCCCCCTTCTTTCATAAGATTCCCTGAACGCTGCCCAAATTTGGCTATGAGTCTCAGCATCTGCTTTTATACCCTGCTAGGTAGAGTTTTTCAGAGGCCCTCTGTGGCAGGTTCCTGTCCTATTCCCTGTTTTCTTACTCTTCTGAATCTTAAGTCATGGTTATGGCTATCTGTGGCCTTTGCTTTTTCTGTTAAGGATAGATAAAGAGAGATCACTGTAATAAATCCTAAAGATACCGATAGGTTTTAGTTGTATGAAGTCCTTTGCCTTGATTGATCCACATAGGTGATGAACAGGGCTTCTTCTGATGCTGAGACTATGAACAGGAGTGCTCCTGCCACACCCCCTCTCTGCCCCATCCTTCAGGATCTTTAAAGCTGAAAAAGGCCTTGAGCATGGCCTGCTGCCCTTTCCTCATGTGAGGCCTGGGGCTGGAGCAGAAGGCATTTGTCCGGGAGTCACGCAAACAATGGAGGAGGTATAGATGGGACAGAAGCCCCACTGCCTGGGTCCCCAAAGTCCTGCAGCTCATCTGGGGTAAGGGAATGGCCTCAGTGAGCCTCTGGGAAGACTAGCAGTGTCATTTCCCACCCAACGTCAGTCTTTCTGCTCTGCTCATTGACAGAAGCAGAGTTAATTTTGTAGAAATAGGTGATGAGCACCCAAATGGGAACTATAGACTGTTTACTTAGAGCTTGCTAGAAGAAGCTATAATTTGCATTTTGTAGACTCAAAGGGTGGCAGGGGAGTGAGGAGGCTTGATGGTGGAGAAGCAGAGACTTCTGGTCTGCCATGACTGTGGGATGTTGGCTAGAGGAAGCTGGAGACACATTAAGTAATGGGACATCTTTGGCAAATTACTTGAGCATATTTGGTTTTCTCTGGTTCAGTGGTCCTCATCTGTGGATTGCGTCCTTTTGGCAAACTTCTATCTCCAACATTATTTATATCATGATTCATAAGAGTAAAAAAATTACAATTCTGAAGTAGCAACAATGGCAAAAATATGGTTGGTGGTCGCCACAACATGAAGAACTGTATTAAAGGGTCACAGCATTAGGAGGGTTGAGAATCACTGGCCTAGTTGATCCTGAATTGGAAACAGTTACAAAGCAATAGAGATAAAAGGGTGAGGTGAGGTTTGGTGGCTGTGGATGTCAGTCAGAATCCTAATTTATATTCTGCCTCGAGTCCTAAGGTCTGAATTGTAGGTCTTTTCTATGCACTGGTACTCTGTGTGTCCTGTTTAAGAGCTCCTACCCTGAGGTCACAAAGAATATCTCACATTTCCTTCTGTAGTTGCTGTTCTGTCTAAGTCAATCTTGGTACATCTGGGATTGACTTCTGTTGTGCCTCGTGTAAGAGAGAATCTGTGGTTAGGTTTTGTTATTTTTTTCTCTCTGCAAATGCCCAGCTGTCTCAGCACCATTTATTGAAAAGTCAGTTGCTTCCCATTGCTCCAGCGAGCCTTTTGTTTCACAGGTTAGGGGTGATCTGTGCTTGGAGAGCTTCTGTTTCTCTGCCTACGATCCATTGCCTTAACTCTGCAGCTTCGTGGTAAATGCTATAATGTGACAAAATAGTTTTTCGTTTCTTCATCTCTCGAAGTGTCTTGGCTTTGGATTCTCCTAAAAATTTATCAGCTTGTCCATTTTTACCTCAAAAGAACATGTTGGGATTTTGATAAAGCTTTTTAGAGTATGAATGCAAATCATGACCATATGTTTAAATTTCTGTCTTACATGTATTTTGATCTGTTTATTCCTGGGTATATAATATTTATGTCGTATAGTAAATGAATTTAATTTTTTAATTTTAAAAGTGTTTATTATAGGCATAAAGTAGTAAAACTGTTTTTTTTTTACATGATGAGTTTTGAGCACAACTAAATTCTCATATATTTTATCTGCTTCTTCATAGGAATTCTCTCTAATAACAATCTTGTTGGTCTTGTCATTTCCTTCTCAACTCTCTTTCTTTTCCTCTGTGTTTGTGTGTTTCTGAGGTCTTTGAAGTCTTGTCTATAATTTATCATAGAAGAAATGGCTGGAGGCACCATTGTCCTCCAGTTCTAACAGGAAGTGTTTTCTTTTTAATTTTATAAATTTTTTTTTTTTTTTAAGAAAAGAGGGTACAAATAAATAAGAACACCCAAATTAGCCAGACCCAAAGTTGATACAACTCAATGAACTTCTGCACAGTTTCGTCAGCAAGTATGATGTTTGCTATGGGCTTTTTTGTGAGTACACTCTGATTATCTCTGAACAGCCAAAGTCTGAAAAGCACCAAAATGGAGGGTTTTATTTTTCTAGGGGGAGCATGGGGCAGAGAATTCAGAGGAAGCACTTTTGAGACTTAACTTCTGAAACACATCTGACTCCAGGCATCCTAAGGGTGACTCAACTTGTGCTCTCCATGAGATTAAGATATTTCTCTTATTCCTAATTTGCATATATATATACATATATATATATATATGTATATATATATATATATCATAAGTAGGAGCTGGCAAGATGGCTCAGCAGTTAAGAACACTGGCTGCTCTTCAAGAAGACCTGAGTTTAATCCCCAGCACCCACATGACAACTCACAACTGTCTGTAACTCCAGTTCCAGGGGCTCCAACACTCTGACACAAACATGCAGGCAAAACACCAATGCATATAAAGTAAAATACATAAATTATTTAAAAAATCATAAGTGGGTGTTGTGTGGGTGTTGTGTGTGTGTGTGTGTGTGTGTGTGTGTGTGTATTTTACAGGTCTACATACACATGTGCATGCACGAAGAGGACAGAGGTCAGTGTTGGGTGTCTTCCTCAGTTGTTTCTCCTTTTTTTGAGATGGCGTGTCTTACTGAAGCTGGAATTCATTCCAGCTTGGCTGCACCCTCCTTCCCCAACCAGGACTGAGGTTCCAAATGTGTGCTGTGCACCCAGCTTTTTACATGAGTGTGGGGGGAACCAAACTCAGATCCTCATGCTTACGTGGTAGGCACTTTACCAACAGAGCCATCCTCCCAGTCCCCCAACAAGTTAAATAATTTTTAAATTCACATTTTCTGTTTTCAGTTTTTAAAATATTTACAGCTTCTCTACGCATGCCCTTCTTTAAAAATGTATCATCATCTTCTTCACTGTGTGTATGTGGTGAGAGAGACAGATAGAGACAGACAGACAGACAGACAGACAGACAGACATGGAGATGGAGACACAGAGACAGAGAACATCTGGGTGTATACTTCCTAGGGTGTATGGAGGTCAAAGAATAAACTTTTGTGAGTCAGTTGCCTCCTCCCATCTTACATTTGTGGTGGGGGGGCAGGGAGCTTTCTTTCTGTTTCTATAGGGCTGTGTACTCCAGACTAGCTGGCCTGTGAGCTTCTGGGAGAATCTTCTGTCTCCTCTTCCTGTCTTACCTTAGGAGTGCTGGCATGTTAGATGTACATCATGGTCTTTTAGCAACGACTGTGGGGAGCAAAGTCAGATGTCAGGCTTGCATGGAGGATGTCTCTACCCACAGAGCCATCTTGCCCTCTTTTTTCAGGGAGGGTTGATATTGATATTTGAGACTTAATCCATTTTCTTTTTCCTGTGTATTGGTAGTACTGGGGATTGAACCCAGGGTCTTGTGTATGTTAACCATGTACTATTTTACCACTGAGCTATATTCCCAAGTAACTCCCATTTCTTTGATTTATCATATCAGAAGTTTGTCCATTTGAATATTTTTGAAGAAATAGTTTTTTGGCTGAGCAAAAAACCTAGTAATAGATTTTTTGTTTGTTTGTTTGTTTTTTGCTACATAGCAGATTGAACTATATCTCAGTGACTTAGAGATATTTTCTCACAGTTCTGTGGATCTGCAATGTGGGAAGCTCCCATCAAGAACATCTCTAGTCCCATAGTACTATCTGGAATTAATCTAAAATGGCACATCTGGGTACTTGACATTCTTGGTACATTTCCACACTGCCTATGTTTCCAATGTGCAGCCCATATTTTACAGAAAGACCCACACCACCACCTCCCCCCGAAAGAACACAAATAAAATCCACAAGAGATTCTGTAACACCAGGGTCCCAACATCACTTCTGCCGCTTCTGGGGCCAAGGCAGGTTTCAGGGCTGGCCTTGATTCAAGGAGAAGAGAAGCTTAAGTCATCTCTCCAAAGCACATACGAGGGGAAAATGCCACAATCTGGGCTGGGGAGATGGCTTAGTCAGTAAACTGTTGGCTGATCAAGCATGAGGACCTAAGTTAGGGGCCCCAGAGCCCACATAAAAAGTTAGGCAAGGCAGCGCATGCCTGTAATCCTAGTACAGTGAGGTGGAAACTGGAAGGTTCCCTGGGGGCTTGCTGGCCAGCTGGTCTTGCTGAAAACCAGTGAATTCCAGGGTCAATGAGAGACCTTGCCTCTAAGTAAATAAATAGAATTATAAATAAATTAAAAAGAGAGGTAGAAAAATGACAGAGGAAGATACTTGATGTCAACCTGTAGTTTCTATATGCATCTACATACATACGTACATACAAACTTGTATACAAGCCCAGGCCATATGCTTATTTCCTAGTTTGTTAATTTCTGTACATTCACCTTGCTTGGCCTTCCTAGTGTGTCTCGAAGCTGTAGCTTGATGTTTTCATCCTGTCTTTCCTCATGGCTCTCTCCTGTCACATACCAAACCTTGTCTCCTCTCTTCCAATACCTCCATCCCTTTCAGATTCTTACCACTAAGTAATTTATTCTAACATATGTAGTTTTTCCATTCTCTTTTGCTTGTGTCTAATTTGCTGTTAAAGCAGGTAAAAAAGATTTCGAAAACTGCTGATTTTATTTTTTCCAATTTAATTTACATTTACTTCTTCACAAACTTATTTGATTTGGCTTAATACACAGTATATGTTACTATATTATATATTGTATTATATTAGACTGTATTTTAGTTATTGCATAAATATAACTTGGAAATTTTGGATTCTTATAGGAACCTCAAATATGGAAAAAACAGTTTTCAAAAAAAGTTACATAATTTTTGTCTGATAATCTCAGCATCCAAAGATTTATAAAATCTATGCTCTATTTTCTCCATGCTAACTCTCACTCATGGGCACTGTGTGTCTCCATGCTTGGTTGGTTATGTTTTCTGCATTATGTAACAGCCTCCTCGAAAAACTTAACCATGATATTGTTAGCCTAGAGTGATCAGTTTCAGAGAAAATATAAATATAAAGGCTCATGCTTCAGACACTGAGACCATTGACAATAAAGAAGCACTTCAAACTAAAATCACTGTGTGACGCCCCCTGGAAGACGCAAACCCCATGCCAACCATTTATACACAGCTTCTCCCTGGTTCTCGCAGGACGTGGGTTCCCAGACCCCACTCCTCTGAGGATCCGCCAATCTGAGGGTGCTCAAGTTCCTGTGTAGTATCCGTGTAGACTGATGTGTGCAGACACACAAATAAGCTCCAGTGGGCGTTAAACCATATCTAGGTAGATGTCAATGCAAAACGAACTGTGAATGCATGCAAATAGTTGAGACACTGGCACATGTTCAGTTCAGATAGTTTTTCAAATATTTTCAACCCGCAGTGGTCAAAGCCATGGACTCAGTACATCCAGCTGCAGAGGGATGAGTGTACATGGCAGCTTAGAAAGGGCTGTGCTGTTATTCCCATTGCATGGATGAGGCTCGCTAGATTTAACAAGAGTCATTCAGCTAGTAAATAAAAGAACCTGAGTCCATCCCAAGCCTAGAGCCAAGGCCCTTAGCCACTCATCTGGACGATGCTAGAACCCAACAGGGGGAACAGAATCAAAATGCACTTCCATTTTAACTTGAAAACAACCTCAACAAACCACGCATATTAAAAACAGGTCCCTGCTTTAAAAATGCTAACTTCTGAAACAGAAACAGCATTACCTTGCGCTGTCCTTGGCCCCAGCAAGCTGGGGCAAAAGCACCAAGGGAAGCAAAACACAGATTTTGTTAGAATTTCATTTTCTCAAATGGCTCACAAAGACTGTGTGGATAAAACCTCATTGCCTTGGTGATGCATCCACCATGCTGTCTGTCAGTGCAAAGTCAAGGGCAGGAGCTGAGTGAAGGATGGTGCATGTTTACACCACTGAAAATGAGCCAAGGGAGTCAACACTCATCTGCAAGAAACCAGAGTCCTGCCTGGAGTTTTGTTTCCCATCCCTTCCCACCCTGCTGGAAATACTACCATTACAAGTGAGAGTGGAAACAGGTCTTAGAGAAATTCTGATGGCTTTTTGGCTCATCTTCTCTACATGAGACATTTGCAAAAACAAACAACAACAACAACAACAAAAAAAAAACTTTTAAGGTGCTGAGGGCGCAGCTCTGTGAAAAACCACCTTTCCTAGCCCGCACGATGTCCTGGCTGAGATAATTGGTCAAAGGAATCAAACACAGCCCCAGAAGTTTCTGGGAGTGGGGGTTCGGGGGACTGGGCAGTACCGGAAGGCAGGCTGATGTGGCTGCTGCCTTCCCGTAGCTTGAGCAAGCGGCTGCGTTTGAAGTTGCCCTTGCGTTTGCAGACCCTGGGCTTCTCCTGGCTCAGCTGGCTCATGAGCTGTCTCCTTCAAATTATTGACGCAAGGAGGAAGGGGCTGGCTTGGGCCACTCATCTGGGTTGTCAGCAGAGCCATTCCTGGGACCCTGAGGCCACACACTGCTCTACCTCTGGTGCTTCAGTCCCTGTCACCATCTTTGCATTACACACATTTGTCCCCATACATTCTTGCTCTGAGCAGCCAGCACAGGTATAGGTGTTTTCTTCAGGGCTCAAGGGTCTATTTTCCTGGAATGTCATCTGTATCTTGTCGATTTTTAGGACTTAACTGTCAATCATCACTTTCCTCAGGCTACAGGGTTGTTTTTTTTTTTTTTTTTTTTTTTTTTTTTTTTTTTTTTTTTTTTGCTGCTGTCAATTAGCTGTCTACCCTTGGGAGGACCCAAGCCAGGCTGAGCCTCATTGGCAGACACTAAACAAAATGTGTGGAACCCTCTGGAGAGAGAGACTAGATCTCACAGAATCACTGGAGGAAAATTAAGCACCAACCTCGGTGCAAAGTGCTGCGAAAGCAGCAAGAGATGAGGGATGGGTGCCTGCTAGAGAAGGCCTAGCGGAGGTGTACTGCAGAACCAGTTGGGTTGAAATAACCCAGGGTAGACAGGGATGCAAAGGAAGGGAGGCGCAGAGGTCCACTCTGAGGCAAAGTTCGCCCCCACCCACCATGCAGGCTGGTTGGATTGGAGTTTGGCATCCTTAGAGGAAGTGAAGAGTGAGCCCACCAAGTGCTCTCCCACCAAGCTACGTCCCGGCCTCTGAGCAGGAAGATAGATGGACTCTGGAACAGGCCAGTGCAGTTCTGCTGCCTCAGGCCACCGTTTGCTCTTGTATGTGAGGCTCTTTTCCCTCATACTGTAGTGCCACCCCCACCCCAATCTCTGGGAGGAGACCTTCCTGATGGAGAGATCCGGAGACTCCCCTCACACTTCCTTGAGATTCCTTTCTTCTTGGGGTTCCCTTACTACCATTTTCCTCTACCCCCTCTTAGTTTTAAGAGATCTCCATCGTCTTTACATTCTGGCCCCAGTACCTGCCCCCAACACAAAAGTCAAGAGAAATATATGGGCCAAGAGCAAAACAGCCAACTGTGGACATGTTCTGTCCTATGCGTGCTGCTGCTATCCCTTAGGGTACGGGGTGCATGATGTTGGACGATGGAGGAGACAGGAGAATTTACTACTGTCTACCCCATGTAGGTAGTGATGTCCTCCTTTGGCCATCGTCATTAGACACTGAATGTTTAGACAACATTGGCTCATGACTATTCAAATCATCTCTGATGACTTTCATGGCCCGTTAGACGAGGGGTTGCCTCTCCCCAAATGGAATGATACTGTTCATTCTTTGGTCAGCCTGATGGCAAACCTGCACTGACCATAAGGGCAGCTGAAAATTGTGATGTTGTGGGCATAGCCATGGGACACATTTCCGTATGGTGACAATTTAGGGGAGAGTATTGTTAGTTTTTTGTTGTTGTGACAAAATACCTATAGGATTTAAGGGAGGAATATTCATTTGGACTCAGAGTTTGAGGTGGTATAGTGCATCATGGGAGAGAGGGCATGGCAGAGCTTATAGCAACAGGAGCATGTGGCTTGGTCCCCTCGCATTTCTGTAGACACGGAAGTAGAGAGCTCCATCTGGAAGTAAGGTAGGTTCTAACTCTCCATGCCCTCCACCCCACAAGCGGCCTCCTTCCTTCACCTAGGACCACCTCCTAAAGGTTCAGAAGCCTCTTTTAAGCATCAGTGCTACCAGCTGAGGACCAAGTGTTCAAACCCAGCCTGTGGGGCACAATTTACATCCAAATCCTAACACACACACAATAAACTTTTTATAATGTCCATTCAAAAGGCCTGTGTCCTTAGAACACACGCGCCAGACTAAATAAAGACAACTGGCTGCCACACACCACTCCACAAGTATCACACTGTGTGTCTTTGGCAAGTTTACTAACCCATCAGATGACGGTATCCTGGGGAAGCAAGCAAGGCAATTGCACAGGCTCGCTCTTTCCACTGTCCTAGAATTCAGAGACAAATATCCAGAAACCAGCCTTCAATGTCACCTTCTATTGACTGGAATGTGACTGCACATATACCATGCCAACAAAAGGATGCCTGTGCTTCCCAGCATGCCTAGAATTCCGAGGTGGAAGCCACAGTCAGGTGTGACTCAGTTTTCTGACTCAGCGCACACAGCAGGTCGCAGCATTTTGTAAGGCCTGTGTATGAATGAGACTTGCAGATCGCCCTAAGGAACGTAAAAGCACCCAGAAGATCTGTGTGCAGTCAAGGAGGCCACAGGGAGACACTGGGTGACTCTGATCCTCCCTTTTCCAAATTCTGACATGGCATGATGCTTAGAGATTGCAATACAAGTCAAGCACTTTCCTCGATGATTTGGGACTCTGAGTCTGTAAAAACATATGGTTCTCAACCTGTGGGTTCTTGACACCTTTGGAATCTAATAACCTTTACACAGGGGTTACATAGCAAATACCTTGTATGTCAAATATCTGTGTTATGATCCATAACCATAGCAAAATTACAGTTCTGAAGTAGCAACAAAAATAATTTTATGGTTGGGGGTCACCACAACATGAAGAACTGTAAGAAAGGGTCGCAGTGTTAGAAAGGTTGAGATCCACTGCTTTACAGGATCATAAATCCCGCCTCTAGAGTTGCTGTGAGGACATTATCCTTTACAAAGAACCCAAGAATTTAATTCACCCCAAAGCATGACCTCAGTTCCACTTCTGTTGCTTCTGCTCTTCCTCGATGCCGCCCAGGAGTGCACTTTCCTTTCATCCTGGAAGGTGATCTTTGCTCACATTCTTAGCTCTTGCCCACACAGCACTTTCCTGTTCTTTGATCCTCACAGCAACTCCAGGAGGAAAGCAAGGAAGCCAGGCTCATTCCCATTTAATAGATGAGGAAGTCAAGAGACAGAAAGATTGAGTGCGCGAGCAAGGTCGCCAGATGGGGCTGTTCTTCCTCAAGGAAGGGATGGATTTTGGGAGATTTGTGCTCCGGATACACCCTGGGTGGATAGACATCAAAGAAGTCTGTAAATTAGAGTGTGTGTCCTGCTTTAATTTGGCTAGTAAAATCACTCTGCCTACCTGTTGGCCAGCTGCTGGGCTAGCACCAGTGGGTTGTCTAATAGAGTCAGGTACTTGGAAGCACATGGGTGCCACCAAAGGGGCTTCTGATGCCTAGCATATTAGGCCCTGTGCAGTCTGGTGAAACCTGGGTTGTTTTTCAGTGGGGGGATAGGGATTCAGTGTCTAGGTATAGGGCAGAAGCAATAGAGAGCTGCTGCATTAAAGGGGAGACTCTGAAAGAGAAGCCTCTGCACACTGTACCCCATTAAGGCCTGGAGCTATAATGGACCCTTTTTAGTTCCCAAATGTTCTGGCTCTAACTTGGATGATTGATCTCTGCCAGGCCCATGCCACAGGGCACACACAGGTGGTTCTCCTTCATTCCCAGCAGGGTGGAAAAATACATGTGTTTTTCCCTGACTGACCTTACTGAGGTGGGAGTTTTTCAGGGAGCAGAGAGACCTTTACAGATCCACGAGCCTGATGGTAAAAGAGCTTCCCAGAAGGGAAACATTCCCTTGAGACCCTATGAGTGGGGGTTGGTGATGTCACAAGTGCCTTGATGGTTTCGGCCACGATGCCTCAGGCACTGGGGGAGCACCGACAGAGTTTTCTTTTCACACACCTGATAGAAAGCAAAGGGGAAGAATGAGGCCTAAGTTCCCCCAAGAGTCAGTGGGGATAGGGCAAAGGGCTGTCTGTAACTTTCCATTCGGATTGAGTCCTACGGCTTCAATCCCAGACACAGCCTCTCCGACAGCCCTGAGCAGTTCTCCTGGAGACTTTAGTTACATGGGTGATCTCAGGCTACAGAGACTGGAAGTATCTGAAGGATTACCTACATGAACAGCCTCCCCGATGCTGGTCACGCCAGTCGTGGCAACTCATCGTTGCACCCCTGCCATGTGTCATTACCACCTTTAAAAGGGCATTTATTTAGGGGGCTGAAGAGATGGCTCAGTGGATAAAAGCACAGGCTGTTCTTCCAGAGCAGCTTGGTTTGATTCCTAGCACCCACGTGGGGGTTCACAGCTCTTTATAACTCCAGTTTCAGGGTATCTGATGCCCTCTCTTGGCCTCTGTGGGTGCCAGGCATGTGGTACACAGGCATAGATGCAGGCAAAGCCACCCATGCATAACATAAAAACAAATATCCAAAATTTAATTGTTTTTGATTCTTGGCAATTTCATATCTCTACATAATGTGTTTGGGTCATTTTCATCCCTCATTCCCCTCCCGCTCCCACTCTTTTCTCAACAAGCCTTCTTTCTCCTTTCATGTCTGTTTTGGTTTTGGACCCACTTACTTTAAATGGGGTTCTTTGATGATCTGGGGTGGGAGGCTGTTTGAAAGAGCATTAATGATAACCTTACTAGTGTCTATACCACTGAAGAAAATGACTGTCCTCCTGCAACCATTAACCATTATCCAGTGCCTGCCGGGGAAGGGTGAAACCTCGAGAGTCCTTATTACAGGTGTACAAGGCAGACATTATTGTACCCATCTTACGATGGGCTAGATGAGCAAACCTAGATGTGGTTTTTCTTTTCTTCCTACATGAGGAAACCGAGGCTTGGGGAGGTTGGCAAGACTCGGGTGTCTAAGCACTTAACCCTATCTGAAATCCAAAGCTTCTGCTTGGACCACCCTGTTTGGCTATCTGGAACTAGTCCTCCCAGGGACAGCCTGTGTCTTTGTTCTGATCCTGGCTCAGGAGTTGCCTGGCAAGGTCAGCTCTCCTGACACACAGCCCTGCAGATAGATACTGAAGAGTCCTCTCCTAATCTCCTCTCCACCTCTTACTTCTAGGCTTCCCTTTGTTTGAGTGTAATATCTGCCTACTTGTGTTTCGGGGTGCTCTGTCTGTTCTAGGTTCTCCTTCCTTTTACCTCCTTTAAATACAGTATTTTTACTTTCAGGTCTTTCACTTACCCCAGCTACAGCTAGAGGTCCACTCTCTTATTTCACCTGAATGACCTCTTTTCAGGCCCAGTGTAAATCATGGATTAGTTGGCAAACTAGGTACATAGGCTAAATCTAGCCTGCTGTTTGTTTTTGTACAACTTATGAACTGAAAGACATTTTTACATTTTGGAGGAGCATGTGTATGTCCAGCAAGTCCAACATTGCTTTTGAAAAGACTATAATTGTTTCCACCATATTGTCTCTGTTTCTTTTTGAAGGATTTGGTTGACTATATTTTCTGGGTCTGTCTGGTCTCTACTCTGTTCCAACTGATCTGTCTATTCTTTTGCTAGCATCACACTATCTTGATCCAGTACTCTGCAGTAAGTTTTGAATTGTGTTGTATTGGACCTCAGTGTTATTTGAGGTCTTTTGCCTCTCCATAGAAACTTTAGAATCAGTTTGCTGATACACACAAAGATTTCTACACTTTTATCGGACTCTAATGACCAGAAGGGAGAAAAGCATCACATGACATATGAAAATCATGTAGAATATAAACTGTAGTCTCTGCAGATGAAATTAATATAGATGCATGCTGATGGTGGCTGCTTTCACAATACTGAAATCATTAATAATATGGAATGGCCATGTCAGAGAATAGACCTTAGGTTCTACAGAACCTGAAACATGGACTCTCTGACTTTTATAGAAAGCATTTGTCAGACTTGACCTAGGTCTTGGGAATGTGGCTTATACTCAGTTTGTTGCTTCCAAACAAAACTCATGTAGTTGAGTGAGCTAGGCTGCCTGTTTTGAGTCTCTCTGTCACCCGTTGCTAGCTGTGTTGATTTTAATGTATCTTGAGCTTTCTGGACCTCACTTTGCTGCCTATAAAGTGAGATTATGGCATGCGTCTCATGGAACTGTCATTGGATTAAAACAATCATTTTGTGTAAGTGCTCTGAAGAGTGCCGGTTACATAGGAGCTGTATGGGAGCAATGGCCACCACTTACATTTGCTATTCTAGCCTGGGAAGGGCATCACCTGAGTGGTCTCAACTCTCCACCCTGCTAACTCACCTCTCCCACTACTGTAGTAACAGCTTTAAAAACTATCTTAAAAAACTGTCTCGTCAAGATTGGTCATGGTTCCCACTTACCCATGCATTAGCCCAGCATCTGTGGCTTTGGAGTTCAGCTCCCTCTATTTCTTTGTTACTCACCTCTTTCTAGCCCTCCTGTCACAGACCCCATGTCCTTGCTTTTTCCAGTACTCCATGCTTGTCCACACGCCACTGATTTTCTATCATAGGGCCCTTTTTGCCCAGAAAACTAGCTTCTGGGAATTTAAAGACTCAATGAGATCAGGAGGTAGGTTATAGCCATTGTTCATGGAAACTGGTGTCTGGCCCCTCAGTGGGTAAGAACTGGAAATCTACTGCGTCTCCTTCATACAACTCTAGATAAATTATTCTCAGGGTCAAAAAGTAAAGCTGCTGAAGAAGGCTGGGGTGGAAAATTAGTCAGGCTCTCTCCTCCAGGTCATGCCGGCCTTTCCCAGTGTCTGCTGCTCTTCAGATGGACTATGCACACTGGGCAGAGAGATGAAAGAGAAAGTCAGAGGGGGCACAGGTCTAAATCCAGGATCAAGCAGCAAGCTAGAAATGTACCTGGCGCTATTGAGACAGATATCAAGATTGTGTTACAATAGGAAGAGTACGCAGAAGCCATTGTGACAGATAGGTTTAATCTCAGCACTTGGGAGACAGAGGCAAGCAGATCTCTGTGAGTTGAAGGCCAAGCCTGGTCTACACAGTGAGCCTCAGGCCAGTCAGGGCTATACAGCCAGAAGTACGCTGGTGTGGGGAGTGTGTCTCTGGGATCTCCCTGTCTATCTTGTCTTCTCCCTTGCCTCAATTCAGCAAGACCCTTGCTGTGCCTAGGTACCTAACTCAGTCATGCTGCTGGGAATCCCCATGATTAGCTCTTTACAGTCTCAATGCCCGTCAGAACGTTCTAGTGTGCCATTTGCCTTCCCTGCTTTGTCAGTGGCAGCTCTCAGTCCAGCATTATGATCCCGGTGTATTCTGCTCCTTAGCAAGGAAACAGAATGGCAATCTGATGGTGTTCCCATACAGGATATAGGGCGACAGCCTCTCTTAGACAACCCTTCTGCACCTTGACCTGGAAATTCTACTAATAACAATTCTAATGATAGAATATATTAATGGAATCATGGTGTCCCAAACTATGAGGGCCACAGAAGTGGAATCTGTGCTTTTCTAAAATAAAGGATATTGCTAATCTGGGCATGTAGATAGATGGGCTTGGGGGAAGGCTATAAATGGTACAAATTGGGGTAAGAGTTTAATTGCAACTTTACAAACCATCTCAGTGTTACTGGGAGATTAGTCTGTACGGACTAAGCTCAGTCCTTAGCACCTATGTAGAAAGCTGAAAATGGTGACATGCTTGTGATCCATTGCTGAGAGAGATGGGACGATCTTGGGGGGGGGGGCTTGCTGGCCAACTAATCCACAGGGATGGACAAACTTGGTTCAGTGAGAAATTTTATCAAAAAAAATAAGGTGAAGAATAATTGGAGAAGACACCATTGGCCAACACATATACATATAAAACTGAACTATCTCTGTTTATTTGCTTATGTATTTATTTCTATTAATTTTCAGGGCCCTCCCAAACCCATAGCTCTTCTGGAGAGAGTACAGTGGCACGGCAGACCCAGCAAGTGGTAAGGATTTCACTCTGGTGGGAGATGTGTGTGTGTGTGTGTGTGTGTGTGTGTGTGTGTGTGTGTGTGTGT
>NW_026585644.1:35215127-35216596 GCF_907164565.1 Psammomys obesus
TGTGTGTGTGTGTGTGTGTGTGTGTGTGTGTGTGTGTGTGTGTGTGTGTAGTGGAGAGGTAGGCTCTCTTTTATTGGAAAAAAACCTCCAAATTTCTGAGCTGGTTGGTGGCCCTCATTAAGGCCTTAACAGAATGGGTCAAAAGGAGCAGCTTCTCCAGGCCAGCCAGGCTGCCTGGCAGAACGTTACCATGGCTCCTGAAATTTGGGGCTCATCATCATGGCAGACCGAGCGGGTGGTTCCCAGAAGAACCAGCATTATAAATGGGCGTGTTATCACTGTGAACCTTGAAGCAGATGTTGTAAGTTATCTGAAGGCATCTGGGTGAGGTCTTCCCAGAAGGTCCACAAGATAAGTAAGCGTATCTCTTACTGTAATCAGTAATTCACAAGAAATCAACTTAGGCTTGTGAGATTCAGTGAGGGCTTCACGAACTGCCTGCCTTTCCTGCCAGGGTGCGTCCCCTAGCACTTCCCAGGCACTGTCCCACAGCCTTCTGCATCATTCTGACAAAGGACACTCTGGATTCCTGGCACCAGTGTGCAGAGAGGCCCATGCCACCCTGAAGACTTGCATACTGGTCTTTCCGTCTCTTCTCCGTTCTCAGTGGTCCGTTTGGGATCAGGACACTGCAGTCTGGGAAAGACAGAGAAGGCTCCTGGGTTCATGTTTACCCAGTTTGCAGCAGCAAATATGCACAATACCTCATGTTCTTCTTGTGTCGAAATAAGAGAGAAACAGCAGATAAAAATAAATGAGGCACTGAAATTATTATTATTATTATTATTATTATTATTATTATTATTATTATTTACATTTAGTCTCCATAAGCTAGGTGCTTTGATTATTCCTTCTTTTAAAATTAGAAGAAAAAAATCCACAGCCAACATTAATACTTGCACTGTTTGAGCAGCACCGGGAAGGCCGCTGCTGTGCACCCACAGCTGTCCTTTTCCAGAACACTGCATCATCCCAGGAGTTCATTTTTATTCTCCTTCAGCATCTGCCTTCCCTCTCCACTGCACTATCCCAACATGTGCACATGCCCGTGGTGCTGTTTTAAAATTGTCCTTTATCTGAGGTATTTAGGCCTCTACCTCCCTTCCACCAGCCCCCCCAACCTTAAGTAGGAGAGAGAAAAGGTTAGTGGGTAGAGGGGTTCAGACCCCTTTACTTCTCCCGGATATTTAGGGTCAAGGGGTTCTTTTAGGGCTCAATACCGATCTCCATCAGCTGCGGACGCAGCCAGCGGCCTCCTCCACGCTGCTGTGTCCAGAAGCACTTCTCTCTCTGTCTGCTCCAAAGCACCACACAGTATCAGGTCTCTCCAAATTGCTACATGCCACACGCCAACAACCAAACACCACACAGAATCTCTTTCTTTCTTTCTTTCTTTCTTTTCTTTCTTTCTTTCTTTCTTTCTTTCTTTCTTTCTTTCTTTCTTTCTTTCTTTCTTTCTTTCTTTCTTT
>NW_026585644.1:35216606-35271889 GCF_907164565.1 Psammomys obesus
TTTCTTTCTTTCTTTCTTTCTTTCTTTCTTTCTTTCTTTCTTTCTTTTCTTTTCTTTCTCTCTCTCTCTCTCACACACACGTGCACACGGTCTCATTCTTGCTTTCATATTTATACTCTCAGAGTCCTAGACCATGCCCCTCTCTGTGCTGCACGTGGAAGGCCGTTACCAGCTGGCAAAAGCCACACTTCTCAGGCAACAATTAACAGGTGTGGACAAACTGTAGCCCAGCTGAAATCCCACACTTGGGATTCAAACAAAAGTGTGTTTACATAACATACAAAACTTCCACTACACATGCCGCCTGCTAAAATCCTCACCAAGAGACGAACGTCCTCTCTCGCCAGGGAAACTGGGTCAGGGAAGTTGGGAAAATGTGACCACAGGCAAGTACTGCTCCTGGATTTTGAGCCTAGGTAGCCAAGGGGAGGGTTGTCTCTACACCAACTGTCTGCCTAGGCGATTCTTCCGAATGTGAAAACTGATGTTTTTGGGTGTTTGGTTTCAGTTGCAGACCCTGAAGAGTTTTCCATTCCCTTGCAAGCCAAAGAAGTTAGAATGGAGTGTGCCTTCTAAGTCAGGTAGGTGCCCCCTGGCCATGGGCAAGAAGGGCTCCCTGGTCAACAGAGGGTCTACCTCCACTCCTTTACCACCTCTTGGGCATTCCGTTCTCCCTCAGTCCTTCACCATACTCTGTTTCAGAGGTTCACAACCTGTGGGTCATGACCTCACTCGGGACTTGGCATATTACATACCCCGAATATCATATGTTTACGATTCAAAGCAGTAGCGAAATTACAGTGATGAAGTAGCAATGAAAGTAATTTTAGAGTTGGGGTCACCATGACAAGAGGAACTGTCTTAAAGGGTCACAGCATTAGAAAGGCTGAAAACCACTGCTCTGTTTCCTCCTCAGTTATCTCTGTCGAGGGACAAAGACAACACAACACTTAAGGACAACCCGCGTGGAGACAACCTTCTATACCTTGCCTCCTTGAGGGATAAAGTGTCCTGGGAATTGTGGGTTGGAACTTGTCACTCATGTGGCTTTCCCATTCTAGCCATTCTCACTTACTATGGGCTTCTCTAAGGCCTGTATGCTATCAATAAGCTTTACTTGTTAAGTGGCTGGCTGGATTTAACTGATATGTGTACACATGCACACACATACACAGCCAGTCTGTTTTACTGACTTTACTAGGGTTTCCATTTAAACTTATTTAAGAAAAACACATGCACTCTTTATAAAATGGCCTCTTTTAGAAATTTACATTTAAATTGCTCATACCACAGCCAGGAAGTCTGGCCACAGGTTTCTGGGAATACGCCAATGTGGGTTAAGGAGCTGTGTGTCATTTGCATATAATTTGCATCCAGTGTTTTTATGTGGTCACTGACTTTGAGTGCTATTCTCTGGTAATCTTCAAGCTACAGTTAACCGTTGGGTACCCAGATGACCCTGGTTTTAGTCTCTTGGCTTGTTACCAATTAATGGTAGCTCATAAATGCAGGGTCAGGGGAAAGTGGAAGGTGAGAGGCAGGTAGAAGGCCTGGTGAGAGCCATGAGACACAGGCTGAGAGGCCAAGTCCAAGTTAACAGTCTGGCCTCCAGAGGAGAGGGAGCCTTGACTATGGCCTCCAGGTTTCCCAACTGGTACGAGATTGTAAACTTGCTAGCAGACCTGGCCTCAGTGCCTATGCCGAGGCTGCAGGGCGTGGGTCTGTTCTTCGTACCCCCATAGGGCGTTCTCTGCCTGCCTTGTGGTAGATCTGACCTTGCCTCCTGGGTTATTGTCTTCACAGTCCATTCTCTGAGACCCTCAGACATTAAACATGTGGCAGCCATTGGCAACCTGGAGACTGTAAGTATTTCATATAGCTTGGCTTAAGAGCCCATTTGGTACCAGTGACACTATGAATAAGGTCCTGATGTCCTGGCATAAATGTTCCATTCGAGGCCAGGTGTGGTGGCACAAAGCCTGTGATCTGAGCACTCGGGAGCCAGAAGCAGAAGGCTCAGAAGTTCAAGGTCATCTTTAACTGCACCATGCTTTGAAGGCTGGCCAGGGCTGTTGGCCTCTGTCTCAAATAGTGTTCCATTTGGGAAAGAACACTGTATGAGTCAAAGACATCCTAAAATCTTAGCATATCTAATTTTTAAAAAATCAAGTGAATGCTGGGGATCACCTCAGGATGTTTGGGGTTCCTCATTAATAAGTTAAATCCATTGATACGCATTGCCCGGAATCTTTGCCATATGTCTTAAAGTTTATTGTTTAAGTTTTCTGCAAGTACTTGTTTTTATTGAGCATGTTCCTCTTATATCTCTAATCTCTTTTTACATTATCTCTGTCTCTCTCACCTCTGTTTTTGCCACTCTTTTGTCACTCTTTTTCCCTTCAGTTCCATTTTGCTTTTATCATTTCATATGTGCACTCGTATTTTATATATTTATATAAGATACAGGAAATGCAAACCAGAGAAAACACATGACACTTGTCTATCTGAGACTGGCTCAGTTTACATAATATGATTGTTTGCAAATGCTTACATTTTCTTTCAACAACATGACTTGATTCTTTATGGCTGAAAAAAAAAATCCACTGTGTGTATAAACCACATTTTCTTTTCCCATTCCTCTGATGTTGGATACCTAAATTGGTTCCATAATTTAATTGTTGTGAATTGTGCTGCTATTGACAGTGACGTGTAAGTATTTGGGGTATGCTGACCTGGAATCCTTTGGGTAAATATTCAGGAGTGGTGTAGCTGGGTCATATGGAGAACTTATTTTTAGTTTTTAAGAAGCCTCCATACTGATTTTCACAGTCATTGCTCAGAATTTGTAAAATAATCCTTTAAGCTCTGCGCTAGAAGATAAACGAAATTCCATGTCTGCTTTGTTTATTTAAATATATATATACACACACACACACACACACACACACACACACATTGAGCTGGAGAGTTGGTTCAGTAGTTAAGAGCACTTGTTGGTTTTGCAGAGGACCCAGGTTCAATTCCCAGCACCCACACAGCAGCTCATAAGCATCTGTAACTCCAATCCCAGGGAAGTGGGCACCCTCTCCTGACCTCTGATGTTAATGGGCACTGGGCCCACAGGTGATGCACAGATATACATGCAGCAGAACACTCATATAATAATGAAATAATTTTAAAAATACATTGATTTGAGTAAAAATGTATGTTAGTGATATATATGAATGCATACAACTTACTATCTTAGCCACTTCTAAGATCTAGTACAACATAAATACAGTAAGTAATAAGGAGAAAGTGTCCACATCTAGCAGAGACACAGACCCTTGTCCCTTCCTCACTTCCCTGGCCCCTCCCTCACTGTTCCCACCACCCTCTTGTAATTCCTCCTTCCCCCTTCATATATCATGTGTTCTGTTGTTTTCCCCACTTTCTTAAAGCCTTCCTCCTGGCCCCTCTAGTTTTCTTGTTGCTCTACAACTCTCCTGGGTACAAGGAACCTGCATTCTGCCCCAGAAACACTTGCCTCTCCATGTTTAAACAACTCTTTGCATAATAGCAGGGAAATGGGACCAGCCCAGCTGTCTGTCAACACATGAATGGATGATGGACGTGTGGTACATATACGGAATTTTACTCAGCCACAATAAGTAAATAAGTAAACAAATAAATAAATAAGTAGAACCTGTAAAATCTGCAGGAAGATGGATGGAATTGGGAAATACTAAGGGAGGTAACCCAGGCCCAATGAGATAAATATTGCGTGTTGTCTGTCTCACAGGCAGCCCCAGGCTTCCATCCGAGTCACGTTTAAGTGTGCGCTCAGTAAAATCAAGTATACTCTCATTGTATAACTAGTCTCCAGAATGTTCTTCATCTTACAAGATCGAAACTCTTCCCCTATTCACTAACAACTCAAATTGCGTTTTCCCAGCCCACAAAACAAAACAAAACGCATTTCCACTTTTGGTTTCTGTGAGTTTGACTAGAGACTTCCCATCCTTGAAACCATGTAGATCTGTCTTTATTTAAACAGCTTATTTTGTTCAACATGATTTCCTCCTGTGCCAGATGCTTCCTTTTTGGGGTAACTAATAGTCCATGGTGTGCATGGAGATACCAATACTTTGTTTACCTGTTCAACAATGGGCATGAGGTTGTGTCATGTCATCTTTTGGCTATTGAAAATCCTGCTAAAAAACACTTAAGTACAAATAATCTTCTTGAGATCTGACTTCCATCCTTTTGGAAAGACACCTTGAAATATAATACGAGATTACATGATTAAAAGTATATTTTTGATCTTTTTTGAGGAAGTTAAAAATTGTGATGTGTACTTGTAATCCTTATTTAGGAAACTGAGGCAGGATCAAAGCAGATTTGAGGCCAGCCTGGGTTAGACAGCAAGCTCCAGGCAAGGCTGAAATGTACAGTGTTATTTTGTCTTAAAAAAATTGCTTTTTAAAAGGATCTGTTGTATTAGTTTTCATAGCTACAAGATTTAAATTCCTATCAACAATGCACAAAGTTCCATTTTCTCTATATTCTCTTATATTTTTGACTGTGATCCTAGCCTTTAATGGCTGAACCATCTTTCCATCCCCCTCCATAGCCTCAACACTTATTTTCTATTATTTTTGTTTGGGTTTTTTTAAAATTTTTTTTTAGACTTTATTTTATGTGTATGTGTCTGAGTGTATATACCTACTGTGGTCTTCAGAGACCAGAAGAGGAAATCAGATCCGTTCGTTGGAGCTAGAATTACAGATGGCTGTGAGTCACCCAATATGGGTGCTAGGAACCCAACACAGGTCCTTTGGGAGGACAGCCAGTGTTTTTGTTTTTTGTTTTTGTTTTTGTTTTTTTGAGACAGGGTTCTTCAAACCCTGGCTATCCTGGAGCTCTCTTTGTAGACCAGGCTGGCCTTGAAATCAGAAGGCAGAGGCAGGTGAACCTTTGAGAGCAGCCAGTACTCTTATCCATTGAGCCACCTCTCCAGACCCATGATTTCTGGCTGCATTTGACAAGCATGAGATGACAGCTCACTGTGGTGTTAACTTTAGTTTTTCTAATGAGTAGTGACATTGGATCCCTTTTGCTTGCTTCTTGTTTATAAACTCTAAGTGGCAAGCTTTATATGGCCTTGCAAAGGGGGAAAGGAGCATGTGAGCAGAGAAAACTCTCTGGGAGAAGCTTAGAGGGCAAAGGACTATGTCACATGCTCTTCTCAGTCCTTACTGCACCCGTGCCCGCCTATCCTGGATTTAGCAAGAAGCAGAAACTTGATGTCCTTCAAGTCCCTGTGATGGCACCTGAGCAAGAGTACTTGTTACCTGCTGCCCTCTGTCCCAGAGCTCTCCTGTGCCTTTTACACCTAAGTTGAGAAGGTCTCCACTTTCTCTCAGGCTCTTCTTCCAGCCTGCACCCCCCCCCCCCCCCCAGGGCACTGCTGTCACCCAGTGCTCCTGAGATTTCCAAGTTTCTCTCCTCACTCCTCTTGAATAATTGGCCTCTCTGGAACTGGCCTGGGATTCTGACCCTGCCATCTCTATGAATACCACCTCTGCTTGAATGGTGTGTGAGAGCTGTCAGATCCAGAACCTCCTCTAGTCATTAAGCAACTGTGAATGACATGAACTGGGGAATTGACTGAGGCCAGGAGAAAGGTGGAGAGAAGTAGGCTTAACTTTAGGAAATAGCCTCAGGGCCCTGGCATCTGGCCAACAGAGCTTTCCTGTGACTCTGCCGATGGAGCAGAGGAGGCTCAGGAACACTGTCAAAGGGGGAATGGGAAGGAAAAAGCAAAGATCTCCTCTTCCAGATGACAGCTGGCCTATGCTAAGCCTGTGCTCAACACACTGAGGCCCACACTTCGGGTTCCTGCAGCGGTGACCTCCCTGAGAGGACTGTCTGGTCTTTAAGGCTGACACTTTTGCTTTACGTTTCTGGAGTCTCTGACGTGAAGATGTGCCCACTTATTTAGGATTTTCTAAAACATGTTAATTGTTTTAGACTCATAGTCTCTCCCAAACATTTTAAAATAAGATATGCAATTATTTGCAAAATTTATTTCAGTAGTTCCTGCGATACATATTTTATACAAGAAAATCCAGATAGATGTACAGGGTGAAAAAAAAAAATTGAAGATCCATTCATGCCTTGTGCCTTGACTTCCCTAACATTTATACACTCTTGTATATACACACAATTGAATACAGTTGATGGCAGTCTATAGGAACATAAGTGACAGCTGAGCCTTAAGTAGCATCACAACATGACAGTACCTCTGAAAATCGTTTTGCTTTTCATGTCTAACTGTCAAAGACATCTCCATGACAACAACAGGAGCTACGATCTACTCTGTTATATTCTTTGGGGGAGAGCCAGTCTCTTATTTGGCTTGGGACCTTGAGGTCATAGTTCAGCAAATAACTGACAAGAAAGAACAGTGGCCATTCTCATGGTTTCTGGGACCTCCCAGATAAGCTCCCCCATCTCCTAGCCTTGTCCTCTTCTCCCTTCCTTCCTTCTTCCTTCTCTTGACCACCCTGTCCCTTATGGGGACAAGATGTACTCTCCATCAGCTAATAACAGAATAGTCGAATTTGTGGTCTTAAAACACAGTGTGCCTTCAGTTCAATCAGCTGCCAACACTGAAATCAGGGAGTTTCAAATATTTGTGTTTCCAGCTTTAAAGATGTGACCCAGCTCCATGGGCTGGCCAGGTGGGAGCTGGTGGCTGGCATAGCCATGCTCATTAAAGCAGCCGGAGTTGGGACAATGGGGACATTAACTGTTTACCTGGTGCCACTATACCTGGCATCCTGTCTTCTAGTAATTTTGATAGATCTAAACTTTGCGTGTGTTTGTGTGTCAAAAACTATGACACTACTATTAATAACTAATATTTGCGGGGTGCATTCAATGTCCTAGCCACAGTTCCTTGAGAGCTTGCTAAGTGCATGACCCTGTCCCCGAGCGTAGGGTGAAGTTGTCTTTCTTTCTGCACTGTGATTAGGAATTGCCCAACAAGGAGCACCCTGCGTTACCCAGTATTTCATCAAGGGGAAAACAGAAATTCACTTTATTTGTTAAGAAGATATCTACTACTAAAAAAAAAAAAAAAAAAAAAAAAAAAAGATATCTACTTGTTTAACATTCACTGAATGCTTACAACATGCCAGGCACTGAACTAGGTGAAAGAAATATAATCAAACAGCTGCCCTCGACAGCGCTTACATTGTAGCCAAAGGGAGAGAGACAACAAAGTCACCCTTAGATCGGAGAGGATGTTACCATAAAGCAATCTTTTGCTTCTGTATAAAATATAACATGACTTATGATGTGTGTAAATCTATGCTCTGAGGAAAGCTGTTAGCTACTCCGTTGTGAGGGTCTGACAGACAAGCTGTGGGGGAGCAGGTTGTGTCTTCCTCCCCATCGAGTGAGCAAGATGGACTTGGCCCTCCTGTGTTCTGTTAGCCTCCCTGTGTTGTGCTGGCTTCCCCTGCTGACTTACTCACACCAAGTGTTTCTTCCAGTTTCCAGGCTCTGGCATGGTTGACGTGGAGAAGCTTCAAAGGTACCCATTCTGGAACACAGAGCTAGCAGAGACACCCCACAATACTCTCCTCTAACTCCTTGCTTCATTGATGGGGGACACCAAGGGTTAGAGAGTTTGAAGTCTTTGCTTAAGGCCTGGGGACACAGCAGAGACCAGAGCCCTCCTACCATCCTCCCTGTGACTCCCTGTGGCTCCTCTGGGTGAATGAGAGAGAAGTGGAAAAGGCCAGAAAGATGGATTTCCTGCATCTGTCACAAAGCCTCCTCCCTCTGCTCTTAGGTGACCTTGCAGGGTTTGGACCAGAGTCTGGTCCAAGGGGACACTGGACTCATGTCCCCTTCAGCTTTGGGCAGGACTAGAGAGCTTGAGAAGGGGATCTAGAGGATCCTAACCTCAGGGCAAGGATAGGCCAAAGCCGGTTAGGAAATGGCCAAGGAAAGGCTCCTGTGGGTGACAAGCGAAGCCTGATCCCTTGTCTGCTTGCTTCTTGCAGCATCAAGAATGAACCACAGCATGTGTGCATGGGAGTCATGACAGGTGAGTCCTGGATTTCCAGCCAGATTCCAGATTGTCCCCACCCTGTGACACAACATTTTTGTTCATAAGGAAAATGTATATTATTGTTCATTTTATCACCAGTGCCTAGGAAAAGGGGAAGGCATGCTAGAAAGGAGATGATGGAGACAGGATAGAAAGTCACATGTCCTGAACAGAAATCATGAGGGATGTATGGGTTAAGACTAAGGGGCATGAAAGGGGAATTGGGTGACCCTGTAGGTTTTTGCTTCTCCAAGACCTCAAAGATGGATTAAGGGTACTTACCCGAGAAAATGTCCTGGGTCCCTCCTCCTCCCCAGGGGGAAGACCCAAGCCTGATTTTCCAATTATTTCTAAAATAACACCTTATTCTATAATATCTCTCTCTCTCTCACTGGCCATAAAAAAAAGATATCCAGGCTCTAGAAGAATGAAGTGAAGAAAATAAAAGGAGATAATAATTGTGATTAACATGTTCACTTTTTTGAATACAAACATGCTGAGGAATTCACTCTCTGTAACCTGACTTTCTTTATCTGATGTCTGAGGACTTTTTGACTTATCAAGTTAGCCTAAAACCCTGAATCCTTTAATGCTGCTGAGCTAGCCTGGGTAGAGTGTCCCAGGCCGGCTTCTTGTATGATGAGTTTGTGGTGCAGATGCAAGGCTCAGCTGCCACCCTGCTGGTAATGAGAAAAGGGGCTTAGCTGTGCCCTGTCAGTTGAGCTTGGCAGCTGACACTAAAGCCTTGTGATGTATTAGGTTCTTCGAAAGGAGAGAGGAGAAACCTGTCCCTCCTTTGCTCATGATCCAATGAGGAAGGTTGAGGCCACTGTCCAGCCCTCCTGTCACCTGATTGGCAGGTAATCCTAGTGAGGATTAGGACCAGTAGGAGGGTCTCGGGGCAGGAGTCAGAGTGGTCACTGACTTGGTGTCTGTCACAGATATGTCAAGGCCTGGACTTGTTTCTGTTCAAAGAGTAGGAGATTAGAAAGGCGTGGTCAGTTTAGGAATGCCTGGGGATGTTCTTTGGACCCTGGAGCCCCAGTGCCACTCTGTTTCTTTGCCTGGCTTGTTATTGGACTCCATGCCCAATCACCCATTTTAAACACTCAGTGATTGGATCTCCCAACTGGGCAGAGGGCAGGAGAGGTGACAGAGGGTAGATCTTGCATCTGAAGCCCTTGGCATCTGGACTTCTGAAGCTGAGGGTATCCTGAGTAGGGAGGAGCACATAGCATGGCTGACAGCCATTTCTGACAACCATGGCAGGAGTTCTGCAGAGAAAGTGCTCCAGGGATGTTCAGACCCATTCGGTGCATGATGGGTTGACCCAGGCTCACCCCCATCCTCTAATCCCAGAGATTTAGAACACTCTAGTGACCTCCACATCAAGCCACACCCTGTCCAGCCCTGGGGCCATTTTGTAGATGGAAAAACTGATGTCGAGTAAATAAATGGACTTTTCTAAGGTTGTGTGTTCAGTAAGTAGTAGGGTCCCTGGAAACCGCCGGGCATCTATCCCCCGTGCCTTGCCTTTTGTTCTGTCCCCCTGCCATCATGAAACACCCAAGAGAAAGGCTAAGTAACTATAAACCAAGAACCCAGCAGGTAAGACAAGCTGATAGAGAAAATTTTGTGAAAAGTTCTGAGGTAAAGCTTGATCACTTTTAACTCGGAAAGCAGTTCTTTCGGTGACTTATTACCATGACTTAATACCCTTGTGCTTTCCTTGGCCTTTGGCAAATGCTGGCTCGTGAAGAATGAAGTGGTCCCCACCAGCACACATGCATGACATTCTTATGATACTGAACCAAGCACAAAGCTCTGCATTTCCCTCCCATGGGCCTGGGCTCCTTGCACGCTTGTCACAGATGAGAAAACCTGGCTTGTGGGGGGAAGGGGGGGAAGGATGGCAATGCCAAATAGCATGAATTAGATGGCCACCTAAGGCCATGAAGCCAAGCAACCTGTCCCTTGACCTCCAGCCCAGTTTTCCTTTCTGTCCCTGCCTGGTATCTTCAGAGTGTGCTCCTCCACAGAGTTCTCTTCTGCAGCCCTCTGGATCCTGTTTCCATAAACTCCAGGGCTCCTTGAGGATGGAGCAAAAAGAGAGGGGAGAGAGAGGCATTTCTCTCAGCAGCCAGCCCACCCTCCCCTGCTCTGCTCTGCCCTGTCCTCTCTCAAGAGCAAGACCCAACTTAAACACTCCTGACAGGGCTATTTTTAGCAGTCTTCTGACTGTCAGCCTGGCGACATGTTCTCTGTGTGTTCCCTGGAGCTTCCCCACCCTGCTGTCACTCACGAGGAGCAAGGGAGATGGCAAGGCAGCCCAGAGCTCTGGTTCTAATCCCAGTCAGTCATTTCTGTGTGCTGGGAGACCTGACAGGACTTGCCTGACATCTCCATCCCTGTTTCCCCAGGAGTGAAAGAGAGAACGCCTGGAGAGCATTCAACCTTGGGCCTGGCCCACCTAGACAGACACTCAATTTAGCTCCCCATCACTTTCCAGGGTCTGCCTCGGGGGTGACCTCACAGCATGGTGGGAAGGCTGTGCCTTGCATTGGAGGGAGCAGAGCGATGCTGTCCTGGGACCTAGAGAATCGGTCCTCTTTAGAGGTGACCCCTGGCTCTCTCTTTAGTCCTTTCAGATATCATCAGACATTACAACCCTTCTGTTCTGATGCCCACGTGCTCTCCTGGGAGGAGTGGTGCGGCCCACGGTACCGATGAGTGAGTCACATTTTTGTCCCTTCTGGGGTTGTGCACTCTGGCTGGCCTTGGGTATGTAGGGATGAGCGGGGACCGCCAGTGGCCGGCCGGAGAGCTTTAAAATAGAGGTCTTCCAGAGTTAGTGCCCAAATACCTTCCCCCTGATGATTTCAGTTGGCTGTAAAAAGTCAGGTCGAGTCTGTTCCCCCAGAAACCAGGGTTTTTCAGGGTTGCCTCGGGTTCAGAGATTGGCAGCTGTGCTGGGGTGAGGGGATCAGCTTCCTGGCCCTTAAAAACAGACTTTATTGATTGTCCTTTCCACTCCCCTGCCTCTGTACAGAGACTTGTGGATTCAGGCTAAGCAGCTGGTGAGAAGCTTGAAAGAGAACCCGGTAAGAGGCTGTCGAACTGTGGTGTGGGTGGGCTGTGGTTTGCTGCACGACAAAGACCAAGACTCAGAGTGGAGATGACCCAGGGGCCAACTGGCCATAAGCACAACTTATGTGTCTTGGCCTCTTAGAAAATGCGCCTTCCACTGTAATACTTAGAGATCACCCGAGAAAAGAGTGAGTGGCTCTATTTAGAATAATTTCCTGTGTAGAACTGCAGAAGATCAGCAGATGGACTAAATGACCTTTCACATAGGGAGGAGGTTGGGTTCCAGAGAGAGATTAGCTTGTGTATGACCTGGACTTTCTGCTCATCACGCTGTGATGCTGGGCAAGGCACCCAGCCTCCCTTAAACTCAGTTTTCCTATTTAAGAAATGGAAGAGTACTGAGAGAGCCTGATACATAGGATTTACGGAGGATTGAACATCCCTGGCACAGTTCAAGCTCAACAAAAGCGGCCATTGTCATTGTAGTAGTGATTGCTATTATTGATTACCACAGTGCTGAGGAGATGGCTCAGTCAGAAAAATGCTTGTTGTGCAAGCTCGAGAACCCATGTCTCATTCCCGGCACCCACGTACTAACTAGGCAGAACGGTATGTGCCTGTAGTCCCAGCACCACGGAGGGAGGAGACAAGGAGGATCCTTGAGTTGCACTGACGAGCTAGTCTAGTCAAATTTGAGAGCACTGGGTTCAGCAAGAGATGCTGTCTCAGAAAAAATAGAGTGACTGAGGGAGATAACTAATATCCATTTCCAGCCGACGTGCGTGTGCGCGCACATACATGTACTAAATTACCTGATAAGAAACAACTCAGGAAGGAAGAATTTATTCTGGTTCATGGTTTGTGGGGACACAGTCGGCCATGTCAGAGAAGGATTGGAATCAGAGCATGAGACATCTGATGACATGTGTCCCCTCGGTCAGGAGGCAGAGAGATGAATGCTGGTACCGCTCTGGCTTTCTCCTCCTTGCTCTTTCATTCAGTCTATCTACCCACCCATGGGTTGGTGCTAACCATGTATAGGGTGGGTCTTCTCTCCCCAAACCTCTCTAGGGCTGCCCTCACAAGCAAGCAGAGAGGTGTGTCTCCTACGTGATTTTTAAATCCTGTCAAAGCCAGGGATGGTGACTTAAGGCCATGACTCCAACACTCAGGAGGCTGAGGAGGCAAATCCCAGGCAATTTGGGACTAGCCTGGACTACAGAGTTAGACCTTGTCTCAAAAAACAAGCAAGCAAGCAAGCAAATTCCAGTCTCGCTGGCAATGGTTAGCTGAAAATAATGATAATCAGAATGGTGTTGTTCTGCCTAATAGCTTGGTGGTCCTGAATCCAACCCTGTAACTTTAAAGATGAAGGGACTAAAATTCCAAGACATCAAGTGACAAGGCCAAGTTCACATATTCAGTTAGAGCTAAACCCTAAAGAGCAGAATTCACAGTCTTCCCTTTCTACACCAGTACTGCCTTAGAAAACAAGTTTGCTTTGTTGTGCATACAGTATGTTCACTATTAAGAAAAAATCAGAAAGAAAATGTGATATTAAATCCATCCTTCAGCCTGATATCCAAAGATAATTACTAATAACGACTTCGTCTAAGTATGTACATCTATATGAGTTGGTGTTATTGTATATGTATGTTTTTTGTAATCAGCTTTTCTCAGTTTTTCTGGCAATATTAATAACACTTTCCATTATCATTTTAACAACCACATAGTGTTTATTTTACATTAGTGTAACATACCTTCCACGATAATTCAGATATTTATGCTGTCTGCTCCTACAAACAAGGCATCATTGTAGCTAAATCTTGTATGGTCCTCCTTTCTTTGAAATATCCTTTGAGAGATGGGCCTGGCGGTACAGGCTTGTCATTATAGCTCCTTGGGAGACTGAGGCAGGAGGACCACAAGTTCAAAGCCTGTCAGGTTACAGAGTGAGTTTAAAGCCAGCCTAGGAATTTTTAAATTTTTTATAATTGTGAAAATTTTATAATTGTGAAAAAAGATGGTATGTGTAACTCAGTGGCAGAGTACTTAGCGTACATAGGACCCTAGGTTCAGTCTGATATTGAAAAATAATTTTGTAACAAGATCTACACCTTAATACAACAAGGTCCAAGTTGCCTTATAGAACAGTTACCCCATATTAGACTGCCAAGTACTACTACTACGACGACGAAGTAGGAGAAGAAGGAGGAGAAGAAGGAGGAGAAGAAGAAGGAGAAGAAGAAGGAAAAGGAGAAGAAGAAGAAGAAGAAGAAGAAGAAGAAGAAGAAGAAGAAGAAGGAAAAGGAGAAGAAGAAGAAGAAGAAGAAGAAGAAGGAAGAAGGAAGAAGAAGAAGGAAGAAGAAGAAGAAAAGGAAGGAAGGAAGGAAGGAAGGAAGGAAGGAAGGAAGGAAGGAAGGAAGGAAGGAAGGAAGGAAGGAAAACATATAGACAGACAGACAGAACCTCAAAGCCAGTGGTAACTCATGCCTATAATCCTAGTGCTCGGGCAAAGGCAGGAGGATCAGGTGTTTGAGGCTAATGAAATCAAACCCCTTGCAGCGATTTTAAGGTAGCTGGTGTGCGGTTGAGAAGCATGGACTGACAGACTTCTGGCCCAAGCTCTTACCACCGTCTCTTTGTTGTTCTGCTGCAGCAACTTGACTATGAGAATGACTGGAAACTCGTCACTATGTTCTTCAGTAACCCAAGCCAGTGTCACCTGTGTCCCTCTGATGAGCAGGTAAGCTGAAGGCCAGGAGGGAGACTGAGGAGTTGCTGGTTTGGAGGAGAAGGGGCTGAACCTGCCTGAGTGAGCACTGTCTACTGAGCTGGGGTTGAGGCCTCCTGTTTCAGAATTAGGACAGGTGGATAAGTGAATCAGGTGGGTGGATGGACTGATGGATGGATGGATGGATGAAGGGGTGGATGGATGGATGCATGGATTCTCAAGAAAACAAACAAAATAATATGTATTTGCTTCTTTCCCTCCAGTATTTTAGTGTGATAACATGCACAGAACATAAAATAGACCATCTTAATCATTTTTGTGTGTTATGATTTGGGTGGGATTAAATGCTGTCTTAAGTGTATGCCTAAAGTTGTTCGTTTATAACCATCACAAGAGCCAAGAATGATTTTAATTTTTTTATTTTATATAAGTCTATTTATTTATTCATTCACTTTACATCCCAATCATAGTCCCCTCCCTCCTCTCCTCCTGGTCCCACCCTCCCACCTTCTTCCCCATCCCCTCTCCCCTTCTCCTCAGAAAAGGAGAGCCCCAAACCCCTACCAACCTACCCCAGCATATCAAGTGGTGTCAGGTCTGAGCACATCCTCTTCTGCTGAGGCTGGGAAAAGCAGCCCCACCAGGGAGAAGTGATTGAAAAGCAGGCAACAGAGTCCGTGTCAGAGACAGCCCTTGCTCCACTTGCTTGAGGATCCACATGATGACTGTGCTTTCCATTGGCTACATGTATGTAGGGCTCTAGGTCCAGTCCATGCATGGTCCTTAGTTGGTGCTTCAGTCTCCACAAGGCCCCCTGGGCCCAGGTTTGATGACTCTGTTGATTTTCTTGTGGCATTCTTGTCCCTTCTGTATCTGTCTATCCTTCCCCCCGCCCCATACTTTCACAAGACTTCCTGCTCTCCACCTAATGTTTGGCCGTGAGTCTCAGCATCTGTTTCGATCTGCTGCTAGGTGGAAACTCTCAGGGGACAGCTATGCTGGGCTCCTGTCTGCAAGCATGGCAGAGTATCATTAATAGTGTCAGGGGTTGGCTCTCTCCCATGGGGAAGGTCTCAGGTTGGGCCATTCCCTCGATCTCCGCTCCATCCTTATCCCAGCACATCTTGTAGGCAGGGTAAATTTGGGTGGAGTTGTTGTGGGTGGGGTGGTCCCCCTCCCTCTACCAGAAGTCCCATCTGGCTAGAAGGTGGCCTCTTCAGTCTCCATGACTCCTGCCACTAGGAGTCTCAGTAGAGTCACCCCCATATCCTCCCAGGAGCCTACCACAGTGTAGATAATGTCTTTATCTGCTCATTTGCGGTGGACACGTAGGCTGACTGTGCGGCAGTGCCATGAGAAGCATGATGTATACGTGTCACTAATGTATCCTGACTCAGGATCCTCTGGGACTCTGAGGAGTGCTGCATCTGGGTCATATGCTAGTTCTGTTTTGCGTTTTCCGAGGAACCTCTACTACTGCTTTTCAGTAACTCATTAATTCACGCAGCCACCAGTCCTATGTAAGGAGTCCCTTTCCCCTCTTCCCCTCCAGCTTTTGTTGTTGTTTGTTTGAAGAGAGTCATCTGAGTGCAATAGGACGAATATTGGCGTAATTTTGATTTGTGCTTCTATGTTGACAAATAGTATTGATTACTTTTTCATGCATTTATTGGCTGCTTACACTTCTTTCGAGAACTGTATTCAGGTCCTCCACCCATTTGTTGACTAGAAAATTTGTTTTTTGTTGTTTGATATTTTTAGTCCTTTATATAATGTGAACATTAACCCCCTGTAAAATAAATAGCTGCCCAAGATTTTCTCTTACTTGTGGGCCCTTTCTGCACTTTGATGACTCCTTTGCTACTCAGGAGTGTTTACATCTAGTGTGATCCTGCTATGGGTTTGTATTCTCACCAATCTTCCGTGTTAGGAAAATAAATCAGGGCCTAGGGAAACTGAGTCAGTGATCTTCCCACACCTGAAGAGAATCAGCTTCCTAGTTATTTAAGAGTTGTTCTCCCTCTCTTCGTTCTGCCTTCATATGAGTACTGAACATACAGAATAGCATAGGATGCATATAGTTGCCTCTTCCTAACCCTGAGCCCCAGGTTACCAAGGGCAGGATCTTATCATTCAGGCTCACTGGCTTTCCTGGGGACAAAACATGTCATTTCATTTGATGTATGTGCAGGTAATTCTATCACAGATCGTGTCGTCAGTATTTATCGGAGTAGCTCTGATCAGCTCAAAGTGTCAGGGGTAGCTGGGGAATATAGGCTATGACAATGGCGTATGCGTTCTTCTTCAGAAGTCTAAAGTCCAACTGCCACCAAGCTGTCTCTGTCAATTTCCATAACTTGCCTACTGACCCCTCAGCCCAGCTCTCAGGACTCTGTCAGGCCAAGCCTCAGGCATGGCTCCGTTTCTTGATGTGCCCCTGCCCTGCCATGTCTTGCCTTCTTCCAAAAGCTGCATGTTTTCTCGGATCCCTGGGCCACTATCAACACCCCCTTTCCTTTGTTCTGTGGGAGCCTAGGAGAATGGTGGTAAAAAATCCCCCTTCCCTGGCCAGCTCTCATTGTCCATTGTTCCTGCAGATCTCCTGAGTGTGTCGTGCACAAATGATGGAAGTTTCTGTTCACTTGAAATTTACATGCATACTAACTCGTGAATTATGTATCTATGCATTGAAATATTCAAGCATGCATTTACACATTGCTGCATTCCTCACAGCCACCACTCATCACTCTTACAGCTGCTCACACATTATCATACCCGTATGTAAATTCACCCTCTCACGTGCAGACTCAAGCACATGCTGTCGTATCTGTGATGAGTTTCCTCAAGCTGCCATTTGATTTTTTTTTTTTTCATGTGTGAGATTCACAGACGCTTACACTCATTCATGATTTCTTCTCTGCGCTATGACTGGCAGCCAAGAAGTCTTACGTGATTTCTTGCCTTTCATGCATTCATCCCTTCAAGCGTTATTGAATACATGATGCATTCTAAGTGTATGTGTTCCATTCATGTGATTTATTTTTTATTAATTTTTAGTTACACAAGTAATACATAAGTCTCTTTTTACTTTTAATATTCTTTGTTTTCATTAAAAGTATTCGGTATGCATATTAGTGGATTCAAAGTGACATTTCCATATAGGTGTGCAGTGTCTACTTCTCATCACATATTTTTAAGACATTGTCATGTTGATACCCTCAGACTAGACCTATTCTTGCTGAGTGAGTCAACAGTGAGGGTTTGCCACCTCGTGATTCAGCATTGGCTTACTGACAGCTATTTATCTCTTTCAAGTTTTTCACTATTTTATACACATAAAATTGTTTCTAGGTTTTCAGGTCACTAGTGAGTCCTCACAAATAAGTCAGGAAGATTACAACAAAAACTGTAAAATGAAGGAAGGAAGAAGGAAATGGGATAGAATAAACTATAAAACACTTTAGTTGGTGGCATGAAGTAAGGGGGATGTGGGGTCCATGGGGTCTTTGCTTTCTTTGTTCTGGAGGCGTGCACTGGACGCCATTAGAAGAAAATTACACACCGAACCACAGTCACAGTAGTTTGAAGACCTGGACAGCTGGTGAGGCAAGTGACAGCCATTCCAGGCCTTGATGACTGGATGAGCCTAGATTCCCAAATATCCAGGGACAAACCCTTGATCCAAGGTTTCTAAAGGAAGATCACACTTGGGAGTGGGGCCACCATGCTCTTCCAGGTCTCCTGGGGAGGGTGGATGCCCCGAATATGGAACAGACGAGTAGCAGAGACATCTGTGGACCCACTTCCTAGGGCTGAAAAGAATCCAGACAGAATGCTTATCACTGGCCATTGCAACAGAGGAGCTGGGTGGCCAGTCTCTCACCAGCTCCTCAGGAGCAGAGAGACAGGGATGGGCTCTTCTTCCTACGCAGTGGGTGGCAGGCGGCCCTCCCAGCAGCCCTCAACTGATGATTGGCAGCTGTCTCTAGAGTCCCTGCCCCTATTCCCCCAGGTAATAGCACAGCTTCTTGCCCTTCCTTGTCTTGCTGTCTGAGCCATGTTGCTTCAGGGGACAGCTAGTCTGCAGCCACCTGAGGGGCTCTGTCTTCTTGTGTGTTTTATTTATTTCTCCCAATGAAATGATAACCGGGGGTCAAATTTAGAGGTGCTCTCAGTTGCTTATTTTCTTCCCGTGCAAAAAAAGGGAAAGAAGGCTGTGCTGGGTGGGGGTGGATGGATTTATACATTCCAGTAATGGGGCTTTCTCAACACTCTCTCTGGGACCCTTTCTCTTACTCAAGAAAAATGTGGCGCAGGGAGGGACTGGGATGGGGCAGGGAAGGAGGGATCTGGCTAGTAGCCCAGCTTGGATTTCCGGTTAGAAATCCAAAATCCAGACACTTTCGAGCATTTCAGATTTGGGATTTTCAGATAATAAGTACTCAGTTGATAAAGTCTGTGCAGATGTGCCCACATCTGAAAGATTCCAAAGTTAGGAACACTTCTGCCCCCAGACATTCAGATAAGGGATAGTTAGCCTGTGCCCTCAGGAAGTTTTGGGTTTTAAACATTTTTTATTATATTTTATTTGTCTATTTTGTATGTGGGTGTGGGTATGTATATGCACAAGATGACATAGTGTGTATGTGAAGATCAGAGGGCCTGTCAGTTTCTCCTTCCATCATGTGGGTCTAGGGAATCAACTTGGGTCCCCAGCTTGACAGCAAGTGCCTTTACCCAAGGAGCCATCTCACTGCTTTTTGTTTTTAAATCTTGTTGATTGCATATTTAGTGTGTAGTGTATGTGTGTTTGTGTGTATGTGAGAGAGAGAGAGAGAGGGAGGGAAGGAAAGAGAGAGAGAGAGAGAGAGAGAGAGATGTCATGACATGTGAAGGTCAAAGAACAATCCTGGGATCAAACAGGTCCTGAGGCTGAGTGGCAGATGTCTTCTGCCCGCTTAGCAATTGCACCAGGTCCCCCTTTGGAAGTTTTGAGATCTGGCTGGGTCTCTAAATCCAGGCTCATCATGTTCCCTCTTCAGATTTGATTTTCTTCAGGTAAAAACAACCCCCTCAGCCCTTGGGAATGTGTCCCACCCTTTGCCGGGAGCATCAGAGCCACCGCAGTATTTCTCATCATGCTCCAGCCTTGGGCTTGTCCCTCTCTGATGTCCCTCCCTAGTGGGAGCTTGGCTGTTTTTCTGGTGGAGGATGGGTTAGAGAAACGGAGACTAGACCCAAAGCTTAAGCCAAGATGAAGCAGCTCTGGGATTCTACACTTGTGGGGAAGTATGGCCTCCATTGAGCATTTGGCAGTCTCTGTGGGGTCATCTGAGTCTGGGTCCCTGGGCCTGTGTTCTCCCTGTTGCTGCCCTTGCTCAGCCCTGTTCTTCTCTCACAGAAAAGGCAGTTGATGAGGCACATGGAAAAGCTGAGTGGGATCCTGGATTTCCTGCACCAGGAGGTGAGGCACTGGCTCCCCAGCCCCTGGGGCCCTGGGACATGAAACACGAAGCAAGCACCATTTGGGGTGTCCCCTGAAGTCCTTCTCTGGGCAGCTGAGGTGGGACTTGATTGACTCTTGGTGGCATTTGCTGGAGTGAGAGAACAAGACCTTGAGGCATGGAAAACTCGAGGGACCCCATCTTCTCACCCATCCTGAAGAGGGATGCTCCTGAGAGGGGCTTGGCAGCTCTCCGAGGACTGAGCACCCTTGCTTTCTGACTGAGGCTGGTCTTTGTAGAAGCCGCAGGCTCTGAGAGCTCAGGAGTACTGCAGCAGCTCTGTGGTTCCCCAGGAATTGGGCTGCACTGGCCACCAGAGAGGCAAGAGCTGCATTTCCAAGATGAGCAGCTGAAGGGGTGACAGCTTTCAACCAACCTCATTCAAACCCTCCAAAGTGTGACACCCCCCCCCCCAATGAGGCCTACAGGGATCCAGAGGGCTCAGAAGCATGGCAGCTTGGCATATGCATATCCCTCCCCAGCTTGTCTCCCTCTTCATATCTCCTAGGTCCCCAGAGCATTTGTGAATGTGGTGGATCTCTCTGAGGTTTTGACCATGGCTCATCAGCACCAAGAGACTGGGTTAAGGTAAGAAGAGAGAACACCATCATCTATTGTGTGGATTTTACATGCCAGTACTGTAGGGACATAGAAGTTGGTCAAGACACCCCAGGACCATGTTCTCAGCACAAAGGAGATTTATTTGAGTCAGAGGAACAAAGGGGAGGGTTAAGGGAAAAAGACAGGAGATAGAGGAAGATGAAGAGGAGGGAATGGGAAAAAAGGAGAGGGGAGAAAAGGTGCAAGGGAGAGAGGTAAGGGGTATTTGTCCCAGAGGACAAAGGACTGCCTCTGGATAGAAAGGAGACAGATGTGGCCCTTCAGAAGATGTTAGTTTATAAAAACAAAGGGGGAAAAATCTGTGTTAGGATGAGGTGTTTAACTTTAATTGGGCATGTTATGTAGGTGAGCCAAAATGGGGAGGTTGATTGCTGGACTTCAGTCCTTTGATAGCTGGACCTTGGTAGTCAGCCTCAGGAGAAGGAATTAACCAAATAAGGGAATGGACCATGAGGGCTAGCTTTAGAAGCCTAACCTAACAGTTTTTAGCAAGGCAGAGGACAGGCCTGCCAGCACTATGTTTCCCATGCCCAGGCTGGCTAGAGTCCTTTCAAGCACTGCATGGGCTCCCCACATACACTGATCCCCAGGGAGACCCAAGTGTGGAGGCTGGAGAGATCAGTAGCTGTCTGGGCTGTGTGAGTAGCCCATGTGAGTGGTGGAGTCAGTGGGAATGCTGCAATAGTTAACTTGGTTGATGCAGTGACAGAGCCCCACCCCGACGGTTGATAGAGCGCTTACCTAGCATGCACAGACTTGGTTCTGTCTCCAGCATAAAACAAGGTGTGGTGATACACATCTGCGATCACAGCAGGGGGTCAGAGGGCAAACCTGTGCTCAACAAGTCTGAAGCAAGCCTGGGCTCCTACATGAGACACAGTCTTATACACACACACACACGTTTGGCAAAGCATTCTGGAACGCTTTGTGAGAGAAAAAAAATAGCATTTTAATGTAATAGTATTTTAATGTCTCAGAACTTGATTCTCATTTATTTCTGAAAATTTTCATAGGATTTTTGCTTTAGCTTCAGAATATTGTGTTTGAACTTCTAAGAAAGCTGTTCATATGAAGAAAGTCAGAATAAGGGCAGCTAAGAAGGGAAGAAGGGTTCTGAAGGGGAAGGAAAGCAGAGAGGAATGGGAGAGGAAGGATGATGTTTCTGGGGAAGGGAGCACATGGAAAGCGGAGGAAGAATATCTTCATAGCACATCCTGATCCTGTGGACAAGAGCTCTGTGGAGCGCCTTCCACGTCGAGCTGGCCATTTGTTTCAACTTGACACGAGCTAGAGTCATCTTTGAGGAAGGAACCCTAATGTAGAGAGTGCCTCAGTAAGACCAGGCTGTGGGCAAGCCTGTAGGGCATTTTCTTAATTAGTGATTGATGGAGGGGAGCTCAGCCCATTGTGGGTGGGAATATACCTGGGCGGGTGGTCCTGAGTGCTATTTAAACAAACAAACAAACAAACAAACAAACAAACAGGCGGAGCAAGCCTGAGGAGCAAGCATCCCTTCTCTAGGGTCTTTGCATCAGCTTCTGCCTCACTTTCCTTCCTGGTTTGAATTCTTGCCTTGACTTCTCTCAGTGGAGTGATTCACGATACATAAGCCAAATAAATACTTTTTTTCCTCAAACTTCTTTAAGCCGTGGTGTTTCATCTCAGCAATAGTAACTCTAACTAAGAGAAAGTGGGGCCAGGTCTGTGGGGTGTTGCTGTGATAGACCCGACCGTGTTGTTTTGGGGGGACCGTGAGAGAACTTTGGAATCTGAGCGCAGGTCTGGCTTGTGAAGTTTCAAAAGGAAATTTGAGGGTCACTTGACTCTGCCCGGGTCGTTGCATATTTTGAATTAAGAATCTGTGTTTCCGGTCTCACCTGGGACTGGAGAATCCGCTGTGATTAATAAGATAACCAGAAAATAAAGTGAAGCCTTTGCTTTGCTGGGAGGGTTGATGCTGGTCCTGGAGATTGGAGATGATTAATAAGAAACCGGCGTGGTTGAGGTAAAACTTCTGGAAAGTGTTCCTTGAGAGTTAGTAAGCAGAAGCTGTGTTGCAAAGGCAGCCAAGATTGTTCTCGTCCGGCAGCCGAACTTGGTAGTGTAAGAGCCCAGGTGGTACTGGTTTTAGAGGCATGAAGTCATCATGGAGAACAGCTGAGGTTTGGCACTGTGAAACAAGGACAGAGTCCCTGAAGAGAACCCAGGAGAGGGAGAGACTAGCAAACATTCAGCCCTGTTGCTGCAAGAGATTCCAGAATTTTGGAGATGCCAAAGACAGCAGGCTGTACTGTGGAGCTGGCCTGAGCTTAGGAGACAGTCTGTGTTTGCTGCAGAGGGCAGAGCTGGAGAAATGACCCAGGCCTTTTGAAGGATCCCAGAAGATTGTGAGTGGATTCCAGATATTGGGCACTGAGTTATTTACACAGTTAGAGGGTGGCTTTGCTTTATTCAGAGCGTAATTATGCCCTACTTTTTTCCTTTTGAAGTAAGAAAGTATTTAATTTATTTTGATTTTACAGGAGCCTATAGCTGAGAGACTCTAAACTTTTAAAGAGATTTTGGAGTTTTATGGAAACTTTTATGTTTTATGGAAACTCATGTATTTTAAAAGAGATTTTGGGTTTCTTTTAAAGAGATTTAATCTTGAAGTGTTTGAATTTGTGAAGAGTGTGGGACTTTTAAAATTATTTTATTTTGTATTAATTACAATTTATTAATTTTGTATCCCAGCTGTAGCCCCCTCCTTCATCCCCTCCCCAATCTCACCCTTCCTCCCTCTTCTTTTCCCACGCCCCTCTCCTAGCACACTGATGACTGTGGGACTTTTAACTTTGTGATATGCTTTATATTGTGATGTGTGTTGATATGAGATTTAGGAGATGAACAAGAAAGGAAAGGTTATGGCTTGACAGTGAGTGATGTGTTTGTATGTCAAGTTGACAAGGGATCAGTTGTGCTAGCTATTTCTGTGTCATCTTGACACAAGCTGGAGTCAGCTGAGAGGAAGGAACCCTAATTGAGAAAATGCCTCTATAAGATGGGGCTGTAGGCAAGCCTGTAGGACATTTTCTTATTCGGTGATTGACGGGGGAGAGCCCAGCCCATTGTGGTTGGGGACACCCCTCAGCTAGTGGTCCTGGGTGCTTTCTTAAGCAGGCTGAGCAAGCCCTGAGGAGCAAGCCAGTAAGCAGCATTTCTCCATAGTCTCTGCATCAGCTCCTGCCTCCACATCCCATTCCAGTTTGAATTTCTGCCTTGGCCTCCCTCAGTGGACTGTGATTTGGAATCTATAAGCCAAATAAACCCTTCCCTCCCCAAGTTGCTTTCACTGAAGCACCAGGAACCCTAAGACACAGTAACCATCTTGCTCACCACTTGCCTCTCTTCTGCACCCCCTAAGGCTGCAACTTCCTCCCCTTCTTCTTAAGCAACTCTGCCCTGCCACCCACCCCTTGCACTCTCTTGGTTGGAGCGTCCCCCCACCCCCCAAACCCTATCCCAGCAGTATAAAATCCACCATGCTTGGCTCTTTTTGACCCGCAGCCCTGCACCAGAGCTTTGCAATTGTTCAGAGGATTCAACGAAGTTGTCCAAGGCTATCATGCAGTGGTCCTATCAGGTGAGCCTCGCTTGGAACCTGGGCTGCTGGATCTTGGGGGCACGGGCATGGGGAGAAGAGAGATGCTGGTGAGTAGGGGTAGTAAGACTTGGCTGAATTTGGCACTGCTGAGAGCCAGTGAGAGGTTCCCTCACAGTACTCCCTATGGTGAACCCACACTGTCACAATAGTGGGGAGGTGGAGCACGTGAGGGAGTTGGGGAGCCTGTCATGCTGAAAACAGCTAGTGAAGTTTTACCCATTAGTTCTGAAATGTGTTTTTGCTAGCATTGTTGCTGGTACTGCTACATGTGTGGTTTGTTTCACCCAGAGGGTGCCTGCATGGAGGCAAGCCATGGCTCCTGAAGCCGTACATTTTAGCTGACCAAGAGGCCAAGTAGGGTGTAGTGGGCTCAGTGAAAGTCACCATTCTTATGTTTGAGCTGGAAAACAGCTCAAAATACAGCGCCTGCTGAATGTTAACAGTGCCTGTTAACATTCTTTGCATTCATCAAAGGTGTAAGTACAGCTGTGTGACTCCAGAGTTTGGGGGGAAAGGAGGTGCTAATGGCACGTGCTTTTGCAGACCGAGCCCCCAAGGAGGACATGGCTCCTCCATGGTGTGCAAGGCTGTCTTGTACTTTTCGAGTTCCCAGAGAAGAGCCTCCAGCTCTCTTTGTCTGGTATGCCCTAGTGCTGGGGCTTCAGAGACAAGTGAAAACTCAGTTCCATTCCTCAAGAGCCCCACACTGTAAGGAGAGGTGGGGGTGGGGCTTCTAGGCAGCACGTGGTTGTATACCACGTGTGGAGATGGTTGAGTGAGGGGTCCTTGTGCGCCAAACAGCCCTGGCTGGCTTGGGCTCTTGAACATGCACTCTTTTCTCCCTTCAGGACTCCTGGGAAAATCTCCTGGCTTCCAGTAAGTTCAACAAGCATGAGTCCTTTGCAGTGGTTTTCCAGCCTTTCTTCTATGAGATAGAATCAGCCTCGGTGAGTAAGCTATGTGAGGCATCGAGAGTATTGATAGCAGATGGTGAGCAAGTCTGGGCCACACATCTACCCCTCCCTCTCTCTCCCCCTCCTGCTCCTGTTCCTCCTGACCCTCCTCTACAGAAGCCCCAGCCTTTACTGAATGCCAGGTGTACAGTGTCAGAGACAATATCAACATAGTCTCTTACCCTTTCTCATGCAGTTTCCTCACAGGGTCCCATAACCCTGTGAGAATTCTGAGAGGCAGGGTGGTTTCCAAAGTAAAGAGCAGAAACTCAGCCCTGCTTCTGGAAGGGGTCAACTGTGTGACCTTGGGCAAGTGGTTTGACTTCTCCATGCCTTGGTTTCACATGCGTGACATAAGGACAGTTATTAATATTCCATTCGTCTAGAGTGAATGTCGGGATCCCGTGAGCTAAAATAGGAGAAATCTCAAGGCCTGGGGCTTGGGAAGCCCCGGGTACCTCCTTCCTCTGTGATTTACTGAGGATGGTGTTTTCAAGGCCACCACCTCTAGCTTTTTCCTTTGTATGCTTCTCTACCTCCATCCCTGGGGAGGGAAGGGGGAGAAAGGCATTTGCATCTTCCTCCCCAAGGTCACTGGTCAAAGGGCTACCTAGATAATAATGTATAGCACTGAGGGAGGGACAGGGTGCTAACCAGGGTCTGTGTGGCCTCTGAGCCTTCAGGGCAGGCAACAGCTCCAGCTTCTACCTGTGGGCGTCACTGTGCTACCTCTAAGACTTACTGGCTGTTTAGAGCCATGGCTCATAAGGAGGAAAGGACCCCCTGCCTGTACCTGCCTTCCTCATTCAGACCACAGCTATGTCACACCTCTGTCACCTGTTGCTGTTCTGAGTTCAGTTTTAGAGGCTCCATAAAATACAGAGCAAGCAGAGATCCACCGTGCTCCCGTCCACCCTGACCTCCAAACCCCTCACCCCAGACAGAACTCCTATAAATGTAGTACTCATCATGGGGGAGGGGGGCATGCTAGGGGACAGAGCTGGATGGGTCACAGCCCTGTCCACATGGGTCAGTTAGTATGTAGAGGCTATCATATCCTTGGTGTGTGTGTGTGTGTGAGTGAGTGTGAGTGACACAGAGTCCCTTCTTACCTCATTCTCTTCCAGGAGAAGTCCTCACCCCAGGATCCCACCACACTTGCCCTCAGGCTCTGGAACAGCATGGTGAGTATGGAGATGTGAGGCCCATGCGAGCCTGCAAGCTGGTTCACAAAGGGGCGGCTGCTGCCATCACATCTCTGCCTACTGCGCCAAGGAAGAGGTGCAGGACACCAGTGAGGATGCTGGCCCTAGTTCAGTGCCAGAAGCTTGACCCTTCTGGCAAGACCGGAGGGAAAGCTCCATCCTACCTTCCCCAGAGGCCAGCCATGTCCCTAGAGACTGGGTAGTTGATTTGCTTCAAGTTTCATATCAGGACACAGGCGCCCTCGCAGTTCCTACTCACTTTCCTCACTTAGCTGGCACCATGCAGGTGGCAGCTAAAGCCAGCATGGTCTTCAGAGAGATGACCTGGGCTCAAACAGATCCTTCCTTTCACACCTGCATCATTCAGAGTATCCACTCCCCAAACAACACAAAACACACATTGAGTGTTTGTAACTTCAGTGTATCTAAGTATGTTGGCCTCTGTAAGGTGACAGTGATAGGCTTTCCCAGGTCCCCGAATATTCCCCAGGGCCTTTGGGACTGTTAGTGGGTAGAAGGTACCCCAAATCTTGATGCCCTTTCAGAGTGCCAGGAAGCTTCTGCCATTATTTCCCCAGACCTTGCTGCCACAGCTTTAGAATCCCAGCAGTAGAAATTGGGTTGTCTTCCTCTTTGGGTTAGAAATACTTCCCTCTCCAAGCAGTGGTGGCACATGCCTTTAATCCCAACACTTGGGAGGCAGAGGCAGGTGGATCTCTGAGTTTGAGGTCAGCCTGGTTCACAGACTGTGAACCAGTTCCAGGACACCCAGAGCTACAGAAGAGGAAAAAAAAAAAAAAAAAAAAAAACCCACACGCATAACACACACACAAATTATCTTTGTTACTACTTCATAAGTGTGATTTTGTTCCTGTTATGAATTTTAATGTGAATAGTTTTTGGAGATTGAGGTTTCCCACAGGTTGAGAACCACTGCTAGCCTTTCTCTCATGAAGTGCAGAGAACAGACCTGGGCTCCCAGTAAACCCCTGTCCTCCTACCATCCTCTCGCAAGTGAGAGTGTTGACCATGCCAGTTCAGCCAAACCTCGGGCCTCTACCCACTCTGCCACATGACTTTACTTTGCTGTGCCTAGTGCTAGAGGGGACAAGAGACACCAAATACGGCCTCTGTCTTCATGGAGTTCAAGGTAGCTGGGAAGGGACCAGCAACTAGAATAAGGGCACATGGCAACTTGGACAGCAGGGGTGTGCTGTCAGTTCCCCAAATGCAATGTGGACCACAAGGTCAGGAGGGGCCCTGAGGATGGGACTGGAGGTGAATTTGAGGTCACGTATAGGAAGAGGGCGGGACAGACACCTTTGGCAAGAGGCCTTTTGTGAGCCAAGGGTATGGGGATAATGAGACAAGTGCAGCAGCCAATGGCAGGAGGGAGGCCGGCTGACCTGAGGGAAGCTGTGGGAACAGTGCAGCCCAGAGCACAGACAAGTCCTGGAATGTGAGAGGAAGAGCTTAAGAGAGCACAGGAGGGCTGGGTTCCTTTCTCTTTCTCCTCTGATCCCGCTGTTGACTGTCCTCAGTATTGGCGGCAGTAAAGGTGATAGACCTTTATCGGGCAGCCAAGTGATATTCCCATGCTACTGACCCAGTTTTCTCTAACCTGCTCAAGGGTCACAAGGAGTGTGTGCCCAGAGGGAAGCAGAAGGTTTTTCCTTTAAGGCAAAGGGCTCGGGATACAGCAGGTGTCACGAGGACTCTGGAGAGGAGATAACAGTTGTTTTAGACTGAAAGTCACCTGTCTCTCCAGACTTATCCAAACACCCACAAGCCCACAGTTTCCCAATAAATCCCTCAATGCTCCTGCCACCAAAGAAGGGAGAGAGGAGTCCCCCAAGTGTGTCAGCTCCCCAGTTTCCTTGCTGGTAAAATACCAGGCCACCCACAACTCTGCTAGAACCCACCCAGAGCTCCTGCAGGCTTGAATCTGCCCCGTGAATGATCAGGAATGTGACAGGTTAGGGCGAGGCAGGGGGTGTCACAAAGCAGTTTCTGGCTCCAGTCCCACCTCTTGTTGTTTCCTGATGTAAGTCACATTTTCTCCCTCTGTCAAAAGACTGTGATGACCTTTAGCTAGCCTCTGAGGGCTTGTGAAAGAGTAGGTGCTTGTGGGCCCCCTTCACATCTTTCAGTTCGGTGTTGCCTTTACAGCATGGAGAAGGCTGGAGTGTTTAGCTTACCTAAACCCACCGAAGTCAGTGCCCAGGCTACACGTTCTATGTCATAGACACAGAGCCTTGGGTAGGCAACAGAGGAGGAGTCAGAAGAGCTGTTGTGATCTCAGGGACCTTCACCTACAGTTCTGCCGACATCTATGTTGAAGAGAATCTCTCCTCTGCAGCCCACAGAGCCACGTGTGGCTATGCATGGGCCACATCAGCAGCATCTGCCTTCCTTGCCCTCAGATGGCAGGTGTGGCAGAGGTGTTGAGCAGTTTTATCTGTACACACCTGGACTAGAGCTCTCCCAGATGCGTGGTCTCCTAGCCCCAGTCCTGCTACTGCTTGCACCCCCTATGCAGAGCTAAAGAGGTGTTTGTGTTCAGGCAGAAGTCAATCTCTCTGGGTCCTTTCTGCTGCTTCCTCAGCAAAATCTGGAATTTTTTTTATAGTGGTAGTGAAGGGACACACCCGTGGGGACATAAAATCCCAGGTCTTTCCAGCAAAACACCCTACACGAAGCCTCACAGAAAGAAGCTCATGTGACCAGGCAGGAGAGAGAACTTGGGAAGTGTTCATACTTCAGAACTCTTTCTCGATCAGATTTTTTTTTTTTTTAATTTATTGCCACCTTCAAAATAAAACTGAAAGGAAAGTGAGAGCTTTGAGAGCCCAGTTCCTTCCCCAGGCGTGGAGCCAGAGACTGCCACTCCTCCAGAAGTGACAGTAATTATACCCCCTTATCTGACACTCCTGGCACTCCTTCCACTGGCTTAGAACAAGTCACCCGTCCCTGAACATTCCTTTTGCTCCAGGAATCTGGAGCCCAAACACAGGGCTAGATCTTGAGGGGGATCTGAAGTCTTCATGGTGTCTATGTGTGACACACAGACGGGGTGTCCAAGCCGGTGACCACCTACGTACGTCCCAGTCGAAGTCCTTGCAAGATGAGAGGCAAAGCTGCCACCAGAGCCTAGCACTCTGGTTGTGGCAGGGTTGAGTGGAAAGCATAAACCCCTCCCCACCACCATCTCTTGCACTCTCTCCTCTCTTCCCTCTCCATCCTCTCTCTCTCCTCTCTCTGCCCCTTCTCCCTCATTACCCACACTATCGCCCCTCACTACCCCTCTTCCTCTCATCCAAGCTGGCCTTGAACTTGCTATGTAAGTGAGAACGACCTGGAGTTTCTGAGCCTCCCCTTCCAACGCTCATGTACCACCACGTTAGGACTATATTCAGTGCTGGGTATCAAACCCAGGGCTTCAAGCATACCAGGCAAGCACTCTCCTGAGATACATCCCCAGTCCGCAAAACGTTTTTAAAACTTCCCCTCTTGGGCTGGGGTTGTGGCTTAGTAGTATGGTATTTGCCTCCCGTACGGAAGGCCCTGTTCTTGATCCCTGGCATGGAGGGAAAAAACAGACAAAGGAAAAAAAAAAAAAAACCTTCATCTAACTTTTCAGTTATTTCCATTCTTCTTTCTTGGGGAGGTTTTGCTGAAGTCCTGCTGGTTCTGCCTGCTCTTGCTCACAGTGCCATTTGTCTGTTGTTAGGCGGCCTTTGTGGTTATGGTGTTAATGCCATTCATTCTTAAGCCACTGGATAACTTTGTTGTCTGAGTGTGTGTATGTTTGGGGGAGAGGGGGGAGCAAGCTGCACTCTCTGTCAGGCCAGTTAAAGACTGAGACCTGTTTGGCTTCATGTGAAGCCAGAGGTTTGGGTTTTTGTTTTTTTAATATAGATTGGTGATTCTCAGCCAGTATGTAGCCACCCTTTGGGGGGTCACATAGCAGATATCCTGCATATCAAATATTTACATTACGATTCACAGCAGTAGCAAATTTACCGTTATGAGGTCATATAGTTATGAAGTAGCAATGGAATAGTTGTATGGTTGGGGGTCACCACAACATGAGGGAACTGTAGTATAAAGGATTGCAGCATTAGGAAGGTTGAGACCCGCTGGCGTAGATTATAGCTACAGGAAGGGAGAAGCCGGGGAAAGGATAGCTGCTTTTCACAAGAGGCCTCAGGCTTGCCCTTCCTCCTTGCCTCTGCTATCCGCTATGGGAATCAGCATCAGCGAGCCAGCCAAGAGCTGGGCCCTGAGGGGGAAGCCACAATAACCACCCTAGAACAATCATGAAGAGGCGAGACCTGCTGAAGGATACCCGGTTGGGTTCAGAATGCCAGTGTTGTGTTCCTTGAGTACCTGTTCCAAACCATGTTCACGGCTGAGCTTCTGACCCCCAGGTCTAAGACAGAGCTGCAAATGCCCGAGAGGGGCTGCTGACCCAGGAGTCAAGCTCTGAGAGACCCCCTGGTAGGGGGTAGGGCGGCATCTCAGCTAGCCATGGAGGGTTACCTGCGTGAGGCTTCACTTTACCTGTGTGGATGTCACTTTCTTTTCTAGATAGAACCAGTGGGTCGCAAGGATGAGCCACTCGATGGAACAGAGCAGAAGACGATGAAATGCCCGTCTCAGGTAGGAGGCACTGGACTGGGTGAGGCGCGATGTGCTCGGCCACTTGGAATTTGCTTAGAAGAGGGGTCTTCCTGAGACGCCAGGCCCCTGAGAATCTCGGTCTGTTGTCCTGGGCCTGAGCATAGGCTGCACATGCAGCTCTCCTAAAATGTGCTCCTGTGGACTGAGAGCAGTACCTGCGGGGCGGAGGCCCTCACACCTGTGCAAGTCACAGGAACAAAACCACAGCTCACCTAGCCTCCAGCTGTGGTCCACTCATCCTCTCAGGGCCCTGGCCTGAGCCCCACGTGCCACTTCCAGCCCTTCCGCTACCTCGGGAGGCAGAGTTGATGAGTCCCTAAGGGGTCTAGAAAACTGTGTCCTAAATACGTGGCCAATATGTAATAGAGATATAGGCAATCTTTCCAAATACATGGATGAGGAAATAACCAAACGTCAGTGACAGACATTCCTTCTTTCATGGAATGCAGGTTGATATTTTTTTTTTCTTTCTTGATGAATTGGTAAGTTTTTTGTGACTAAGCAATAAGAAGCGATAATTCACCACATTTCCTCTTCACTGTGGCTTCAAAAAGCCTAAAATGAGGTGGTCTTTTGGCTAAGATAAATGTGCTTAGCCTGATAACACAGACCTGGATGCTGGCTTGTAAACGGGCCATCTTCAAAGCCTTGGGGAACCTCTTCAGAGGGCCAACAAGCAACAGGAAGAAAAGAGCCAGGGAAAGGTTCGGCTTCATTGAGAAGGTGTGTGTAAGAATGCAACATTAGCATCCAGCCACTGCCCAGGCCTCAACACCAGCACCAGCGGCAGCCCTTTCCTGCTCACAGAAACTGACAGGCACCAACTGAGTCCCTAGTTACAGACCTCTGGGGCCAGGGTGGATTCTTACCTGGCAAGCGGATTCATAGCTAAGGGAGTATTCCTCACACACCCTGTTCCCCAGCTCTTTCCCTGGCTTCTGTCTGGCTTACAGGCTTATACCGTATGTGCAGAATGTGTTCAAGGGCTGCACAGAACAGGGAAGCCTAGCAGATTATAAATGTGCCATTTCCATGGTCTCACTGTGTTTCTTTTCCCCCCTCCCTTCCTCCTTCTCTCCCTCCCTCCCTCACTCCCTTCCTTCCTCTTTCCCTCCCTCCCTCTCTCATTCCCTTCCTTTCTCCCTCCCTCCCTCCCTTCCTCCCTCCCTTCCTTCCTTTCTTTTTTCCCCTTCCTTCCTTCCTTTCTTCCTTCTTTCCTTCCTCCCTCTCTCCCTTCCTTCCTTTCTTCCATTCTCTTTCTGCCACTTGGGCTCCGTACCTCTCCTCAGAGAACCCACCAGGTGCTGGAGCCTGAACTATCCTCGGAGCTCATGACATTGTGTTTGTGTCTGCTTGTCTGTGGCACTCATATCATTTTTATTGGACTCCTTACTCCCTGATAATCCTCCTCAGTGTCTCTCTTGAACCCCATCCCCTACCTAAAACCTTTCAACATGACTCTTAAGTCTTCAAGGTTTATACATGGGTCCCAAGAACAAGCTACTCAAAACATAAAGGGAGATAATGATGATGAAATGTCCATATCAATGATGACAAGCTTAATTATTATGGGATGGAGAGCTCTGGGTCATAGTTACATGTTACCTTTCTCTACAGGAGAGCCCCTATCTGTTTACCTATAGAAACAGCAACTACCAGGCCAAACGGCTGAAACCCATAGGAAAGCTTCAGGTAAGGAAAGGACAGACTTGAATCTTTGTGACCTCCTGCCTGGCTCTGTGTGTCCTGAATCTACATTTGCTTCTGGGTATGCTGAAAGCTTAAAGTTGTGAAAGCTGCAGCCAGGTACCCGAAATTCAGCCAGGGCAGGCTGGGGGAGGGTAAAGGACCTCCAGCGTATGTGTGGTGTTCCTTTGGTGGCCTGGTTCAACAGCATCCTTAGACGTGTCTCAGTGCAGTTCCCACAGCATCATGAGGTGCTGGGGTTCCATGGCGCTGTGAGAAGGCACCTCAGACCCTTCTCAGAGCTCTGGCTAGTCCTTACACCTTTAATTGAAGGAGAAAGAAAAAGTTGTCAGAGCAGGAGAAGTGCATTGAACTCTGGAACCCCGTTTGGGGACCAGATAGCCTTAAAGTTGATGCACACCCACACTGCTCACCTGCCACGTGCACTATCTCCGCTGCCTTCGGATTCTTCCGGCTTAGATTAGATAGGGCACTCCGCACTCCTCTCGGGACTCAAGCACTGACAGCTTGCCATCTTTGCTCTCGGAGAACCAGGACAAAGGTAGACAAAGGTGAACTTTGCCCTTCTCTTCCCATCTTATAAAAAAAAGATAATCACTCCAAGTGGTAGCCTGGACCTCCACTCGAAGAGAAAATACCTACAATATTTTCTAATATCTTAGATCCATCTAGAAGGAAGCAGACACAATGAGATGAAGCCACTGGCTCTGTGTTCAAATCTAGATTCTTCTGTATCCTGGCTTTGTGTCGATAAGCCAGGCCTTTAGCTTCCCTGCACCTTTTTTTTTTTTTTAATCTAGAGAGTAGTAACTATATAATAATCTTGCCACACAGAGTTATACAGTGCCTTAAGAAACAGAAAGCACTCATCCCCGTGTCTGGCATCAGTATTTGGCATGCAGTGGATTCTGTTGAAGTGTTAGTATTGTTTTCTATGTATTGCTATTTTCCCTGGAGATACACAGGGGTCATCTGTTGGGTGACTAAGTAGGCGGATAGATGGATTCCAGACATGAGACTTTAAGACACAAATAAAAGTCTATTGCTGATCCAAAAGAACACAGTTTGGTAGGGAAATAGATATACCAGACAACAGTCACATGCACTGTAATAACAACTGGAAATAAAATTTGTGTTGGCTCTTCTGGGAACACAGAGGTAGAAAACCAACTCAGAAAGTTAAAGATGACTTTCCTAGAGGTACCCATGGTTTCAGTTTTGAAGAATGACTATGGATGAGCCTGGTGGGCAGAAGGGTGAGAAAACAGAAGAGAAGAAAGACTAGGAGGAAAAGCTTACACAAAGGCACAGAGGTGTGGGAAGAGTATGAAGATCTTGGCAAAGGACAGACTAGGGAAATGTTGGGATCAATGAGTTTTATGCTGACATTCGTATATGGTAACCATCTATTTGTTCAATTAACAAATAGTATTAATCTTCTGTGATGCTTGGTGCCATTCCCATCGTTGGGATCACAATAATAGGCAGCATGGACAGAACAGCCTGGCTTCGCTAAGAGTTTAGGCAGGGGAGGGTCACAGTTACTTCCTGAGAAAGAAGAGAGGAGAACTATCCAGCCTAGGGGCAGTGACACAGTTGAGGGTTGCAACATTCCAAGCAAGCGCATTAAAGGCTTGAGCGCAGGTGGAGGAGGAGGAGGAGGAGGAAACAGATTGGAGTAATGTGTTGTGGCCAGTGAGCTATGAGGTTGAAAAAGAGAGATCTTACCAAACACCAAAGTTCCATTCAGTTTTAATTGTAAATGGCCTTTTCCAATATATGGGCCCACTTCCCACCCAGACTTTATTCCAGTACTTGTGTTTTCTTCTTATTTCCTTGTGTGTCTCTTTTCAGGTGAGAGAAGGAACAGTATTCAGCTGTTCTGACAAGGACCCCTCGGACACAGTCCCCACAACAGGTACATGGCTATTGTGTTCAGTAAGTTTCAGCTCAACTTGAGATCTGAAATTCAAGTCAGAGCAGCTTTAAAATAGCAAGGATTCCCAAGATGTGAGTTTAAGAAGGTTCAGGACAGTATTTATGGCTCTACATTATGGCCATAAGGTCATGTTTATGCTTGATTATTCTTTAACTAAAATAATAACATCGTTATCAGAAAGCATTTGTTGAGCATTGACCCCATGTTAGGCCATGATCCCATGTTAGGCCACATTGTACAAGGAGTGTAAGGGTTATTGAGTTTGGTGTTTCTGTCTTAAAACCTTGATGGGTGAATTTCTTCCTTTTTTTAAAAAAAGTACTTTTATACAGAAAGCAAAATTAGACAGTTTGTACTTCTTACCCAAGGAATGTGCAGAATGTGTTCAAGGGCTGCACAGAACAGGGAGGCCCAGCAGATTATAAATGTGTCATTTCCATAGTCTCACTGTGTTCTCCTTCCTTCCTTCCTTCCTTCCTTCCTTCCTTCCTTCCTTCCTTCCTTCCTTCCTTCTTCCCCTTAAGATATGGCTTCTCTATGTATTTTTGGCTATCTTGGAACTCACTGTGTAGACCAGGCTGGCCTTCAACTCACAAAGATCCACTTGCCCCTGCCTCCCAAGAGCTGGGGTCAAAGGTGTACACTTTGATTGCTCCTGGATTTGCTGTATCTCTAAAATGTTCCTGGGCTCTGAAGGCGAGACTTACGGAATGTTCTAGGCAGCCATTAACCTTCCTGAAGAGGAAGCTACTCGAGCATCTTGGGAAATGATGTCTGTACATATGGAAAGGCACATGAAGCGTATAGTGGAACCCAGGTGACTGAGAACTTTAGCTCAGACATCAGGTGCGATAGGTGCTATCGGAGGATAATTAGATATGCTCGTTTCTCAGTTCACTTGTTTGTTCATTTGTTGGCAAATTGTTGAATCTCTCCTATAAGCCGTTCGGGAGTCTCTGTCCTAGCTGATCTATTTTAACCTCTGACCTGGGTCACCGACAAGAGAAAATTAAGTTTAGAGCAGTCAAGAACTCTTACATCTGTAGTGATATTGTCTCCTTGTGTTGTGAGCAGAGCAAGTAAGTACCATGGCTATCCTGGCCTTTCACAGGCATCTTGGCTTTGCACATGCAGATTTAGCTTTCTTAGCTAAAAAACTCTCATTGCCAGACCGTGGTGGTGCACCTGTAATCCCAGCACTCCGCAGGCTGGCAGAGGCAGATAGATCTCTCTGAGTTCGAGGCAGGCCTGGTCTACAGAGTAAGTTCCAGGACAGCCACAGCGCTACACAGAGAAACCCTAAACAAAAACCTTTCCAGAGCCTGGATACAAAATTTATTCTTCAATGTAACAAGATAAGCCATAGTATTTAATCTGTTACTTGTTATTGTAACAAAATACCTGAATCTGGGACCTTAAAAATAATTAATATCCTATTTAGCCCATGGTTTTAGAGTCAGATATCCAATATCTGGTGATGGCCCCTATGGCAAAGTTAAAACACGGTAGAGAAATGGGAAGAGTGTTGTTTTTTACTCTGGCTGGCTCCACCCCACCACTTCTGCGGTTCTTCGTGGTGGTCCCATGGTACTGGAATCTCCAAAACTGCTAGGGTCCCTTGCTACAGCTGGACTTCACTGTCACCAATAGCCTGTCATAGGCTCCCTTTCTGGTGCCTCAACTTCTCTGCATGACCCCTTCATTTCTGGGCCTTTAACTGCCACTGAGGTTGCACCTTCACGAATGGCCTCTCCTGGTCTCTCGGTGCCAAGCGTCAGCTGCCTCCACATATCCTGATAGAGTTGGCCGCCGTCTTATATCCACACTGCCTCAGCAAATGGGAGGGACCACTAGATACTTACTGAGCGGCCCTGAATTACCGAGAATTCCGAGTTCATCCAATGCATGCTCTGCATGACCCACCCCTTCATGCCTTCAAAGCCAGCACCACCTGGGTGACTCTTACACTTTACCAGTTTCAGCTGCCAGCACTAGGCACAACTGTGGCCATGTCTGGAACACAGGTTGTGCTCTCAGGAAACACTTCCCAGAAGATTTTAACTCAGTGATGTTGGTCTCTTCTTAAACACCGATAATTTCTTGGCTCCAGCTAACCGCATCAATTGTCCCAGTAACACACAGGTTTTACTTTAGTAGTTCTGGCATCTTATTAATCACAGCCGATTTTTCAGCCCCAGAAAACAAGACCCCACACAATCTTAAAATGGCAATGGCCCTGACAGAGTCTTTAATCTTCCCTCTGAAATTTCACAGGCCAAGCCTCCATCTTCTGCACTGCTTTCAACATTCTTATCTTCCACGCTCCAACAGAACATTCCACTGAGGTCTCAACACTCAATGATTCTTCTAGCCCAAAGTTCCAAAGTCCTTCCACAATCCTCCCCAACACATGGTCAGATCTGTCACAGCAATACACTACACTGGTACCAACTTGTCTTAGTCAGGGTTTTTGTTGCTGCAACAAAACACCATGACCAAACAGCAAATTGAGGAGGGAACCGTTTATTTAGCTTATACTTCTTCATTGCTGTTCATTACCAAAGGAAGTCAGGACCAGAACTCAAGCAGGGAAGGAACCTGGGGGCAGGAGCTGATGCAGAGCCCATGGAGGGGTGCTGCTTACTGGCTTGCTTTCCATGGCTTGCTTAGCCTGCTTTCTTATAGAACCCAGGACCCCCAGCTCAGGGATGACACCACTCACCATGGGCTGAGTCCTCCCACATTGATCAATAATTAAGAAAATGTCTTACAGCTGGGTCTCCTGGAGGCCTTTTTCTTAACTGAGGCTCCTTCCTCTCTGATGACTTGTGTCAAGTTGAAACACAAACCAGCCAGTACAACTGAGTCCTTGTCTACTTAACACATAAATACATTACTATTAAGCCACAACCCTTCTTTCTGGGACATTGGCTGAGGAGGAAGGTCAGCTGGGTGCTTCCTCCACCTCTGAGCTAGCAGGCTTTCACCCCAGCATCTGGCTCCTGAGTCTATTGGTAAAATTGAATGACTGAGATTTTGTTAAAAACAGAATTGACAAAATGGGCCATGTGTTGGGGTAGCCTTCCTTTGAGCTATTGGTTCATGAAAACCAATTCACCTTCCAAGATCAGCATTTAGCCCTGTCCAAGGGCTGCACCCAAGCCATAGTGACCTCCTTAACTTGCGTTTGGTCCATCTCTTAAGTTTCTACCTCCTTCATACCACCATACTGAGGACCACACCACCAGAACTTGAGTCTCTGGGGGCCTAAACCATATCCAAGCCCCACAGAAGTGGCAAAGATCTTACTCGAAGCCGAGTTCAGTCTTTAGGCTTCTTGTTCCTGTGTTTGATGACACTGCATTCCTACCAATCTATTTACTGGGTGGACTTTAACAGCGGAGAGAGATGATCATCTTTATATGTGCGTCTCCCCGCAGTAAAACCCATGTTCTAAGACACAGAGAAAGGCATAGAGAGAGAGATAATGCATATATCGAGATAGAGGGTATCAGTTTGAAAGTTTTAATAGCCACACTTTAATCTTATCACTGTGAGAGGAAGATCTGCAAAGTATTTTGCAATCTCCCAAATTGTGTTTCTGTCGTGGCAACCACCCATTAGAATGTATCTCCACATCTAAAAACCAGATAAGGTACAGTCTCTTCCTTACTCCCTGACCCTATTGACTATGGTGTTTATTAGTTCTTGAAGAATTCAAGAGCAGACCCCAAGACTTTATGATCTGAGATACCTTAGTGATAGGCACTGTTTAAGTAAACAGATAGATAGGTTGATCCAAGCCGATGAGCTGACCAAATGACCTAAGACTGAACCGTGCATGCTTGTCCAGTGAAATTCACACTCAGTTAAGGGAGCTGGGGTGGACTCTGAGTCCCCTGGAAAGTATCATTCAGGAAAATGAGCACAGAGGGGTGGACAATAGGAAAACCACACTTCATTTTTGTGCTGCTGATCTATGACTGAGCATTCTAACCATTTTTGCAACTGAAGTATTTTCATGTTAAAAAAAAAAGAAAGAAAAAGAAAGAAAGAAAAACCCCAGAAAAGAACCATATTAAATTCCTTTGATTGTTACCATGTTTCTGGTAAGTTCTTCCCCTCCCCTGGAGACCATGTTTGTGACTTCTAATTGAAGTGAGAGCATGTAACACATCCTGATAGAGTTGGTCATCTTCTTGGCTTAGCAAATGGGAGGAACTTATTGAGCAGATCTGAATTACTGAGAATTTCGAGTTCCTTCAATGAATCCTCAGAGTTGATATGCAAGCTAGGTCATGGCACCACCACTCAGATCTTTTTCACTAAGACTACGGTATAAAAATAACTATTTTGCCTTCCAAATTATTTTTCAAAACCCCTTTTTGTAGTCCTCTTTCCTAGTGTACCCCTCAACCCACAGATACACAGATCAAAGACGGTGTTGTGAAATAAGGACACTCACAGCCTGTCAGCACAGGTCAGAGTCCCTGGAGGCCTGGAGGCCCGTTCTCATCACACCACACCAGAGCTGGTGGGCGATGAACCCTCACCTGCTTGCCTGTGGGGCTTTGGGAGATGAGATGCGGAAAGTTGGTGCAAGTAAGCTTTCATAGCCAACCAGCATTTGGAATTCAGTGAAGAATAAAAGCTTGCAAGGTCTCCCTCCTGGCCCATGCACAGGTAGGGTTTGAAAAGCGCTTTGTAAACACCTGATGGTATGTTGATACTAGCTGGCCCTCCCTCTCACATAGCTGGGATGACTTAAATGTCTATTTGGGAGTCTGTTGTTTTCTTAAAGGTTTTTTTTTTTCCCCTTCCAAAAATGAGTGGCTTTGAGGAGTGAAAGGGAATGTGGCTCAGTGACTCTGTTGGAATCAAACTGCTAATTCTAATTCCATGCAAAGAGAACAGCCCATAGCTTTTGAAAACAGGAGGCATTGCTATGCTGCCTGTGTGTGGCTGTCACCAGCAGTATGAAACAACAAATAGTCATTTACTTAAGTCACTGGGTCTTTCTAAATTCCCAGTACTATTAGTTTACTCCAGTTGGCTAAACTGAGCTCTCCCAAAGCTAAGGTGAGAAGCGACCATGTTCCCGCAGGAGGTCAGTCCATAGACCTTTCACCCTACTGTGACCCAACCAGGCATGCTCAGTGGAGGTTTGTGAAGCCACCTGTTCACGGAATTTGTGACTTGGTGTGGCCTGCCATCAGCAAGAAATGTTATCCCACGGGGACTAAGAGCCTGCCTGTCCCTCTGTACCTCCAGCTTACTGAGCAAATTCAAATTCTTCCCCAAGAGGCTCATGTGTTTTTCTCTCACAATATTTTTTAAATACAGTTAATATGTGTATGTATTTAGAATGAGGAGTTGATGAAAGAACCACCAAAAATGCTACTAAAGAATTGAACAGAACTTTTAAAATTGAAAATAGGATTGTGGTTAATGTGTGAAAATAGAGCTACTGAAATTATTTGGAAGTCAGCATCCTCTGAGGTGTAGCAAATGTAGAAATTAGAGAGCCCAACAGGTAAATCAATGGAGTCAACCTTCTGTAGCCATAGTTTCCATGTCAGCAGAGTCAGACGATAATAGCTCAGAAATGTTTAGGAAAAAAAAAAAAGTCCCATCTATAGTGAACTTACAGGCTTTGTTTCTATTTTATAACTTCTTAAACAATCCATTATAATTTTTGAGATAATATAATTACATCGTTTCTCCCTTCTCATCTCCCTTCAAGTCCTCCCATATACTCCTCCTTATTCCCCAGGTTTCTTATCTAAACCTTAATATCTGTAAAATTACCATCACAGACCACATAACCTTTAATTCAAGCTAATATGTTTCATTGATATATTTAAAATGAATACATAGTAATGATCAGTACTTTTCGGGTGCAATGTGGCCTTTCAATACACGGATACAATGTAGAACAATCCAATCCAGGAAAGTGGCAGACATCGCTCAGACCTGTATCGTTTCTAGTGAAATCAACACATTCCTTGCACTCCTCCTATGTGCAAAGTGCCCATTTATTCAGATACACTTAGATTAAAATCACCAAAGGCAGAAATGGAGTTTCAGTCTAATGTCAGTAAATTACCATCATTGTGGAAATATTTTCATAGGATTCTTAAAATTGGAGAGCAAGTGGGTAGGGAAGCCCTCGCTTACAAGGAGAGCAAATTGGCCTTTGTAGATTTCAGCACAGAATCGTTCAAGTTGTTGGGCAATACAAGAATGAAACACCAGCCTGCTGAGCGCTTCTCCTGAGCGGCTGTTTATGAGCTGAGGTCATGTCCCCATCTTTCCTCCAGTGCAGGCTGCTCACTGCTCCTAGTATGGCCCCAGAGATTGGCTGGCCTTCTGATAAGGGCTCTGCAGAAGTGAATGTCCATGAGTTAATGATGAGTGTTAAACTTCTTCCAAGGTAGTGAACAGTTCGTTCCAGATAATACTTATCTAATCAGCCCACAGAAATTTAATCTTATCTCGAAACAGTTGTCTTTCCAAAGAGAGCAGTTGCTGAAGAGTTTTTCTAAGTGTCCAGGCTGTGTCTTTGTCATATGCAACAGCGTTAATAAACCTCAAACCAAGGCCTACAGAATAGTAAACCAAAGAAATGCATGGCCTCTGTCTTAACAGTAAAATACTAGGTAAATCAGCTCCTCCCAGCAAGCCTTGTGGCATGTGGTCTAGCCTCTCTTGCTGAGAATCCTATAGAATGGCCAACTAGAGAACCCCACTACAGAAACAACACGCACACCCCCTATAAGGGAACAGGAGAGATCTGTATATGTATATATTTTCTGTTTCTATCCACCCATATTTAAGAGGTAATCACAGGCTGTTTGAGCTGCTTTTTACAGGTTTTCAAATTTCATTTCGCACGCACATGTAGATGTATGTGTGGGTATGCTGTGCCATGGAGCATGTGCGGAGGTCAGAGGCCAATAGGCGTTCTCTCTCTCCACCCTGTGAATTATAGGGACAAAACTGGGGTCTTTGGGTCTTTAGGGGTGGTAGAAGGAGCTTTTGCCCACAGAGTTACCTTGAGGACCTTGGATTGCTTTTTTCCTCTGCCTGTAACAAATGTTGAAGCTTTGGAGGCAAATCTGTCCCTCTCCTTCACATTTTACCAGCCTCCAAAGACCTTCCTTAGTGGTTGCATACCTATCGACAGTCAGAGAACTCACTCTTACAGCCGCAAGAATAAAGTGATTGACTGTCACCACCACAAGCTAAAATAAACCACTTTGGAGTTGAGGGAAGGGGTCTTAGTTTCTGTTTTATTTTATTTTTATTTTTTTGCCTCTCCACCCCCATAGCCTGATTTCTTTGGGAAGAGGTCATTTTAAAGTTTCCATGCTTAGCCCTGTGGGCGTGTGTTAATGTGTGCAGCTGGGTTTGTGATTTGATATTGTTCTTCTAATCACATAGAGTAGCTGTGGAAGGCTGGGAAGGGCCACATAGGCTTTAGTCACGTAAAAGGGAACGTGTGTGTGTGTGTGTGTGTGTGTGTGTACACGCACACGTGTATGTGGTAAATTCAAGACATGATGGGGGAAGGATTGGCAGCCACTAGACATGGAAGGAAACAGTTATGGTCTCTCCTACAAATGCAGAACTCAGTAGTTCTTAAAATACGGTACCCAGACAAAACTGAGGGCAGCCGTGGTGCCCGAGAACTAGGCCTGCAGACTCTCAGGCCCAATACAGACTTCCTGCATTGAAGTTCTTGGGAGTTTGGGGGTTACGTGTGATTTAATAGGCACTTCAGCTGGTTCCAGTGCATAGCCCAGCATAAGGACCACTTAATGTATGTGTTCTCACAGATGCACACATTCGTGAGCCATGCATGTGTTAGTCTGCAGCCTGTCCTAGGAAACATCAGGGACTTTGCCTTCTGAATGCAAATCCTTAGCGGGGCGGGGGGGCGGGGGGCAGTGGGGGATGGGGGATGTCAGCTGCTGGTCTGCAAAGCAGCTTGAAAGTGGTAGAGAAGCCTGAATTGGCTGCTGAGGGGAGCAAGTATGCCACTGTGAAGGCTAAGTTTCTCGCCACTCTCCTGAGGCACAGGGGAACCAGGCCCAGGGTCTTCCTGGAACGTTCATTTTCCATTCACCCCAAATTTGCTTTTTAGTTCACAGGCTGAGGCCAGCTGACATCAAGGTAATCGGAGCGCTGGGTGACTCTATCACGGTAGGTGACCTCAATTGTTGAAAGGGTAGGACGGGAGATTTTGTTTATGCTTTTGAGACAGGGTTTCATGTAGCTCAGGCTGTCCTCTGGCTCACTGTGTGGCTGAGGTTGGCCTTAAGCTGCTGAGTTTCCTGTGTCTACCTCCCAAGTGCTGGGAGTACAGGTGTGGGCTACCACATCCAGCTAGAAAAGTAGATTTTAGTGAACGTGAAACATGAAACCTCGGAACTGAAAGTTGAGGTTTCACTCTTAGTCTGTTTCCAGGTCCAGATCCTCAAGCCCTCCCTACAGCCCCTGCTCAGCACGTAGCAGGCCTTGCCGGGTATCACTTTCATTCCAGCCTCTGTGTTCCTCCCCCAACGCTGGGACTGAAGGAAAACAGAAAGTAGAAGGGACCTTGAGGGAACACAAGTGACAAAGTGAAGCTGCACAGCCCATGTTTGTGGTGGGACAACATAGCCTGTCAGGAGTGTCTCCAAAGACCCAGCCAGTCCTCTGTCCATATAGAAAAGCCAAGAGACCAACATACAGAGATTGAGAAGCTAGGAGCAAGTGCTGATGGGAATGGAGGTGGCGGTAAGAAATGAGGGTCAGTGGAAGAAGCAGAGGCTCCAGAGACAGACAGACACACACCCTTCTGCAGCCGCCCGTGGTGATGCTCCAAACCTCTCAGAACGCACGCTTTAAAAAACAGAATCAAGTTCATACAGAGCCTGAGGGGGATGGTCCCCTGAGATTTCAGGAAAACACTGTTTCTGTTTAAGGCTGATCGTGGTGAGGTCCAGCTGTTGTCCCTAGCAGCGTCTCCACATTTGAACTCTCTGAGGAGGAGCTACCTGGCCACAGTTATGATCTAGCTCACTCCATAGCCCCGTGACAAAAAATCCTGTGAGGTTTAACATTCCTCACACCCGACCAATAAGGAAGGTACATTGAGTGCCCAAGTTACTCTGCTTGTGGGTCTGAAAGCCAGGCGCTGGACTTAGGGTCCAGATTGTTAGTCTTCTAACAGTGTCCTTCACACGACCCCAGCAGCTCCTTATCCCAAAGGCCCTACCGTGTGTAAGCCCCTGGGAGAGACTGGCAGGCTGGTCTTTGGCACCTAAGCTGTGTATCTCAGCTACTTCCTGCCGAGTGAGGTCTAATGCCCCACCCCCCATCCCCTACCACCATGGTTTTCTGGAAGATGCTCTCAGGACAGGGAGCCACAGAGAATCACACAAGTGCTCAGGACTTCCTGGGGAGACCTGTGACATGGTGGCCATTAGGTGCTGTAGTGAGCCCAGCCCAGAGATCCCTGCTGGAGTTTAGAAATACTGCTGTTTCTCACCAGCTCGTGAGTGGGATGTGATGATGGGAAAGGCTTAGCTTGTCTTTCCTTTGATGTTCTACGACTTTTATACGTTCTACGACTTTTAAAAATGGACACTGCACCTTCACGTACGTGCTTTTGGAAAATACATGCTATGGGCTGGTGTTTCTGCCAGTTGCTGTCCAGGCAGGTCTTCCCGGGAGGAGATACAGCTGTGGATGGCTCATCCTGGAAAGGGCAGGACGTGTATCCATTCCTTCTGGATTCTATAATTTTCCTAGGTGTCCTGCCTGTTAGGAAACGTGCGAATGTGAGGGTTACACGCGGGTTCACAAATCACGCCATGAGATCGGTTCCACGTGGGAGGTTTATTAGGGGAAGGGGGGAGCAGGGAGCAGAGACAGAGAAAAGAAGAGAGAGAGAGGGAGAGAGGGGAGAAGAGAGGAGGAGAGAGAATCAAGGAGCAGAAGAGGAAGAAGAGAGAGAGGGGGGAGGGTTCCAGTTCTCTTATAGGGTGATGAAGGGTATGCGCAGGTAATTCCAGGTGGTCAGGGTGTCTTTACAAATGCCTGATAACCGGTCTATCAGGTCCCTTGGAGCTGGCCATAGAAGTGCCTGCTTACAGATCCCAACACTGCCCAGGTTAAGAGCATGGGCCTTCAAACAGGTGGACAGCTGTGGGTCCTGAGGGAAAGCGCGGACACCCACCCACTATGTGCCTTCTCTTTCAGGCGGGTAATGGAGCTGGGTCCAGGCCTGGGGACGTCTTGGATGTCTTAACTCAATACCGAGGCTTGTCCTGGAGGTGAGTGAGGCCCAGAAAGGCCCCTGCGCCTTCTAGAAAACAGTGGCTCAAGTTGGGGATGGGCAGTCTAGTTCATTCTATAACGAACGTCTAAATTCAAGTTACTATCACCCAAAAAGACTACAATCCCTGGAACAGGAGGTGGTGTGGTCTAGATAGGAGTTTTGGGGTTGAAAGTACACAAATGTTATGTTCCTAGAAAAGGCCAGGGTGGGAGGGGGTGGGGGGGGCGGGGTTCTCCTTTGGAATCTTAGCCTTGGGTCCGGAGACCGTGGCCCTCTTAGAGGCACTCTTTGAAAAGGGCTTTTCCAAGCTTAGTAATGGAGAAGCTAAGTCGTCCCCTGCTGGTCCCGAAAGAATCCCTCTGGATTGGGAAAGGCAAGGAAAGAGATCAACTTAGCTCTCCCAGCTCTAACATCAATATCAGAGCTGGGCTCAAAGCTGAAAATACAAGGACAGCAGTAGCGGCGGTTTTAAGTTCTTTTGTCAGTTTGCTCCACGCCCCAGGGAGAGGGGAAAGGAGTTGATTTCTGTAAAGAAAGGGTAAGACCGGGGCGGGGGGGGGGGGGGTAAGGGAGGGAACACTGTGATTCTGGAGGGAAATCTGTCTTGTTTGGGTTTGGCTGGCATTTTAAACCTTCATTTTTCTTTCTTGCTGCTCACCAACAGCGTGGGCGGAGATGAGGACATCAGAACCGTCACCACCCTGTCCAGTGAGTACCCTGGTGCTCTGGAGCGGGTAGGCTACTCCTGAGCCCACTGCGCCCCCAACTGGCGGCCGCCGGCCTCGCAAGGCAGCAGGACTCAGCTGCGTGCAGTAGGGGGCGCTGCTTTCCTGAGGCTGCCGTCTCGGCTCAGCTCCTGAGCTAATTAAAACCTTGGAAGGTTTTTCCCTTTTTTTTTTTTTTGTGCGTGCAGTTTTTCACCGGGAAATCGTCTTTTTCCAATAAATGAGCTGAGCGAGAAAGGAAAAGAGAGCTTAGACCAAATCTTAGGACAGATCTTTTGAAAGTGATCCAATGAAAAAAAGGATTAGCCTCGACGTTGGCTCGTCGTTTTGGACACCGCACACATAGAGGCCTGGGCAGCTTGGGCATCTCTGTTCACAAAGACAGGCCTTGCTGTGTAAACCCACAGCATTTGCAGCAGGGAGAGATGTATTTAACGTGGCTCAGGCTACGCAAACACTGCCATATTTGGGGCTCAACATTTTCCATAATTGTTTTGCCAACACCCCAGTTGGATAAATTTTAAAGCCTGGCTACATTTTCGGGGGGGGGGGGCTGCACTGCTTTCCATTGTGTTATTTGGTTCATTATCTTTAGTAATGCCCGTCCTGACATTTATTCTTAAAGGGTGCTTTTTAAAAATAAGGTGTTTAGGGCTGGCAAGATGGCTCAGTGGTTAAGAGCACTGGCTGCTCTTCCAGAGGTCCTGAGTTCAATTTCCAGGAACCACATGGTGGCTCACAACCGTCTACAGTGGAATCTGACTCTCTCTTCTGGTGTGCATGAAAGCAGAGCACTCATATACATAAATTAGATATTTATAGTTTTTTTTTTTTTTCTTCTTAGAAACCTCTTAAGGATGTTGCCTGGGAGGAAGCCGATTGGTTTCGTTCTTGCTACTTTTTCTGATACATATCTCTTTGCTACATCTCCTAAGCTAAGGCACTATTTGAGTTTTAAGCCAGCAAGGTTAGAATACGGATTCTTAACCTCCACACTGGCACACCTGATCAGAATGTCTATTTTAGTCCTTGGAAAACTGTGATGAATTTAAATAGGTACCATTCCCTGTCATGAGTATTCCTTGTCCTCTGTGGCTAGGAAGTGGCTTTGGCTGCCTCTGTGAGTGTGATGAACTTGGCTTTGAGATGGGCCTAGCAGGATGGCTGGACATCATATTGTTCAAGATCATTCACCACAGTGGTTTTCAAATGACTGTGACAGTGTCACCTCCTTAGAGGGACACCAATAACACGCTTAGCTTAGCTGTTCAGCTTTCTTTCTGAGAGGTAGGAGGACAGCCTGACTGTGTAGCCACATGATTCAGGGTAAAGCAGCTGTGGAAACTTGCAAGGTCAGGACAGAACTGTGCCCAATGCCCTGACTGATTTAACCCCAAAGATGCTGTAGCACCGGCTGTGTGAGAGACAGAACTCTGCCCTGATAGCGTCAGCAAGGCTTCAGGAAGGGGCGTGCCATCCCAGAGGCAGATGCATAAATTGATAATCAACAAGGCTGTATGAAGGAGTGTGCAAAGTGGGAAAAAATCAGCAAGGAAATTGAGATTTGGGGAAAAAAAAAAACAAACCAGAAATATTAGACATGAAAAACCCAGTGAATCAAATAACATAGTGAAAGCATTGTCAATAGTTATAATAAAAAAGACTGTCATGGATGGAGAACAAGGTTGATGAATCTCTGGTCAAATGTCAATTAAAAACTAAATGAATTTGACCACAATGTCTAAGAACTCTGGGATGTGATCAAGGGTTCAAACCCAAGAATGGGCAGAATAGAAGGAGATGAGATAAATTCTAAACGAATGCAGAATTATCCAATTAAATTTATAGTGAAAGATTTCTCAAATCTAGAGAAAAATATTCAAACTTAAAAGTCACCTAGAAAAGAAAATAGACCCAACTAAAGAACCCCTCCACAATGTATTGCAGTCAGTGTATCAAAAGTTCAAAAGCAAAAAAAAAAAACAAAAAAAAAAAAACGATATTAATGGTGTAAGGGGGATGGCAACGTACTCACAAAGGCAAATACATCAGAGCAACAGCAGATCTCATTAACAACCATAAAAGTCAGGGGAGCGTGGATGATATATTTCAAGCCCTGAAGGCAAATAACCGCCAATCAAAATTGCCACATCAGCAAAACTATCTTTAAAAATTGATGGGAAAAAAAAAAAAAAAACATTTAAAAAGAAAATGAAGAAGCTAACTGGGCTTGAGGAAAAGCCCAGAACGAGACAGACTCACTAATGAACTGTACCAAGCCTTTGGAGAAGAGCTAACAGCCATCCTAAAGCCATGTCATAAAGCAGAGAGGGCAGGAGCACCACCTACTCTCTCTCTCATGCCAACACCACCGAACGCAAGAGTAACAAAAAGGCCAGGTGGCATGGAGCATACCAATATTCCCAGTACTTGGGGAGGCAGTGGCAGGCTGATCTCTATGAGTTCGAGGTCAGCCTGTGTCTACAAAGCAAATCTAAGACAGCCAAGGCAACACAGAGAAACCCTGTTTCGGGAGAAAAAAAAAAAAAAGTACCAAAAAAAAGACCCATTTCCTTTGTGATTATAGATGTGAAATTTCTCAATAAAATACTTGCAAATTAAATTCAAGAATACGTTGAGATCATATGCAAGTTAGTTTCATTCTAGAGATACAAGGGTGCATTGACAGATTAGTACAGACGGAAATCACATGATCATCTCATAGGATGCAGGAAAAGACTTCAACAGTCCTTCATGATAAAATCCCTAAAGAATCAAGGACCTGAAGGAAAACACCTCAGGGTAGTAAATGACTCTGCTGTGTGTGGTGTAGAGCAGTGGTTCTCAGTCTGTGGGTTGTGACCCCCTTAGGGGTTTAACGACCCTTCACAGGGGGTGCCTAAGTCCATCCTGCATGTCAGATCTTTACATCACAATCCATAGCAGTAGCAAAATCACAGTTATGAAGTAGCAACAAGACTAATTTTACTGTTGGGGTCACCACAACATGAGGAACTGTCATAAAGGGTTCTAGCATCAGGAAGGCTGAGAACTGCTGGTGTATTCTCAGCCTGCTAGACATTCTCTTCCATGCTGGGTTATGGACTGGGGGTCATGCTGGCCTACAGGGGGATGGGGGTTGGCTGTGCTTTGTCCTCCACACTCAGTAGTCAAAAGAACTTGACCGTTGGCTGTGTGATCCCAGCACTCCAAGCGGATTAGGTAGAGAAGGATCACCAGCTGAGGATAGCCTGGGCTATGTAGGTGACCTTATCGCAAAACAATGAAAGAAGGGCCTTGGGAAAGATTGCTTTGGGGCCGTTGGTCAACATGTCCCCCTGTATTTCCAGACATTCTCCGGGAATTCAACCCCTCTTTGAAGGGCTTCTCTATTGGCACCGGGAAAGAAAACACGGTCAAAGCATCCTTCAACCAAGCTGTAGCAGGAGCCAAATCTGAGTGAGCCTGGGTGTCCTGGGAAGGGGTGCAAGTTTGGGAACGACAGAAGTGGGGGTGCCTGGGAGAACTTTCTGTAGCATGGGGGTTTTAGCATAGGCCGGGAGAGGCTTGGTCTGGGTAAGGAATTGGGGTAAGAGCTGGAATGGGCTCTCTTGGAGTGTCCTTTGCTGTCAGACACACAAATCTGACAGACATACAAACCCTAGAAACTAATGAAGTTCCTCTGATGCCCTGAATACACTTGACACAGAGCACTCAGACTCATCAGTAAACCTTACTCCCTTGCAGAGCAGTGGCTGTGAGCCGGCTCATGGCGAGTCCCAGCTGTTAGCTTGTCATTACTGTTTTTGAGTCTTATACTCCCTGCCTTCCTCAGAGGGGCATTTTGGGCTCTGCACTCTATGTGTAGTCTGTGTCCTAGGAAGAACACTGACATGGGAGGCAAAGCCCTGAATGTCAGCCATGTTTCTTCCTTGACCTCTACAAGCCTCTGAAGCGAAAAGGCAAGGCTGTTGTCAGCCTTTCTAGGGGAGGTTGTGAAGATAACACATCTTGGGTGTTAAAGCTCTGGTGAGCTATACTCCTGCGCAGATTGAGAATGGTGGTCCCTAGTTCAGCGGGGCTGCAGGGTTCCCCTGAGGAATCTTGCTCCATGGTGCTAACTGTGATGGTCCCTAAAACCCAGCAGGTCAGCCCTCCTGGTTCCCCCAGCTCTGGTTGCATACTATTCAAAGCCTTGAATGTTCCTTGGAGTCTTTTTTTTCTTTTTTTTTTTTTTCCTAGCCAATGAACACTACATCCAATTAGAAAAACATGTGAAAAGACCCTTTCTATTTTACGACAATATTTCTTCCACCTTTAGCACAGACCACATTTCTCCACGTGGCTCTTAAGATCCTTGGAGTGTGGTTCTGGTTTCCTGATGTTTTCCCAGCTTTCAAGGCTGTCCTGGAGCTATAAGCCACCTGTAAGAGGCTCTTGCATTTATGCCCCATAGGAAAGACAGATCATACCCAGCCTAGTAGGTTTTAGAATGAATTTGAAGACTGCCGCTCCCTTTGGTGAGGACTGGGTTGACAGTGATTTGCCACTTTCAAGCTAAAGCTTGCTTCAACACTAACAGAATTTCTCTTTCCCCAGTATGTATGAGCTGGTAGCAGCAGAAGAAAGGCAGTTCTAAGCATGATTAGATCAGGGACACATGTAAGAAAGGACACTGAGAGCGAAGGACCCATGAGTAATTGCAGTAAGCATGGCTCATATGGCCTTGAAGCTGTGACTGTACTTTCCCCTAGGCTTTTGGGAAAGCATCCAAGTGGTGGAGAAAAGCAGGGACAGGCCAGTTGTTCCCATAATGCACGTGGAACTATAGCACAGAGAAGCTATATGGCCTTAACAGGTAAAGTAACCTGACCCCAGGGTCTGGCCTTGGTTCTCACAGGCTTTATTGCAGGCCTGGTCGTAACCCTTCATATACAGACAGCAGTGCCTGAGTTACAGAACACCTTCATAACTGGCATCCTCGTGCCCTGCACAGTAGCTCTGTGAAATGGACAATGTGGAGAGTTGATTCCCTGTGTTTTATCAGCGATTAAAAACTATGGCTCTGAGCCATAGAAGTTCCCTTTCCACACCCAGGTCCAAAGACAGAGGGGCTGCCCCGGTAACCTCGGATCCACAGATGCGACGCAGGTTATATAACTGACCCAAAGTCCCCCTCCCAGGTATCTGATACCCAGTGTTCTGGGGCCAGGATCAGAGATACTGGGATAGTAGTTAAGACTGAGAGGGTACCTGGGTGTGGTGCCGGGGAGCTTTGCAGATGGTGGCAGTGAGGGTGACAAATCATTCTAAGGCCTTGTGTCAGACACTAAGTTCTTCACATGACCCTCATCCGATCCTCTTGACTCAATGAAGAAGGCAAGGCCACTGCTTTATTTTACAAAGAAAAGTATTGGGTTTAGGTAAAGGTCTCAGTGGTGGTTACAGGTAGATCTGGCATCCAAACCCTTGTTATCTAGCAGAGACTCTGGTTCAAGGGATTGCTTGGCTTTCATGAGCACCAGAATAACTTTCCTGAAGTAGGTTGATCTCTGTTACAGTCTTGGCTTTACAGTATAGATACTGAGCCTAGGGCCTTACGCACACCACGCAAGTACTCTCTCACTGAGCACATTCCCAGCTCTGTAGTCATTTTAAACTGAAGTCACCGTTATAGGCCATACCATCTGTTAATGTGGCTGTGAGTTGAGCGGCACATGACATAAAATGAATATGTAGCGACCTATTTGCCTGAGTAAGGTTGGCTTGGAAGAGAAACCAGTATACCATCAGTTATACCAACCTGACAATAAATCCACTGACAGTCAGCCCCTCAGATGTGCAGGCCTCTGCCATTCTCGCACAGTCAGTTTTCCCCAGTGCATCCTGGGCCGGGGCAGAGAAGTGTGTGTTCGGTCTTCAGTCCTGCTCCCAGCCTCCCAACTCTGCTAAGTTGACGGCCAATTGCTACTCTCTCTGCTACACTATCCTTCGAATCCTTGACTCTCCTTCACCTCCTTTCCATGTGTTCCCACAGCGGCCTAGCTGCCCAGGCCCAGAAGCTGGTGAGCCTGATGAAGGCGGACAAGGTGAGTCTGGGCACATCAAGGTGCCCAGGATGTGCACCTTGAACACATTAGAACAGGAGATTAAAGCCATAGACACAGAGAAGTCAGCAGTGGGGTGAGGGGTGCAAAGCACTCAGGCCAGGTTTCTCTCTGGCAGAGTCTGAGCCCTGTGCCTCTCTGTGCCTTTGCAAACAGAGCTCCCACTCTCTGTCCTAGCCAGCTCTGCAGAGTAAGCATGTATTACAGTCAAGCCAGGGCCCATAGATACAGAAGGAAGATACAACACAGCTCCATCCTCCGGGAGCTTATGAGCAGAGACAAACATGAAGAATCAAGATTATGAAACGGTTGACGTGTGCATTGTAAAGAGAGTCATGCGTAGCAAAGGTGGGAATCACAGGGATGTGTTCCCTGTTTGGGGGGGACTCAGAAAGGAGACAGAGATATTTGAGTTGGGTTCCAAAAGATGAGTGTGAGATTCTCTCTCAGATAAAAGCTCAAAATGCAGGCTCAGTGGAGACCTGGTCAGGAGGTGGTACCAGTTGGATAAAATAACAAAAGAAGGGGGTCAAGATTGGTTATGTTTATGCGATGCAATGCACCCCTCCCCCCAAAAAAAATTTATTATTAGGAGAGCTTCGAATATGTCTATGCCTAATGTCAGGTTTTCCTGATTTCTCTTCTCCCCCTCCCATCATTCTTCTTACACCCTCATTTGGAGCAGAGGCCAGAGACAACGTAAGAGGCTGTGAGCACCACAGCCACCCTTGCAGCACGGTGTGTGGAATGGGGGTGCCCACACCCCTTCCACGAAACCCTGTGACTTCAAACACTTCTCTAGAGCACTCTTGCAGGAGGTGCCGAACTCCCTGGAACCTTCATAGTGCTCTAACCAGCCACTCCAGCTGGAATCACTCTTTCTTTCCTTATTTGGTTGGTTGGTTGGCTTTTCAAGACAGGGTTTCTCTGTGTGGCTCTAGCTGTCCTGAAACTCTCTCTCTCTCTGTAGAGCAGGGTGGCCTCACACTCAGAACTCCACCTGCCCCTGCCTCCCTAGTGCTGGGACTGCAGGCATGCTCCACTACGTTCAGGTCCGTCTCGGAGTTTTCATGAGTTAGGAAAGCTCCTTCTTAACGGAAGATGGTCCTTCTTCTCTAAAGCAGTTTAGAACTCTGGACTTCTAGAAGATTCTAGAACAGCGTTCCCTTCCCAGGGCCAGGACTTTTTTTCCTATTTCCTACCCACGTCCTTGCCATGCTGGAGGCTGGAAGTAGGGAGCAAAGCTCAAGAGAGCTCCTCCTACCAGGGTGGTTAGAGACAGACCTACTGCGCCAAAAACCAAATGGCTTGAACTCTATGACATTTGGGGAACTGCCCCTATAAGAGTTTCCTTCTTGACCCTGTTTGCTTTCTATTCATTTCAGACGATAAACTTTCAGGAGGACTGGAAGATAATCACTGTGTTTATAGGAGGCAATGACCTCTGCAGTTCCTGCAATAACCAGGTAAGTCCCCGGCCCCTCACCCTCAGGAAGGATTTCCACAGCTGGCCCTGGCTCCTGGAACAGCACAGCTAGGTCAGGACTCTGTCCCTGGCTTGGCATGGATCCAGCTGGGGATTCATTAACCCCAGGACCCAGAGGGACACTTAACTTGAGGATTGGTCCTCATGAAGTTTCCCAGTGAGGGAGCCTGATCACACCACTCTAGAAAACAAAATAATCTTGTGTTATCTGGGAAACTCTTGCTTGTTTTCAAAGCTAACCACAGGTTAGCTCCTCTCTGCAGTACTTACCGGCCTTGCCAATTCCACCTTTGCACTGTCTCTAGAGAAAGTGATTTCCCACAAACGAGATTAGGCAAGGTTCAGCTCCGCACCTCTTGGGGCTGATGGGGAAACCCACAATGGAGGCTGTTGCTCTAAGTATTACCCCTGGATCCCCAAGTCCCTCTGAAGGAGATGCCTTAGGCCACCTGGGAGTCCCACACCCACACCTGTGCCACCTGCCGTGCCCAGAGGTGAACAGCAGTGAATGAAACACAAGCTCTGTCCTTGGGGTTTCCCTTAGCCAGGGGCCAGAAACAAGAGAGACATCATAGCACAAGAGAGACATCACCAGTGGGTTCTGGTGATATATAAATGACTCCACACCCAAAGTAGCCTCAGCATCTAGAGAGCCTGGTGGTTCTCAGCACACAATGCGGTGCAGGAGCCCTGCCAACTGGGCATGTGCTGGGCAGGGAATGAGGGACCAGTAGAGTAGGGTAGAAGGAAGTGAGCTCATGCCCAGAGGATGATCTGCCCCAGAGCCACTCACAGTGCACTTTCCTGACATCAGAGTCACCTAGGGCTAGGAACTCTAGGGCCGAGATTTAAAGGGCTCACGGGAGAACGGACAGGCCGCTGGGGACAGGGGAAGCTTCCGAACCTTGACCCCCCCAGCTTCCTGAGGGACACAGCTTTAACCTGTCTTAAAGCAGGGTTCTTGGGTATATTTCCTCCAGAGAAGGGCTTCCACTGATTCTTTTCAGTGCTCTGAAAATGGGGCTGGGGAGACGCCCAGTCAGTGAAGTGTCACCAGGCAAGCACGAAGACCTGAGGTTCAATCCCTACCACCCGCAGAAGAAGCCAGCTGTGCCCGCGCACACCTGCAACCCCAGTGTGCTTCTGTCCATGCACACCTGAAACTCCCAACTCCCGTGTGCTTATCTTCACGCACATCTGCAACCTTCGTGGGCAAACCTGTAACCCCTCTCTCCTCTCTCTTCTCTCTCTCTCTCTCTCTCTCTCTCTCTCTCTCTCTCTCTCACACACACACACACACAGAAAATCCTAAAGCCACAGATATAAAAATCAGAGTATTTCAGTTTGGAGGCTGCACAATCCCCACTTAGACCCTGCATCCTTGAGGCGCAGGCGACCTGACCGCACGAGAAGAGTCAGGTGGTGGAAGCAGAGGCTGTTCGCAATGCAGATATTGAGGTCATCTGCCACAACAACCCCCACTTCAGAGGAGGGATACAGCACAGCAAAGGCTTTACCACCGGTCAATACGAAATCAGTTCAGAGTTTCCCTGGCTCTGGGCAAAAGGAAAGACCCTTTCCTGAGGTCGTGATGAGTTTTAAACGTTGCATCAAAGACTAACCCAGTTTCAGTAGTACCAACTCCGCCTGAAACACAGAAAGAAGAGAAGCCAAGCCAGGAAACAATCCTGATTATAGGGAGAAGTTGGGGTGATGCATGGGGCTCATGAGATTCTTCCTCTGCCTGCAGCTTCACTTTTCTCCCCAAAACTTCACCGAGAACATCAAGAAGGCCCTGGACATTCTCCATGCCGAGGTACAGAGGTCAGACCTCGTAGGCCATCACAGTCATCGTCTGTGGCCTCAGAGGCCCAGAAGCAGCTCTGAGACCTCCTTGGCAGAAGCCTGCATGCTCTGCCATCCTTGGAGAGCAGAGATGAGAGAGAAAGGAGAAAGGAAGTGGGTGGGGGCTGGGAGGAAGTCACAAGTTCTGAGTCCTAGCTCCCCGCCCCCACCCCCCGTCAGAAGCTGATGCCTGTCCTACTGTGTTGTCTCAGTGACTGCTTCTGTTTCTACAGCTTCCCCGGACCTTTGTGAACATGGTGGAAATGATTGAGATCATCGCCCTGAGGGAACTGTACAAAGAAACTCAAGTCAGCTGCCCACGGCTGATCCTCAGGTCTGGCAGGAACTTCACCCACCTGTGTTTCTGAAAGGGCTTTGGACCTTAGCAGATTCTTTAGGAACCCCCATAGGGTGGAGTGTGAGGGCTCTTGGAACCACCCCACATTTTAACCTGAACTGGTAGGGTCTTTCTGGGGGACAGCTCAGGATACATAAAATATATATATGTATATAGATAGATAGATAGATAGATAGATAGATAGATAGATAGATAGATAGATATAAATACACACACACACACACACACACACACACACACACACACACACACACA
>NW_026585644.1:35271899-35325314 GCF_907164565.1 Psammomys obesus
ACACACACACACACACACACACACACACACACACACACACACACACATATAATCTCCCTGAAAGAATACATGTGGGATCTCTTCCTGTTTGTGTTGCCATGTCAGCCACAGGACCCCTTCATGAAAGAAGGGAAACAGGGTGTTAGAAATTTGGTCAGGTCATCAGTCCCCTGCTAAGACCTATCTCACAACACGTCCAGAGCATGGTGACCACCTCCCGGAGGCTGGTCCCCAGGACAGACGGTGTTTCTGACTGGCATGTGTGTGCCCCAGGTGGGACAAACACAGGGCTACTGTCACTCTGTGAGAAACAAAGACGTGAAATCAGAATCAGCAGGGTCCAGAGGGAGAATCTCCTCTCAGAGAACAGAGTCATCCTGGTCCCTAGCGGGGTGCCCCCAGGAGGCTGGCCTCAAGAGTTCAGCCTCCAGAACCAACCAAAGACAGCCCTCCTCTCCAGCTTCTTACTGAAGCATGACCTTTCCCACAGATTCTGCCCTGAACCCCCCCCACCCCGCACTGTTTGCCCAGGTCTCGGTGGCTGGGCCAACCTTCCTCCCTGCCCTCTAGCTCTGTGCAAGCCCCCGCCACACCCCTGCGCAGACCACGCGGTCATTAGTCACCAGCAGGCAGCGTGGTGATTATCCTCTGCAGCCTGTGAGCACTGAGTCACCGCCAGCAGAGCGTAGGGGCTTGGGGGCTGTCTGCAGACTGAGTGAATAATTCACAAGGGCTCGCCTTGTTCTTGGAAATTAAGGGGGTATACTGGCTGATCCCTGGAGAACTATGCCAAAACCTTCCCTAGGGGAGTATGGGCAGACTGCACAGGTTCCCCAGAGAAGGCTCCGGGTACTGTGAGCAGAAACAGGCTGCCTGTCAGTGACTCGAGGTCTACTAACACAGCTGGTGTCAGGCATGCTATCTTCAACTGCTGACTCATCTGCTGCATCCCGCTTTCTCCAGTCCCTGGGACATGCAGGGGGGTCGGTATATTCATTCCACTTGAGAACAGATCCGCCCAAAGCCTCCTGCTACTGGTCACTGCAGAGGTTTGAAGGCCGCTAGAACCAGAAGTTCGGAGAAGGCATGGCCAAGGCCATCTGAAGATGAGTGTCAGTGTTGATGAAATCAAGAGCTTCCTCACCTGGTGGCTCTGCCTCTATGCTGTTCTGTCTCCGTGGGCAAGCTTCCTCCATGGTGCTACACCTAGGCTGAGCCACCTGGGCTATTGTCACCTCATCCCCCAGGCTGAAAGGCCAGAGTTGCCGGGTGGTAAACCGGAGAGGCACTGCCCTTCGGACTGACAGAGCAGTTTGATTCAGCCACTGAGATGCTCCCATCAGCATGACCTTGAGAAAGTTACTTAACCACTGAGCCTTGGTCATCACCTCTCCTCGACTTCCTTGTGAACTCAGGGACTTGCATGTGCTAGGGAAGGCTGCGACCACTGAACTGTATCCCTGGCTCCTCTGACTTTTATCTGGTTTTTTTTTTTAGGGAAGCCCAGGCTGGCTTCAAACCTGCTCTATAGCTGAGAATGACTTACAATCGCACTTGTGATTCTCCTGCCTCTACCTCCCAGAGCACTAGGATGACAGGCAGGGGCTACCACACCCAGTTTTTTTAATGTTTCGGATAGAACCCAAGGGTTTGCTAGACAGACACTGTACCACCTGAGCCTGAGTCAAACCCCCAACTCCCTTTCTGTTTTTTATGTTGAGATAGTATCTTGCTCAGCTGCCCAGACTGGCTCCAAACTCATGATTCTCTTCCTTGGCCACCAAAATAAGTAGGATGACAGAGTGTGCCAGCTTCAGATTTCTCACCTGTAAAATGAAGACAGTAATAATCTCTGGGGTGGTGAAGGGATTTAAACATATTAATACGTGGTGCTTGGCACTGTCAGCCTGTAATGTGTTAGTGGCATTCATTGCTATTGTTGTCACCATTGCTGCTCAGGAGGAGGTGTGTACACATCTTCACACCATGTGGGTGACTCAGCTCCATAAAAAAGCAACTCCTACAGATGGCAGGAGGAAGGTTTTAGTCCCAAGAGTAAATTCAGGTCATGGGCATTTGCTGTGGCTTCCTTTGACCCAGACTTAGATACTTGATGCCTTCAGCTTAAAAGAAAGACATTGGGTCTCAGGCCAAAGCTTTTGGCATCAGCTCACCCAGGATGATGACCTTGGGCTGGGGCACCCTCCCTTTGGTTTTGTCGGCAGGAACCTGTGTCCTTGTGTCCTGAAGTTTGATGATAACTCAGCAGAATTTGCCGCTCTTGTTGAAAGGAACAGACAGTATCAGGTAAGCCGAGAGAGGGTTTTGCCACTGTATGGGGCTCTTAGAGGTTTGTTTGTACCAGGCAGAGTCAGTTGTCCATGACTAAGTGAGTGGTGACTACAAAGGACTGTGCCAATGGCAGCACTTTCAAGGATGGGATGGGCCACAGAGCAGCAGCTTTGAATGAAGCTAGAGAATGAAATCTCAGAACACGCTTCACCAAACCCCATTTCCCCCATCTCCTCCTCCTCCTCCAGGAAGGAACTCAAGTGCCAGTTGAAAGTGGATGGTAAGACTCAAGACTGGTTTCACTGTGCCATTTCAACCCCTGCCTCTGTCTCCTTCTGCAGAAAGAAACTGAAAAACTGATCGAGAGCAGGAGATACGATACCAGGGATGATTTCACTGTGGTTCTCCAGCCATTCTTTGAAAATGTGGCCATGCCACGGACCCCGGTAAAGAAATGATGCCCTGAGGGTGAGGGGAGCCCCCAGAGGGTGAGCAGCTGAACTTTCTGTAATTGCCCCTTCTTTTCTGCCTGGTCACTAGGAGGGCTTGCCCGACAGCTCTTTCTTTGCCCCTGACTGTTTCCACTTTAACGTCAAGGCTCATGCTCGCTCAGCCATTGCCCTCTGGAAAAACATGGTAAGAACTGTGGAGTAAGAATCCTCTCTTCCGGTCCAGCTGCCTATATCCCTATCCTCCTGCCCATCCACCCACCCCGTCCCAACATCTTGACAGTCCACTTTGTCTGCCTGTTATTCATTCCATGTCTTCTTTGTTTAGCTGGAACCTGTTGGCCACAAGACAAGACAACAAAATTTTGAAGACAAGGCCCCTATCGTGTGTCCAAACCAGGTAGAGTAGACTCTCCTAAAACATTTTGTGAGTGTAGCTCTCACTGGACTACTCAGGTCATGTCAGCCCATGCCTTCCTCTGAGCCCCTCTCTGCCTACCCATCCACCCCATCAGTATTCCAGGCTAACAATCCAGATCATCCCCTTTGGTTAAACAGACCTGCAGGGACTCGAACCCTCTCATGTGTTCCTCATCTGTGAATGGGAAGGACATCAACACAAGTCTAGACAAGCTACCCCTCTTCTGGGCAGGCAAGAGGGTTGTGGTGGCTCTCATGAAAAGGGTAGGAGATTTTATAGGGCAAATAAGACAGAGAGATATAACCTGTCTCCATGAAGCCCTTGGCTCATGACCGATTGGGATGAGCAAGGAGCTGAGCATCAGAGAGATGTCTGCCTGGATGGAGAGTGGAGGAGGGCAGGGTGCTAAGATGGAAACTGGAGCTAGGAAAGCAGATCTTATCAGGAGGGAAAGGCAGAATAGGACCCCAGTTTTCACTCACAAAATGTCAGATTCTTGGAGTTTTCAGCTGCAGCCTCACAGTCCCATGAATTCCACTGGGTCCTCAAAAGGTTCCCCAGAAGAATACCACCAGGCTTCTCACTGGGAACTCCTGGGCCAGGGAAGGAAAGTTGCATTGGAGAAGGTCTGCTTTTTCTTAAGCAAGAAGGAACTCAGGATGCTATAAGGCAAAGTGGGTGTCAGACAGCAAGGAAGCCTGGGGTGACAGGGGTGGTGTTGGAAGGGGCAGGGTGGAGAAACAAGGCCCAATATCCTTAGCCAATCGCTGAGCGCAGGAAAGAATACACAGGCATTCCTGTAGCTACTTAAGGGTTAAATCTGAGTTCCAGGGCTGGGTTCAGGTTGTCAGCCTTGCTGGAGAGTCTAAGCTCTGATGGCGGCGCTGGGATGTCTAGGCTGGTGTAAATCCTACCATTGTTTGCTTGCCTCTTCCCACAGACCTTGCCATTTCTGAGCACATACAAGAACAGCAAGCAGGTGTGTGTCTAGGGCTCTTCCCTCTGTTCACTGGGCAATGGGGTGGGTAGCCCCTGCTGATGGGAAGATGGGCGGAAATTCCTGACAGACACAGAGGGTCCATTCCCTTTTCTAAAATCATCTCTCTACCCATAGCTTCCATGGGGTGGCGAGCAGAATCAAGCTAGCCACCCCTCACACAGCTGAGGAAGAGGACAGAGGGTAGGGTGGGTCACTTGTTACCGCTGGGAGGTCAGAGTTAGATACAGATCTCAGCTTGGCAGATACTCAGAATCCCCAAGGGCGCCAACTTCAGTGTCCCTGGAGCTTCCTGCCTAGGAGTTGAATCTGATGCCCGCCCAGCTTCTCTGCCTGCCCCGCTTATCCATGAGATTCTGGGATTGGCTCTTTGCTTTTAGGGTTATGGAACCTTGATGCTATGCAAGGACAAAGCGCCTTCTGCCTCACCACCAACCTCGGGTAAGCTCCTGTCTTAGCTAGGGTTTCTATTGCTGTGAAGAGACACCATGACCATCACAACTCTTATAAAGGAAAGCATTTAACTGGGGCTGGCTTACAGTTCAGAGGTTTAATCCATTGTTATCATGGCAGGAAGCACGGCAGTGTGCAGGCAGACATGGTGCTGGAAAAGGAGCCGAGAGTTCTACATCTGGATCAGCATACAGCAGGAAAAGAAAGCCACACTGGGCCTGGCTTGAGCTCCTGAGACCTCAAAGCCATCCCCCCACCCCCACACACAATGACACACATATTCAACAAGGTCACACCTCCTAATAGTTCTATACCCTGTGCGCCTGTAGGGACCATTTTCTTTCAAACCACCACAGCCCTTGTGACCCACCCACAAAGGCTTACATACTCCTGAGCAATCTGCTAAGGCTTCATAAATTAACCTCGTAACATAGTTCTGACCAGTGCTTGCTCCCTATTCACTCAACTTTGGCCTTTGACAATATCATGCCTGGCAAACGCCAAAGCATTCTGTGCAAGGAACTGTTTCTCATCCTCCTGCTTTCAAAATCTTTCAAAAGCAGGGGCACAGAGAAGGCACAGGAGCTTGCTTGCCCGTGGTTGGCCCAGTCCTGCAGGAGAGTGAAGTCCAGGGGTGGATGAGGCCAGGTTGTCCAATGAAATGCTTAGCTCTATGGAAAAGTGTCCTCAAGCTCTGCCTGTAAGGAAGGGTCTAGAAAGTTCCCTGGACTCGTCAAAAAGGACTTGAGGGTAGGGAAAGGCCATCCATGACTATCTGAGATTCTTGGGGCAATCTAGAACCCAGCTCTCAGCGGGCTAGTAGGCCAGTGCCTGTCTGGTTGGACACTCAGGCCACAGCTGACCTCTCACATAAACACCAGCACTAAAGGGGAACTCTGCCTCATCTCTTCCTCCATCCCTACTTCATGTCTTGTAGCATTTCTTCCACCTATTTCTCTATCTCCAGCCTGGCACAAGCCTAAGGATTGTTTACGTCCCTTATGGGAAAACTCTTGTATGAAACTTCTGCTGACACCGTTTGGGCCCCCTGGGTTCCTCATGGTCTAGACACACGTGCAGTCTTGCTTCTAGTGTTGGCATGAAGCAAAAGCAGTAGAGTGCACCCTCAGCTCCCGTCCCAGACTCAAGCGTGTCGCTTTTCTTTTAGTGCATGCTCTGAGACCCGCAGATATCCAAGTGGTGGCAGCTCTGGGAGACTCTCTGACTGTAAGGACTTTTGAGCCCAGGGGTGGGAGCAGGCCATGGGTGTGGCAGGGGTGGGAGAGGGCCATGGGTGTGGAGGGGGAGGGAGCAGGCCATGGGTGTGGTAGGGGTGGGCCATGGGTGTGGCAGGGGAGGGAGCAGGCCATGGCTAAGGTGGGGCCCTCCTAACTCCAAAGCCTGCACTCCCATCTTCTGCAATCTCTTACTCTTCTGCCCCAGCTCTGTCAGTCCAAGAGAATGACAATAATCTGATTTTTATAATTGCTTCATCAAGTAGGTATGCAAGAAAAATTGTTTTAAAAAATGAACCAAGTATTCTCAGTTGGCAAGGGTTTTGAACACGCAACAACACTTTTTGATTTAAGCAAAACTTTGTTATTTTGACTCAAAATTCTCCTAACCATGCCTGTGTAGGTACTCGTCTCCCTCCCTTTTGATCAGCCCAGACCCTCTTCTGTTTCCTCCACATCAGGGCAGAAGGCAGCTTTATCCTTCAGTGGTGCATAAGAGTCTGCTCTGGCTTTCAACGCTGGGCTATGCTGCCATCCCAGGGTGCCACCTTCTGGCACCACAGCTGGGGTTTTATAACCACCTTCCTGGAGGCTCTAAGGGGGGAAAACAGAGATGAGGGGATTGGGGATTTAGCTCAGTGGTAGAGTGCTTGCACAGCAAACACAAGGCCTTGGGTCGGGTCCTCAGCTCCGGGCAGGGCGGAGAATGAAGGATTTTATTGGAGATCTCTCCACCACCGTGGCTACAGCCTAAACATATCGTCTATGTCCACAAAGACCGACATGGCCTTACTGCTGGTAATATTATCGACTTCACTCCAATTTGTAAAGCAGTTGCGAGTCTTCCAGGCTTTACAGCTATGAACCCAGTTGGGACCCAAACCTCTCCTGTGGAAAGACATGCTTAACTTCAGTTCAGTAACTGGGCATCTGGAGTGGGGGAGGGCAAAGCTGGGAAGGAGGGTCACAGACTGGGTCCCCTCCCTCCCAATCTTTATAACATTCTTGCTACCCTGTGTGTACTGGGAGCTGTGTCTTCAGAACCCATGTTATTTTCATAGCTCCCACTTTCTCTCTGACTTGTTGGTTTTCCTGTGGAATTTGATGTTCTCAAAGGCTGGCAATGGAATCAGCTCCCAAGAAGGTGACCTCTCTGATGTCGCCACACAGTATCGAGGACTGTCATATAGGTAATGTTGGTCTTTCCCCTCCTTTTCTACAGGGATTAGCCTGTTTGTTTATTTTCTTACTTTTTTTTTTTTTTTTTTTTTTTTTTTTTTTTTTTTTTTTTTTTTTTTGGTTTCATGGATTTGTTTTGTTGCCAGGGTCTCAGGGAATCTGGGTGGACCTTAACACTCTATGTTAGGAAGGGTGACCCCGAATCTTTGACCTGCCTGTCTCTAACTCCCAGCTTCTGGGATTGCCAGAAGCTGTGCACTGGATGGGGCATGGGTTTAGCTCCTATAAACTGACAAATTCCAAACAGCAAGGACCAGGTCTAGAAAGGGCTTTCAGAGAAACAGCTATGCATTTCTGCAAACTATGAACATTGACTGAATGGAGAAGATAATTTGCTGTTAATGATCTCTTATTTTTAAATTATGCAGAAAAAGTAAACCAAGGTTCTTACCAAACTCCTAGGTCAGCAAATCCAACATGAAATGTGCCCGAAAAGCACCAAGTCCTTGAGTCTCCACCTGTCCGTTTGCATGTCTTTGTCCACACCTTGATGCTACTATGTATGTCTGCATGTATGTATTCATGTTGTTTTGTAGTCACACCTCTGCTTGTGTACCTTTACGTGTACACCTCTATATAGAAAATGGCCAAGACCCAATACTCACTTCCGGAGAAAATGATGGAGACAAAGTTGCAATCCGTGGGTAGCCCCAAGCAACTCCTGTGTGCCAGCACAGGGGTAAGAACTGAGATGGGAGTCTGAGGGGCTGTATACCTGGCTAGTGTTCTTTAGAAATTAAAGTTTCCTGAGTGCCACAGGGTGGGAGAGGGGAGAGGAACCAGCCCTGCCAGCAAGGATGGAAGGCTTCCCAGAGAAAGTGGTGCCCAGCATGCTATTAGGCAAGTGAAGGGGTGAGAAAGGGTACCCCAGATTCTGACATAGGGAGGAGCCCAGGCTAAGGGTGTCAGGTGAGCATCTGAGTGTTAGTTGTGTCACGCTTCTTTCTTTCCTAATAAAGTTTTGCTTCAAAGCAATTAGTGAGCAGTTAAGAATATATCTGGGAAAACTAGACTGCCACGAGAGGGCAGAGTGTCTGCACAGACACAGTCCCTGCTTCCTTTTCCAGACTGCACTCACTTCAAGGATAGGGAACGAGGTGGGGCCATCAGAGCTAAGCAAAGCCCCTGTGTCCCAAGGAAAGAGAGAGGCAGAACTGCAGAGCTTGTAGGCACCCACCAAGAAGTTCCAATACAAGGGCCACCTCCCCTGCCAGAACTAGGGAACTGTCTTTCAGCACAGAGCCCCCACATTCCCACTAGTCTTCAGCCAGGTCAGTGGTCTCCTGTGGGCTACCTGGAACGAAACAGAACCTCCACCATTACTCAGCACTCTCCTGACTGTTACCAAAGCTGTGAGGGCAAAGGTGGGGGGGCGGGTTGGAAAAGCAGAGCGAAAGGGGAGAAAGCAGGACTTACTAGCAGCTGCTCTTGGTCTCAGCTAAAGGAGGCTGTGATGTCATCATCACGTGAGGGAAAGCACACACAACCGTTGGCTCCAGAGGAACACCCTTGGGAATGGAAGTAACTGGCACAGCCTCAAGGTAGTTGAGAGTAGGGCTCCCAACCCAGAAACAAAGTCAGCCTTCCTCTAGACTTCCTGGGAAGGAAATGCCTGGACTTTCTAGTTATAATCCCAGTGACCCGTGGCCAATGACTGTTGTCACTTTAAGTAAAAACCCTAATTTGTCTTAAATGTCCCCAGTAGCTTCCTGCAAGCTCACCTGTGCGGGAGATGACCACTCCAGGTTAGTCTGAGTGACAGTGGTAGACCACACAGACAGGTGTTTCTGCGAGTTGTTTCGTGGAATATTAGCTGTCCAAGAGGGGAGTTCTCCTGTATGTGAGGGAAAACGTTACCTGCTGTTTCCTTCGTGTGCATCCGAGCATAGTACAGGCTCTGAGAAGTGCTGCATCGAAGACCTCTCTTCATGCTTTATGTTTGATCCAGGGTTTCCTTGATTTTAGAATTTTCTTCCCTCGGGATATCTGTTAACAACTCCTGGGTAATGGCCATGAGGTAGACTGATCAGAGGAGAGCAAATTTCTGAGCCCTTTAAATGATTCCAGGAAAATTCAGAATGAAATAGTAGGAACAATGGACCTCATTATAGTCACAGGATTGGGGGCCCCCGGATTCCTGGGGGGGATGGGTGATTGTGAGCAGGACGTGTAGAGGTTTGGCTGTTTCCAAGGTCCCTTGGCCTATGAGCCTGTGGCCCTGTGGGTGCCCTCCTTGCCAGCTAGCTTACCACTGAGTCTGTCAGGGAGCTTTCTTGCAATGGATCTCAACCTTCCTGATGCCGAGATCCTTTAATAACAGTCTCTTGTGCTGTGGTGACCCCCAACCATAAAATTGTTTTCGTAATTTTTAATACAAAAAAACTGTAATTTTCTGTTACGAATCACAATGTAAATATCTGTGTTTTCTGGTGGCCTTAGATGACCCCCTGTGAAATGGTCATTAGATCCTCCAAGGGTTCACAGCCCACAGGTTGAAAGCTGCTGCTTTTTTCTTCGGTAGCCATATGCTGGCTTGTTTGGGAGTATCCCGTGGACCAAAATAAAATTTATTTACCCAAAGCAAAATGCATCTCCTTGGTTTTGTTTTATTAGGTCTTCAATCCCACATTTCTGACACTCTTTCAACACACATTCCTAAGCACCTACCGTGCCTTTCTGCACAGTGGGTAACAACAGATGAGCAGAGTTGAGCCATCACTCTCATGAGTCATGGATAACATTCGCTGAAGAGCCTAACGTAGACTAGATGTTTGACACTCGTGTCTCCTTTCATGTTTGCATGGTTCTGATCGAAACGTTGACTTAAATACTTTAACTTCTTTGTGTTTGTGTAGTTGCCTTTTATCCTCTTGGACATCCCATTATAAAATGGCGCTGAGAACATGTGCTGGTTTCGCTCTGCCACCATCTTTTTTTTTTTTTTTTTAAGTACCAAGGTACTTTTAAGAAATGACAGTAGATGGAACATGATAAATGTATGTGTTTATGTGTATTATCCTGTTTGTCTTCTGCATGTTTGTCTCTCAATAAGAGAAGGTTCTGAAGCCTTCACATAGAGCTAGAAAAGACTCTGTGATGACAAAAATCTGAAAGGCTGACCACAGGCCTAGATATCATCCCGTGGGGGAGAGAACTGAGTGGTGTGGAGGGCGGAGTTTGCCCCAGCTTCCTTGTCTCCACCTTGTTTAAGCCCTTGACCAGCCTGGTAGGACACAGTCCAAGCATTCCTTGACTGAAGAGCAACTTTGATTCATGGCCGTCTTTGAGAGGTCTCTTCCAGCAGATGCTAACTAAGGCCATTTTCTCAGAGCCCCCTGGCCTGAAATGACATGCTGGAACTGAGCAAAGGGGCACATAAGAAAAACAAACAGTAAATAACAAATATCTGAGCATCTATTTTTTTTTTTAAGAGAAATAAGTATCTCCTTTAACCATGTGGAAGGAGATACAGTGTGTTTTGTGCTTAGGCCAGATAAAATGAGACAGGGCAGGCCATTGGAAGGCAGCAAACTTCCTCCTGTCCCCAGAATCTTCCATTAGAATCTACCTGATACTGGGCAGAATTGGCTTCTCTCTGTTCTCAAGGTTTCCAGCTCAAGCTGGGTCTTAGTTACCCTTAGCAATTAACCTCCTGGCACCTCAGTTTTCTACTGTCACATGGAGATGTCCACAACTAACTTGTAAGCTTGGGACAGGAGAGAGAACAAAGCCTACCATGCAGTCCGTGCTGGGTTCCCAGCATCCTTAGCTAAGAGTGCCCCCTCCATGTGGATGAAGGAAAGGGGGGACAGTGCACTGCTGAATCTAGAATGACCTCAGGGTCCCTCAGACTCTAAGAAGGATGGGGATTGCTCTTTGGTAAAGTTTATATACTGACTGGGTTTCTCTCCTTCCCTGCCTTGCTCACTCCCTACAGTGCTGGTGGGGACGAGTCCCTGGAGAAGGTGACCACCTTGCCCAGTAAGTAAATACAGAGGGCTTCAGTGGGACTGTTCAAGAAAAGGATGGCACATTTTTAGAGACTAGCCCTCACGTGGGAGAGGAGGCCCCAGTAGTCAGCCTGAGGGGGTGGAATGGGAATCAGCCCGCAGACCTGGCTTCAGATTCTGCTTTCTCTTGAGGGCAGCAGCTCTCAACCTGTGCATCGAGACCCCTTGGGGGTTGAGCAACACTTTCATAGGGGTCGCCTAAGACTACCCTGCATATCCCATATTTACACCATGATTTATAACTGTAGCAATACATTATTTTATGGCCGGGCAGGCATGCTGGCACATGCCTTTAATCCCAGTACTTGGGAGGCAGAAGCAGGCGGATCTCTATGAGTGCAAGACCAGCCTGTTTTACAAGATGAGTCCAGGACAGCCAGGGCTCTGTTACACAGGAAAACCCTGTCCCAAAAATACGAAATAATAATGATAGTTGGGGTCACCATAACATGAGGAACTGTATTAAAGAGTCACAGCGTTAGGAAGGTTGAAAGTCACCGACCTAGGGCAAGCCACTAACCCCCTAAGCCATGAGTTTTTCCAATTTGGCCTAAGAAATGCTGGGGCTGATCTAATAGAGGCCTTTCACTGCACCATAATTTGGGCAGAGAAAAGTACTTCGATAAGCGAGAGACCCTTCCAACCTTGTCTGTCATGTCATCACATCATCCCGACTGAGAGAGACCCTAGTTTCTGTCAGGCATATGTGCTAGAGTCTGCCTTTCCTCTTCCAGATATCCTACGGGAATTTAATGGAAACCTCACAGGCTATGCAGTAGGCACCGGTGACAGCAATTCTACAAACGCATTCCTTAACCAGGCTGTCCCTAGGGCAAAAGCTGAGTATGACATTTGGGGGGCTGTGGAGAGGGGAAGGGAGGCATGTGGTCAGTTCCTCAGACACCCCATAGAGACCTGCAAAGGGTCACTTCACCCACCTGCAGCAATTATTTTGAGAGTACTCTTTTCTGTACCCCCATAACCAAAGCATGGAGTTTAGAGTGGCCTTGGACATGGAGAGGAGTCGTGTCCCTACAGTTGTCACCCAACTCTGTGGTCAGGCTTTCACACACCTCACCATCTAAGAGTTGAGCTGACTGAGCAATATCGCCAAGTCTTGAAGCTCGCCCTAACATAATGGTGCTAGCGAGTGTCTCTCCCGCAGAGCCTCACAGGGAGGGCCTGACCTGTATGATCAGGGAAGGCCTACAACATGGAAGTCAAGATTTCCCACCTAAAGGCACCTCTGGGAAAGTCTCATCATCCCCCAAGCCCTGGCTGGAGCTAACAGAAAACAGAAAAGAGACATCCAGGGGCTGCTGAGGCCAAACTGCCTAGCCTCCTGGGACGGTCTCTCAAGGGGGCACTAATTCTTCTCCTGGAGGCCCAGAAGCCTGGGTTTCCTACTCTCCATGGTTCTTCCAGCCATTGTTCCAGCCCACACCCTCTAGTTGGTGGGCATGTCCCCAAGACCTGTCTACTGGGCTCTGTGAAAGCTTCTGACCTACCTTTCCCCTATCCTACACAGAGTCCACGATGCTATGGCTCCATCACTCAGCCTTACACCGAGAACCATAAGTTAGAATCCCAAGCACGCATGGGTCATCATTTGCTCTCCCTCTGTTTCTGAAAGAGGCATCTAATGGGGATCACAAAACAAGTTACACATGTAACACACAGTGGTCATGTATGTATGCACATATGTGTGTACATGATTGACTAACATGTGTGCAGGCCCACGTGAGGAATCGCAGCCACTGTGACAAACAAGAAGGGATTGTGCTAATGTGAATGCTTTCATGGTCACTGTACCTAAGCATCAGAGCCTCAGCTTCCTGGCAGCTAGGAAGAAAGGGAAACATTCTCAACTTTCACACAGCCGATTGCATGCTCTGTCCCAGCTCCACAAAAGAGGCAACTGAGTTGGCTGCAGTGGCTCACACCTGTAATCCACGTGGTGGAGGACTCGAGCCAGCCTAGGTTATGCAGTGAAATCCTGCTTGGGAACAGAACAATGAAGGCAAATGGACTCTTAGTTTATGAGATCATGAGCATGAAGTGAGATCCGTAGTCGCTTTGACTACAGCCCAACCTGCTGTTCACAAGACCATTTGCCACAGTATATTTAAATATTTATTTCGAATGTGTTGAGATGTATTTCTAAATATGTATTTCATTCATCCTTTCTGTTCCCTCCCCCCAGTTCTCTTCTTCCTGACAAGGTGTGTGGGTTGGATGTCCTGTCTCTTGCTCTCTGTTGAAGTTCGGCCACACATAAATACCATTCTGTAATGATCTTTTAAGTTTGGGCTACTCAGTCTCTCAAATAGTCATCCCTGTGGCCTGTGAGCCTTGGAGTCCCTGCAGCTCATGTAGCATCATGGAAGCCCTGTACATAGGCCCTGTAGGGTAAGAGGACAAAGATGGACACTTCCTCAGCAGAACGACTGACCTTCTCTCCTCAGGAACCTTGCAAGCCAAGTCCAGACTCTGGTTCAGAGGATGAAGAGTGACCACGTGAGTCAGATTGATGGTTACTGGTAAAATAAACGGTTGTTGACTAGCCAACCAAGACCTTCCCAAATGCAATGGTCTGCCATGAAATTGAGCGAGCTCCCTGTTGTAAAGGCATTCAAGCAGAGACAGGGAGGCCCTTGTCTAAAGCCTTCCAGAGGATATTACATCAATGGGGAGAAAATGGTTGCTGGTCACCATGACCTTGAGGTTCCATCCTGTTGCCAAGATCCTGGTCTATAAATAAGCCTCGAAAATGCCATCAGCTCTGAGGTTCCAACTGAATTATTTCAAGTGGACAAGGAAGTCACAGGGGCTGACTGGATTTCCTAGAGCTGTGCTGGTTTGTCGGAAATGATGACAGTTTTCCTCCCTCCCGATATAGAGAGTGAACTTCCGCCAAGACTGGAAGGTCATCACAGTGATGATTGGGGCCAGTGACTTGTGTGACTTCTGCACAGATTCGGTAATGGGATATGGTCTGGGCCTGATCCTGGCTTTGACCATCGGTCTTTGGGGATCTTCTCTATGAGAGAACCCCACAACTTACCCTAGGGGGCATTCAACCACATTCCACACGTGGACACATAACCCATGCACACGTTCATGCATACTCCTCATAGTTGGCCTTGTGCTGACTGGTATCATATGCCTGTCCCAGGTAGTCAGGGACCAGGGAGCACATATATGCTGCTGCTTCTCTTTCTTACAACTCCTGAAAGAGAAGACATTATGGACCCCAAGCATCTGGGAGAGCTTTCTCCACTTTCCACTGTGGTTAATGGTTCCAGTCTTTTAACTGGCCTGTAGCTCTAACAACAGTGAAGTTAGGCACCCAGCTTAGATTCTGATGTGCTGATTTACTCACAGATGGTGGTGAGAGGGAAACAAATCCACAGGGTTGGACCCAGAAGGGAAGCTCACAACTGCCCCTTCCTCCTCCTCACTGAAACCAACAACTCCTTCTCCCCACCCCCTTTCTCTTTCCAGAATCTGTACTCTGCAGCCAATTTTTTGGACCATCTTCGCAATGCCTTGGACATCCTGCACAGGGAGGTGGGTAAAGTTTTCAGGAACTTGGTTACAGATCCAGTATGGTGGAGATGCAGGTGAGAGAAAAGAGGAAGGGTGGAGCCAGTGGGCTTGGGCTCTGCCCCTATCCAGAGGCTGCTGTCTTATTCCCAAGTCAGCTACATTCTATTTGGAATGAGCTCCGGAGATTTGGGGTACGAAGAAAGAACATCCGTTGGTGTTAGCGGCTAGCCGATACCCAGGCTTGGCACTGCAGTTTTGAACCACAGAGTGTGTGTGTTGAGGGAGCCCCTATACCAGGCCTCACTTCTTTTACTCCACTGCTACCCTGGGGCAACAGCAAACTGCCCTTGCTATGCCTGGGGAAATAGCACTCTAACCGGCAGGTGCCGTGCTGGGTAACTGAGTCTCCTGTGTCTGCTCAGAAGTTGGCCCAAGTCAAGATGGCAGAAATTTGTCAGGAACCAATGAGCTGGCAAACAAGTGCCTATCATGCTGTATTTTGGCTCAGTAAATGATGGCTCAGCAGAGATGAGCCCTTAACATTTCACTATCCGTAGGCGCCATCTCTGCTGTAGCTGTGCAGGGCACTCCCCACCCACTGGTGTATTTGTGTCATGCGTGGGCTGCAGCACTCTACAGAGTAGTCTTGGTGGGTGGACCTGTCTCTTGAACTCAAGGGATGAGCTGAGCTGAAAGTCTAAAAGGAGCCTCTATCCAAACCCTGGGAGCCCTTGCTCACTTGCAGCCTTCTCTTTAGGTACCCAGAGCCCTGGTCAATCTTGTGGACTTCATGAACCCTGGTATCATACGACAAGTGTTCCTGAAGAACCCAGACAAATGCCCAGTTCACCAGGCCAGGTAGGCAAGCACTGTTCACCAGTTGAGAGATAGCCTAAGCCCTGGTCTGTCCTTCCCATTCAGCAGTGACCCTTCAGGGTCTCAGCTACTTAGTCTGTCTAAGGACTTGTGCTAGCATCATTCTGTTCTTGAAGGTCAAGGGCCTTGGTCCTGTCCTTTACCATATCCCAGATGGTAGGCAGAAACTTCTATGATAGCAAGAGCTACCGGGGCTACTGTTGAGAGACTGAGTAGCCCAAACTGAAAAGGGCTACTTTTCAGTGGTATTTGTGTGTGGTTAAACTGCAATGGAGAAAAAGAGTCAGAACAGCCAACCCAGGTCAGGAAGAAGAGAGTTAAGGGGGGACGGAAAGGATACGTGTTTTGCTGCTTTAAGTGGGTGTTGGGCACGCAGGTGTGTGATTCCTCATTCTTCACACCTTTTTCATTCACCCATTGACCTAACAAATCTCACAGAATTCACTGTGCCCCAGGCACCGTCCTGAACGCCTTAGAAAGACAGATGCCCTTGACTTAGGATTCTGACTTTTACAATGGCGAAATAGCCACATGCACTCATACTCAGACTCTAGTCTTTCCATGGACTGGAGATATGTAGTCCCACGCTCTCAAGTGACCCTGGAAGCAGCAGCAAGCTGCCCCAAGAAAGACCCCCCCCCACCACCACCACCAAGGGGAACAGCCAGGTTACTCTGGTGAATGGGGCTCTGATGTAATATTTGGCAGGGACAGCAAATGATTTCTCCTCGTTTTTGGGAGAGGTGATGCATCTGTGTGTGCATGTTTGTATGGGGGAGCACACACGTGCGGACGTGCATGCACACATTTGTGTGTGCCTGTGAAGGCCTGAAGTTGGTGCCGGGAAGCCATCCTTGATTGCTCTTCCACCTCATTCAGTGAGGCAGTGTCTCTCCGTCAGCCCCAGAGTTCACGGGTACGGCGAGTCTCACTAGGCAGCTTGCCCCAGCAATCCTCTGTCTCCATTCCTTAGGCTGTAATTACAGGTGGGCTGCTATGCCCACCCGGCATTTCGGGGGATTCTGGGAACCCAAACTCTGGCCCTCCCACTTGCACAGCAAACACTTGAACCAGGGAGGCATCTCCCCAGCCCAGAAAATGACTTTTAATTCACAGTGTTTCAAACTTGCCATGAGTTTATTGGAACGTAACATCCAGCCTTAAGTCAAAGGTCATCTTTAACTTTCCTCTTGATATTAAGTATATACGAATGTAACTAACTCATAATCAAAGGAAAGGGGTTGAGATAGTTTTGGAGGAGCATCCCAGGATATGAGCATCAGAGCGCTGGTTGGCCTGCTTCAGTACTAGAGGATGCATCGCTGTTTGTTTGTTTGTTTGTTTGTTTTAATTAAACATTGCATTCCCATTGCCTGAATTCATTTACTTGGGCCTAGCTTCTGAAGCCCAATCCTAGTACTTATTAAGGTGAACCCATTCAGACTTCAGATTCCTCTCTTTTGTCACTTTCTCTGGTGCCTGAACAGGTGTCTCAGAACCTCCAGGTGCCTGTGCTCTCAAATCAGGGCTTGAGTGAACTTTGTCTCCCCCCTCCCCGCCCCACCAGCTCTGGGTAGCCAGAAGCAGTCCCTGAATGGAGCTTCAGCTGTGGATCTTCTTGCCTCCCCTTTCTTTGTACAGTGTCCTGTGCAACTGTGTTCTGACCCCAGGGAAGAATTCCCCTGAGCTGGCCAGGTTGGAGGCCTTTGCTCAATCCTACCAGGTAAGGCAAAGGGGGGGGGGGGCTTCTACATCCTCCTCCTGTATTCTTCTTGCTACAGCCCAGAGCCCCCACAAGGGGAGGCATGAAGGAAATAGAGCAAGACATCAGCCATCTTGTGTCCCTCCCTTTGCTCCACCTAGCAGAGGGTCTCAGTTTCCCTGGTTGTAAATAGCCCAGTGGCATCCAAGGTGACAACACTGGTGTGGCTAAGATGCTGCCCTCCCCGGAGGACAGGGCAGCTATCATTGTTAGCCAGTAGGCCTGGGATGCCCCATGAAGCCACACTGGAGGCCAGCCTCTTCCTATATCCCTGCCCCCCCCCCACTCTCACACCAGTCCCCACAGGCCACAAGAAATGCAGGCTAGGAGCCTGGTGTGCTCTGGAGTGTCTTCTCTGTCTTTTGTTCTTCGTGGGACTTTCTTCCCAGCCCTTTAGAGATGGCAGGTTTAAAACAAAACTAAACAAACAAACAAAAAACAAAAAACAAACAAACAAACAAAAAACCTATTTCCAAAATCTCTGAAAGGGGATTTGCTATCAAAAGCATTTACATTATGTAAAAGACTGAGTCAGATTTCCTGTCCAAGTGGATGGGGACAGAGATACCATGCCCTTACCCTACCCTGTACTCAAGGCTGCTGCTTGTGTGTTGTTTGCAGAGTAGCATGCTCCAGCTGGTTGAGTCAGGCCGCTATGACACCCGGGAGGACTTCTCTGTGGTACTGCAGCCCTTTTTCCTCAACACCAGGCTCCCCGTTCTAGAGGTACGCTCCCTTGCCTCCACCTTGGGCTCTGGAGGAAGGACTTCTAGGGGCATCCTTGCAAAAGAACAATCAAGGCGAGAAATGGAGGACCTCGGCAGCATGAGAATAGTATCATTGGAAGGATACAGGGAGTTCTGCAGATGCTACGCCGGCATGCAAGGTGCCATTTACCACCTGAGCCCAGGCATTATGCGCCTCACAGATAAGATTGCCACAACTGCCTTTGAGGATGCTGTGACCCCACAGAACAGAAGGACAGAGATGTGACATGCCCTTCCTAAAATCAGAGATCGTATAAAAAGACAAGCAAAGCTTGTGGCTTCTCTCACATGTGGCCCCAGCCGTTTTAAAGGAGAGCTCAGGCGCTATGTCCCCACCTACAGGCCATGCCCTTTGCCTGGCGCTGCCTCTCAGCGCAGAACTCTGGGGGCAGAGCAGGTAAGGCCTCTATCCCAAGACCTCATCCAGAAGGAGAACAGAGCCGGGTCTCCAGGTGCTACAGAGAGAAGAGCTGGAGTCAAATGCCTGGCTAGCCTGATGCCAGCTCTGGCCAGGGTTGCTCGGTGCCCTCTTCCATCCTCTCTACCTAAATGCAGGGGATAAGGATTAGGAAGGAAGTGCACCATCCTCCAATTCCCACTCCCCACCTTCCTCTGTCACCCCCCTCACCCCTTTCCCACCCCCACACCTTGTTAGTTTAGTATTAGTTACTTTTTCTCATCTTAGTCACAAAATACCTGACAAAAGCCATTGAAGGAAGGAAGGGGGCATTGGTTCTGGCTCACTAGTTTTGGTCTAAAAGACACAATGTATCCTGGCAGGGAAGGCCTGGTGTCAGGAACTGAGGCAGCTGGTGGCCTTGCCTGCACTGCCAGGAAGTAGAGAATCGGGAATGCATCCCCAAGTGACCTCATCTAGAAAGTTCCTCATGAACATGCCCAGAGGCTTGTGTCTCCAGGGATTCTAGATCCCGTCAGGTTGATGTCAATATTAACTGATCCACCACTCACGACTCCTTGAGAACTGAGAAACTTGCTTCTTCTCTACAACATGAGTTAGGCAGTATACAAATGTGCCCAAACATAGAGTGGAGAACGTGGAGGCCAGAGAAGAAGGTACAGGCTTGAGGTCACCCAAACCTATTTATCTGCAGGATGCCCTCATGTCCCTCAGGTGTTCCCACGGAGGAGGGTTTTCTGTGGTCAGTCCCATGGACCACGTAGCCTATGGCTGCCTCTAACCCCACAGGACCTGCAGGAAGGTCCTTTTCCCTTTGTCTCTTTCAGGATGGACATCCAGATACATCCTTCTTTGCCCCAGACTGCATCCTCCCAAACCAGAAGTTCCACTCTCAACTCTCAAGAGCCCTTTGGGTCAACATGGTAAGATAAAGGACCGCTTCTGGTAGGCTAGCCTAGTGCAAAGCACCAGCCCTACAAAATGTGGGGCAGATCCAGAGGATCGGCAGCTGGCACAGCTGAAGAAGCCTACAGTGTGGCTGTAGGAAAGCCTGGAGATGGACTTGGCCGGGCTGCACTGCCTGCTGTCCTCTGTGCTTGGCAGCCATGATGAGGGAGGCTGTCTTCACAAAAGCCTATCAGGGGGCTGGGGAGATGGCTTCAGGGGTAAACCTCAGTTCAGAGTAAAAGCAGGTGTGGGGGCACTCTTCTATAACCCCAGTGCTGCGGGACAGAGATGCAAGGAGCTTGCTGGCCAGCCAGTCTCGCTGGAACAGCATGCTCACTCCCAAGTTTTTGTCAGAGTCCCTTACTCAAAAAATAAAGTGGAGAGCAGTAGCGAAAAACCCTTGACATTGACCTCTGACCTCCATATCGGCACATACAAGCATGGTTACCCACATATCAATGTGCACGCACACACACACACAGCAGGAAACCCTCATTTATTAAACCTTTTCTTTACACCGTTACGAAAGCTAGGCAGTTGAAAACGTGTGATCTCCTGTTAGCCCCTGCACAGCCCCACAGGAAGTGTTTTGAGTTTCCAGAGAAGCTAACTGACTTGCTCTGGATCCTGCTGCCAACATCTGACAGATCCTGAAGTCAAAGCCAAGACCCCAAAATGTTCTGAGCCTTCCTGCTGCAGGAGGCTGCCAGGGAGTGTTCAACAGAAACAAACATGCTTGGTGCGTTTTTCTTTTCTTCCCTGATCAGCTTGAGCCTCTGGGAAAGAAAACGGATACTTTGGACCTGAAAGCATTCATAGCCATGGCCTGCCCAACCCAGGTAATAAGGGAGGAACTGCTTTGCCTGTCCTTATCCTTCTCCTCTTCCTCCTCTTCTTCCTCTTCCTTCAGTTGGGCTTGCTCAACCCCTAGGAGAGATGGGCTTGGAGGAGGGGGAAAGGGAAATGCTTCCTTGGAGATGGGTGATACAGATGGGTCCACACAGAAAGGAGCCTGGGCAACAGAAGCCAGGAGAGCAAGAAAGTGTGGAGCAGATGGGAGTGGCTAGATGTGGGTGGGAGGGCCAAGAGAGGGACCAGAGAGCCCAGAGCCTGCACTGGGTATTTTCCCTAGTGGGTGTCTGGCCAATGATGGAAGCCACAAAGGGAGAGCTTGAGTGTACCAGCCTGAATTGGCATAAGGGACCGCTTAGGGCTCCTTTTAAGGAGGAATATGCTAGATGTGACTTCAGGCCTGGAGTGGGGGCAGGTTCACGTTCCCATTGCCTTCAGCTCCTGCTTCTGATCTTGTCTTATGGCTTTTTAACCAAATATGGCCAAGGCTAGAGAGCCCTTAGTGGCCATAAAAGCAGAGCGCCTGACCTAATCTGGGAGGCTGGGTTTCCAGCCTGGGTCAGGCAGCCACCAGCCTCTCCCACCCTCCCTACCAGGCAGAGCCTCAGCCTAGGCTCCCAGCTCCCTTGGGATAACTGCTGGGGAGCCCAAGAAAAGGGGAACCCATACCCTGCTCCATGCTCCTTGTCAGCTGTGTTTTCATCTCAGCCTTTAGTGCCTGGCTCAATCTGTTATACTGTGGGCCAGATTGGCAAGAAGAAGGGAGAAGAGCAATGGGTTCCGTGACTGGATCTGGTGCTCCAAGCAAAGAGAGTGACTCTCAGTGTGCATGGGTGCATGAGTCCCAACAGTTGATCAGATGCTGGGGGGAAAAAAGGGCTTGGGGGACGTTCCTCGATGCCATGTGTAAACATACTCACTGCCCCTTCCCCAGGCTGCCCAGGGGTGTTAAGGGAGGGGCCTGGACAACCTGGGCAGTAAGGAGCATCTGAGGACTTAAATCAATGATCACACCATAATTTCGCTTCCCTTTTCTTTGGGCACTCTTGTATGTATGTGTGTGTACATGCACACACGGAGGCCAGAGGTTGATGTAGTAAGTCCCATGAATCCTCCTGTTTCCACCTCTGGCTTCTTGGATAGGCTCTGGGGATTCAAATTCAGGTCCTCATACTCGTGTGGCAAAGACTTTGCCAACTGAGCCATCTCCCTGGCCTAAAATTGAGTATCTCAGTATGATCAGTAGAGCCATACTGAATACCAACCACAGGAGTCCCCTCCAGTGTGTCAACCCTCAGCCATCATGAGCTCTTCCTCCCAACAAGTATATTGTTTGCCAAATTGAGGATGCATCCTGGGTCAGGGAAAGTTCCTTCTGTGTGAGCCCGAAGGCAAAGTATGCCCTCTTTGTCCCAGTTCAGGCAGGGAACCCTCAAAGGGGTGATGCTCTACCTCGAACCTCAAGCTTACCTCCTCCATTCCGGACAGAGCCTGACCTAACTAGCGATGAGGTGAGGGGAGAGATCCAGATTCCTAGAGCCTGTAAAAGCCCAGTCCAGGAGAAGCTGTTACTAAGCAACCCTGGAGCTCATTCCAAAAGGGTCCATCTGTTGGCTAGCCCAGCTTCACTGCACAGCATCTCAGGTGCCATCTGCTCCCTGCCCTGTGCCTCAGAGCCATGCAGAAGTCCACCGTGTCTCTGTGAGCTGATGGGGCCCAGGCAGTGCATATTTCCATCCAGGCTGTGTCTAAACATAGAAGCACCAAGCAGGATGGGGGTGGGGGGAGGCGGGGGAGGGGGGGGAGCGGGGCAAGGCAGCAAGCTGAGAGTGAGTACTTCCAGTGCCCTTCCCTTCTCCAGCCCCCAGCCTCACTGCTACCACATTCTGCTGTTCCAGGAAGGGGGACTTCACAGCGCACCGTGGCTTTGGGATGTATTCACAGGTTGGCTGAATTATGTACAGCTGAGTCTTGATTAGCTCTGTGGACTGTTCTCCCTGCCTGCATTAACTGTCTCCCCGGCCAGTTCTTTCCCTAACCCCAGAGCTGAGCCATCTGGAAAATGAGCTCCGTCTTCTTTCAGCTTCTTTTCTTCTCTTCCTTTGTCACAGTCAACTTGCTCTTCCTTGGCTGGAATCTGCCCCTTCTTGGATTTGGAAAGCCTTAGACACCTTCATTTTGTTCTGTCTCATCTGGCTGCCTCCCTTCCCACCTTTCAATGGCATCCCTATGTCTAACCCTAAAAACGCCCCTCTCAGACTTTCCTGCCTCAGTCTTACTGTCTTCTCTGAGTGTGTGTGCATCCTCTCACCGAGGTTGATCTATTTCTAGAGCCCCCCACCCCCGAACTTCATAGCAACAGCTTCCTTAGTCTCTCACTCACCACCGTTCTTCCTTTCCCAGACACCAACCCTATATTTCCAAACCCTTAAAACACATTTCCCCTTGGAAGCTACATATGGTATAAAATTGCTGCTCCTACCAAAAAAGGGAGGTAGGAGAATTCAATGTCTATGGAGCCCAGCAGAAAAGCCCCCTCCCTTCTCTGCAGAACTGTCTTTTATCTAGCTGTGCAGCAGCCTAGTTTGCTGGCCGCTGACTCAACTTCTGGCTCTCACCTGGACTCTGCCTCCATGGCAGCCCATGGCAACCAGGCAGCATCCTTTCTACCTGCTCAGGCTGGCAGCCAGGAATCTCTCACGAAATCAGCTCCACCCCAGGCCTTTAAACCAGTCTGACTCACGTGCACCAAGGGATGGAGAGCCAAGAAAGGCAGAATTCCAAGGTCTCTCTCTCTCCTCTTATTCCTTCAGCACTCTCACTTCTCCCCCAACTAATGGATCCTATGGTCAGATAAATAGTTATGTGACTCCTAGCTCTTCCAGCAAGGTAAAAATGGTCTGTGTTTTCTGCTCTCTCTTGTGCTGGCCACACTGGTCCCAGCTCCAGCCAGGGCTTCTCTGTGGAGGGAGACTCATAATTAGCACCCACACCCAGTCTTGTCCCGAGGGATGTGTGGTCCCCAAGTCTTGCATCAGTCCGTCGGCAAATTCCAAACTCCTGGGTCTGTAGTTCTTCCATTGCTTGGGAGTATCTCATGTCCTTCTCCCTTGTGCCTAAAGGGACAGATCTGCTGCCTTCATCTCAGTACTGCTGTGGGCACAGGAACTGGACACGGGTCCAGGTCTGTCTTCTGCAGAAGGCACCCAGGCTGCCCTCCTGGGTGACTGTTGGCATGCAGATGACACTGATCGGAAACAGCCTAATTAACTACGCTGAGTGCCACTGCAGGCTTGTCTGTCTTGCACTGGTCTGTCAGCCACCACCTGCATGTGGCTGGCCTCTGTTTCAGATGGGAGTGCCAACACTGAGAAGGGAAGGGGAAAGAGGCCCCAACATTTTAACCCTCCTCTTCCTCCTCCCTCTCTCCTCCTCCTCCCCTCCCTCTCTCTTTCTCCTTCTCCTCCCCTCCTTCGCCTCCTCCCTGAGCCAAAATAAAACCTTCTCCAGCTGAGTTTACCGTGGAGAGTTAGTTTACAACCACCTGGAGCTGATCTCTAACGACATCTTTTCCAACCATCTGGCTTCCCCTTCTCATCTCCCTGCACCTCTTTTTTCCAGCCTTGGTCTTTCTACTCCACAAGCATGTTCCCTGAGTGTCCCTAGCCCTGGGTCTATCCCATTATTTTCTGGTCCAGACCTTAGGTTGACCTCGCTTCACTCCATTTTGTGTGTTTTCCCCTCCCCTGTCCTTTCCCCTGGTTCTCCTTCGCAACTTCCTCCTCCCTTCTTTGATTAACCCGTCACCTGCAACCGGGTGGGCTGGGAGTGTTGACAGGGCTTGGATCAGCACTGATTGTACAGCAGATAGGTGAGGAGAGCCTGGCAAGCAGGTTCGTCAAGGGGGTAGCACACGGCACAAGGAAGAAAAAAAATAGGACAGATAATAGACTACATCAGTAATCTTAATCCTTCTTCTGAAAGAAAAACACTGAAATGTGATTCTTTGGCCAGAAAAAAAAAAAAAAAAAAAAACCCACGAAGAAAATTGGTAAGCCTGAGAGAGCTGTAGAGATGTGTAATTGCTACAGACTACATGAGCTCATGGAGCCCAGGCGGCAGGAGGTGTAGGGCTTTCTCTAAGCCTTTTATTTGTGCCTCCCTGGTTAATAAGCGTTTACAGAATCCCTTCCGGGAAGGACTGAAGTTCTGTCTGTGCAGGCCTTTCCATTTGGATGCAAAACCCTGACAAATAAACCTAGAAGGCAGGCTGGTTAGCTCACCTGCAGCCTTCGTGCTGTTAGATAACCTCGGCGTAATTTATCTTTCCTCCTAGGACGAGCCCTTCCTGAGAACCTTCCGGAACAGTAACTACACGTACCCTACCAAGCCAGCCATTGAGGTAAGCTATGACTCATGCCTGTGTCTCTTAGATTCAAGTCAGTCCCACCTGCCAGGGACTTGGGGCGTGGTGCAGATTTCACTGTTAGTTCAAGCACAAATATACCCGTCTTACATACTGGGCATTGGAATGCACAGAAAAGGGTCCAGAACCAAAGCCCCAGGATAGTCCTGACTTGTTCTCAAGTTGCCTACCTGACGTCAGCGGCCAAGAGGAGGAAGTGCCAGCGATCAGTGTGTGCTGACCTTTGCTGTCCAGGGCTCTGCAACATTGTTTTTAGTTAAGTGGCTCAGCCTTGCAGAGTTGGACAGTGGGGTGGGGTGGGGGGGTACCAGGAGGTGAATATTACTGTTGGGGGTGGGAAGGGAATGTGAAGTGCCATCAACTTCCTGAAGATGGAAACCTAAACTCAGTGGGAAGGAATCTCTGTGCCAGGGGTGTGGCCCCAAAAGGAAGCTGACGCACATCCACACCAGACCCATCCTTACGAGGTGCAAATCATTTAGTCCTGCTCTGAGCTTTCAGGACCCTGTGACTTTAAGGATTGACACTCCAAAAATGGCTTGCCAGATCCTGGACCACACCACACCTTGAAGGACCTAGGCCTGGTCCAATGGGACAGAGACTCAAACATTTCACATTTGTGCTCAGGGCTGGTGGGGATTCAGAGCATTTGATGTGGACCTGACCTGGGTAGTCAGAGCCCAGTGGGGAGTTCACAACTGTTTATTAAGCATCTAATATGTGTCACACACTTTTTCAGGGAGTTGGAGTAGATTGAACAGATGGGAGACCCATCTGCTGAGTTGAGGCATCTAGGACATAGCTAAAACGATCACTTGGGATAGGGACAGCCTTTGCTCAGTGAAGGGAGATGGAACAAAGCACAATAAGCCAGGGGAACGGTGGCCAATTCTGGTGCACCGTAGCTGCTTAGCCTGTCTGAGAAGGGGAGGTTTGAACATGCAGGATAAAAAGATGCCACCTGCTTGGAGAGCCAGAAAAGTCCAAGCGAAAGGATCAGAGAGCATAGACCCTGGGGGCAGGAGGTGAAGCTGAGTGTAAGTGAGGGGGGAGAAGGTCAGAGAGGCTGGAGTCAGGGCATGGGATGTGGTGAGTGAAGAGTGTGGGAGATGGGATGAAAGCAGTGCTCAGGGCCAGGACACACACAGCCTGCATGCCCAGGAATGGAGGTTAGGTTTCAGCTGGAGAGTGAAGGGAAGCCATGGGAGGTTTGAGGATTTGGTCTTTAAGAGACTGGCAGACGTCAGTGAGTGCTTTTCGAGATAGTGTTGCATGTAGTCCAGGCAGACCTAAAACTTGTCACGTGGCCAAGGATGACCTTGAACCCCTGATTCTCTTGCCTCCACCTCCCAGGTGCTGGGATTTTGGGTGTGTACCACCACACCTAGCTTTCGTTTAAGTCTATGTTTGGTTTTTGAAATATGCTATCACTGTGTTATAGCCTGGTCTCTAGTTCACAGTGATCCTCCTGCCTCCTAAATGCTGGGATTAGAGGCGGGAACCACTAAACCTAGAAGAAAGACCTTTCATAAGCCAACAGAAGCACTGAGACTAGCCCCTGTGGGAGTGCCAAGGAAGCGACAAGTGTACCGTCCTATTAAAGGGGCGGCTGGGAGCTCTGCCATCTTGGTAACCCAAAGGGGTCAGGCCCTGCTTGAACCAGTGACCGAATTCCTGTGTGACTGAGAAGTCTCGTCAGCCAGGCATTCATTTGTCCATTCCCCCTTCCTTATTGGATACTACTAGGAGCAGCACCCTGCTGAGTGCTGGATTGGCAGTGGTGAAGAGTGGGGCTGGGCCTGTTCTCCTGGATCTTCCTTCTCAGGGATCTTTTCTCCCACTCTTGGCAGACTTTAAAACTCAGGCTAGAAGGGTAGGTGTTTTAAAGTAGGCAATATCAACACCACCTCTTTTTTTTACAAAGGCAGGGTCCTGGGGGTTATTCTGGACCTACTTGGTATACACAGAGCAAAATGGCAGGACCCTGGGAAGCCCTGGTGACATGGTGTCTTCTACTCTGTGACAGGTGTGCATGCTCAGGTCTGATCTGTATGTTCAACCCACATAGAACATGCTTAACTATCAGAGATCTCTATGGTGCAAGATCTCTATGGCTCTAGAACTTGCTTTTGTTTTAAGTCGCACTTTTCCCAAGCACAGTGTTCCTGTCTGCCTGTTGTTAGCTTCCATAAAAGATCTCACCAGCCTGGCAAAATCACTGTGACCTGTTGAGCAGGCCCCTGGAATAAACTGATCTACTGGACTAAGCAAATGTTTAGGAGACCGATTGTCAAAGCCCCACCCAGCCACCCACATACCCACATGAAAGCCACACTTATGTTAAAGATTCTTTAAGGTTGATCCAAATTTCATGAGTGTAGAGAGTTAGAATGTGTGGATCCAGAGCCAATTCATCTTGTGCTTTTTTTTTTTTTTTTTTTAGTCCCCTTAGTAGCTATTCATTGTCTAATTCTGTGCTCAACCTAAATCCTTGTGATTATCAGGGGAAACTTTAAAAAAAAAAATACAGTGACTGGACAGGCGGACCACTTGCTTTCATGAGCACTAAAGCTAAAAATGTCATCAGGTAGCATCTGAGAGGACATTTTCCTTCCTCGCTGTAACTCAGACATCTGACGTTTCCATCAATGTACTTCTTTTGTTCTGTGACTATAAAAACTTCACAGAACCATTTCTACATTGGAACATGTTATTTGAGGCAACCTAAATCTATGTTCCTGGGCCATGGTCGCTCTATTCTCTCTTCTCTCTCTCTTTCTTCTGAAAAATCAACTTCCTCCCTCTGAGGCAAGAGTTGTGTTTTGATTGACAGTTAGCCTCCCTTCCTATGAGGTGAAAGCTGTGTTTAGATTGACAGTTTCTCCTCGGTGGCTGAGGGGGGGATGTCTTAAGAAGGCTTCTCTTCAGATGACCTTTCCAAGGCTTGGGCAGTCACTCACGCTTCGATAAAAATCAGTCAAACTTTTGTGGAGAGGCGCTACTGCACACCCAGCACGTATGTGGAGAACGTCGGTGTTTCAGCAGTCTCCTTGGATTGTCGTTTCTGTGCCTTCTCCCTCCTGCCACACTCACAGTGTGGCGGAGGCACCTGGAAAATCCACTCTGTGTTAGCGGCAAGGACGAGAGGAGCCACCAAGAGGGGCAGGTGTTCCTTTCTGCACATAGGAGGGGTCGATGGCTCTGGGTTAAATAGGCAGAAGGAGACACAGCTGCACAAGGAAGACGTGCAGAAGCCAGGAGCTTCACAATTACAAAACTTGAGTATTTTCCTAAAAATATTTTAACGGGTGGTTGTTTAGGCTCTAGCATCGTAATTAATGTCAATCAGCTTAATGTTAATAACACCCACCAAGGGACTCACGTTAGACATCTAAAATCTCTCCTGTTGGATGTGTAAATCTGTGTCCTTTGCAGAACTGCTTGTATGAATTCACTGTTTTCTCCCCTACTTTGAGGCTGTTGGCTCCATTCAGATGTAGATAAGTGAGGAAGGAAAGGCTGAGCCAGTGTGTGTGTGTGTGTGTGTGTGTGTGTGTGTATTCGTGTGTGTCTATGTGTATATGCGTGTATGTATGTGTATGCAAGCAGAAGCCCACTTCTAATCCCCTTTCTTTATACCTACTGCTAACTATTCCCCTTCTTAGAGCCCCTCTAGTGTGTATTTCTAGGGTCCCTGGCTGACTCTTTGGGTCCACCTCACCTGCATGCAAGTGATGGTCCTGTGTCGTTCTTCCTCCTGACTTAGAACTGGGGCAGTGACTTCCTGTGCACAGAGCAGAGTCCTTCCAGCAGTGTGCCCACCTCAGGTAAGTGGGACCACCACACCTCCTTCACCGAAGGGCCCCACAAAATGCCACGTCAGGTGAGAGGCCTGTAGGTGCACTCTAGAGCACCGAGCGGACTCTGCTGGTTCCATTGCGTGGTGGAGCTCAGTGCTTGGAGGCCCTGAGAAGCTGGTCTGCTGCCGCTGAGCCTCTCCCCTCGGTGATGCTTCTGTCCCTTTGGAGTTTCTACACAACTCCTCAGTCCTCCCTGATTGGTGAGACAGGTGCAGCCAGGGCTGTGGTCCAAGCTGCCTATTCTGTGTGATCCACACTGGAACGCTGCTGGACCACCCATAGGGAACTGGATGGTAGCCATCAAGCCCATGCCCTTCAGAGCCTTCTTGTTCTGAATGAATAGATGAGGCAGCACTGGTAAACCTTCGGCTGGAAACAGGCAACGGAGGGACCTGTGGGGTGGAGCAGACTCAGTGTAAAAGGCTGACAGCCACCAGCTCGCCTCTTGTCTGCCTCTCCTAGCCCACAAGCTCCGGCCGGCAGACATCAAGGTGGTGGCAGCACTGGGTGACGCTCTCACTGTGAGTACTGAGCCATGGGCCAGGGTAGGCCCCAAGGAGTTGGGCCTGGCTGTACAGTCAGCTCCTCCTCCTTCAGCACCAACTCTACATTCAGCAGGGAGTCCCTACCAGGCATGAAGCACGTTTCCCAGCCCCCATCTTCCTTGGTCCTACTTAAACTTCACCCCCGTGCACAAGGCCTCCATCCCCTCCCCTCCCCACTGCTCCCTGACATCTTGTCAGTATTATACACATGTCCAAACCTGCCTGAACTCAACACCATCCACCCAGTCCTAAGAGTGAAAGATACGACTTACACATTGCCCAGAGCCCCTGACCCCACCTAAGGACATGCTCCTCAGGGACAGAGGGAACCCCAACTTGGTCCTGGCACAGTTGCAGTAGCCCACTGTTTAGCTATTTTCGTGTGCACCACGCTCTCTCAGCAATTCTAAAAGGAAGAGCGAAGCAGTCATAGCCCTCTGGCGTAGAGAGCAAGAAACTGACGGGGGAGGAGAATCATGAGTGAAGAGGTGACATACAGGACTCTGAAAATGCATGTCCATTCCTGTGGAGACGAAACCACCCCACGCAGAAGTGAAGGCTTTTTAATTGCGGTGTGGACATGGGAAAGTAGTGAAGGGTGCTCACCAGGCCCCAGCAACCATGACTTCACCCCGGCGGGGCGAGGCATGGAAGCAGGGGAAATAGTTGATGTTAGTACATGCCGCAGACTGTCAGGACCACGATTCTTTCCTTTTCATTTTGTGAGCTGTGGGGAGGGCTCTCATTAAATAGTCCTGACTGGCTCTGACTGGCTCTGTAGCCAACCCAGGCTAGCCTTAATCTTCCAGCAAGCCTTAGCTTCTCAAGTGCTGGTATGATAGGCATATGCTACTAGGCCCAGCTGGGGCAATAGTTATTGTTTGAGAGAAGAGCTCAGGCTAGCCTCAGACTTCCTGAGGGTGACCTTAAACTCCTAATCCTCTTGCCTCTAACTCCAGAGTGCTGGGGTTATGGGCATACAACACCAAACCCAGTTTTATGCCATCCTGAGAACCAATCCTAGGTCAGGCATAGCAGGCATAGCATAGCTGAGATGTACCCCCAGCCTTGGGGCGAGGCTCCTGTGGTGAGATTAAGTTGTCTATCTTATTTCATCTTTTAAAGTTTTTTATTTGTTTATTTTTTTTTAATTTTTAATTTTGTTTTCAGTGATGTTTTGCCAGTGTTTGGGTGTTGTATCCCCAGGAACTGGAGGTACAGTTCTGAACTGCCATGTGGGTGCTGGAAATTGAACCTGGGTCCTCTGGAAGAGCAGCCCCAATGCTCTTAACTGCTGAGCCATCTCTCCAGCCCCTGTTTATTTTATTTTTTTAAATCTTTGTTTAACTCTCCGATTACTGTGAACATGTGTTACTTTGGTATATTTCAAAAGTAGAATGTGTCTTTTTTTTTTTTTTAATTAAGAAAAGTAAAAGATGGCAGCTCCAGAAATCTTCATAGAAAAGAAATTAGAAAGACAGAAGCAACAAAGGGAGGTGGGCTGCAGATTACGATGTCCCCACTGGAGAGGGGTTTGCCTCTGAAATGGAGGGGCTAGCAGGGAGAGAGGTGGTCAAAGATGGAAGAGAATGAACTAGAGGTTCCTGGGGCTGGGGAGGAGGAGGTTGAGCACTCCAGGAAAGGAGAAGGGAGGAGGGCAAGGACAGCAGAGCAGCTCAAGGCCCTCAGGCTTTGGAATGAGTGTCAGGTCGGTGTTCCTCCATCTGAGGCTTTGCACAGTCCGAAAGGTGGGAAAGGCCAGGAGGTGGTGGTGCACACCTATAATCCCAGCACTCAGGAGACACTTGGGCAGCAGAGGCAAGTAGATCTCTGAGTTCAAGGCTAGCTTGGTCTGCAGAGTTCCAGGACAGCCAGGGCTATACAGAGAAACCTTGTCTTGAAAAACAAACAACAAAACAAAAGAAAGTAGATGCTGGATTATGGTGTCCATATTGGAGTCAGTATTTTGTTTTAGACCCTGGACGTGTCAGAAGCAAATGGTGGAAGAGATATAGAGTACTTCCTGGTGGCAGGAAGGGAACATGTGGCCACCTTTGAGGTCAGATGTGATATCAGTGACTGTCTCCAAGGATGTGATGAACAGTGCAAGAGAAAGGACCTTTGCTGGGGAACGGGGAGGGTGTCAGAAAGAATCAGCAGAAGTCTGGGAGAGGAACTACAGCTGCAGATGTGTAGAAGCAGAGAAGAATGTGAAGCTTGCCTAGAAAAGGCCAACCTGAATACTGGCTGCGGCAGGCGGGATGCCCAGAGGCCCTCTAGCTGCACCACAGCATTGCAGTCTTTTTAAAGCTTTCTTTGCTTTTCACAGATAGCCACGGGAGCTCGACCAAGTGAGACCAACAACCAGAACACCCCCTGGAGGGGCCTATCTTGGAGGTAAGAGTGCTCTTGGCTCACTCTCTGTAGGTAATATTCCCCTAAAGAAGCCGGGCAGTGGTGGTGCACACCTTTAATCCCAGCTCTTGGAAGGCAGAAGCAGAGGCAGGCAGATCTCTGAGTTCCAGGCCAGCCTGGTTTACAGAGAGAATTCCAGGAAAGCCTGGGCTACACAGAGAAACCCTGTCTTGAAAAACAAAACAAACAAAAAGAGGTGTAGGAAGTGGGCTCCCCATCACATGCTCAGGGGTAAGCCTAGGTCCCCATGGTCCACCTCTGATATCCAAGGAGACCCTGTGAAGCTTGTGTTAGCCCTGAGGGTGGCCGGAGCAAAGCCCCCAGGCAGAATCTCCCTGGCCGGACTCCTGCCTTTGACAGCTTAGGAGGCGGTAGGTCAGCGCGACTTAGACAAGTTACTTTCTCTTCCCCAGCACTGGAGGAGATGGGACATTGGACATCCATACCACACTGCCCAGTAAGTACCACACCAGGAACCACAACCGTCGTAACACTCGCCAAGGCCAGGGCCTTGTGCCTAGAGTGGAGGAAAGAGGGAGCCATCTGCAGGGGAGGAACTCAGCCAGCCCCAGAGAGATAAGGACCCCTCTGCCACACACCTGTGCCTTCAAACTACATGCCCACCCCAGCTCCTTTCACCTGTGTTCTCTGCTTCATCCCTCTTCAAAGACATACTGAAGAAGTTCAACCCTTCCATCCTTGGATTCTCTACTGGCACCTTGGAGGAGACAGCAGGATTAAACATGGCAGAAGAAGGAGCCAGAGCTCAGTGAGTTGACTTGACGGGGGTGGGGGAGACCAGCAAAGAGATTAAGGTGGGAATTTGGAAGTGGCAAGTGGAACAGTGAGTGTTTAGGACCCTATCTGGACCCAGATGGGTCATAACCTCAGCACACAGAGCGTCCCCTTTATGCTGGGCCTGCACCAAACGTCATGTGGATTATCTCCTGTAATCCTCACACCCTTGGACACAGGTACTATGATGTGGGCGTTGGGGCCGGAGCACTTCTAGGTCACCTAGAAAGTTAGAAAAGGACCTAGGTCAGGCGGTTCCTGAACGTAGCTCTGACCACTGCACGGTTAAAGAGGCAAGAGCCCATCTACTTCTACATGAGCAGGCTCTGTCCCTGCTGACTCCAGTTCTGCCTCCTGTCCCTCAGGGACATGAGTCACACTTGCAGAGTGGCCTGCAGCATCAGACACCTCCGTTCTCTTCCTCTGCTTTTCTGTGTCTTGCCTCATATCCTTGAATTAAAAAAAAAAAAAAGAAAAAGAGCTGTATTTTGACACTAGAGAGTTATATGTCAGGGCCCTTCAAATAGCACGACAGTGGTTTGTTTTCACTGGGCTCTCAGTTGTTGACAGCAACCCAGGTAATTAAAGCTGAAATGCCTGACCAGGTTCATTGATTTCCTGCACGGAGCAGAGCGTGCTGGGTATTTGCTTTGCAGGAGGATTGCTGCTGCGTTCTTGTCACCAGGGAGACGGCACAGGCTTGAGTCACTCTGCTTACAGAGAACACTTCTTTTGGAAGCCTAACCTGGGCCCAGGGCTCAGCTTGAATCTCAGTGCCACAGAGGTTGTTCCTCAGTGTTACGTGAGGAAGGGCTTATTTGTCCACGGAACACTATGCCCTGTGGACCATTATCCTAGCACCCAGTGACCGTTAGGATGCCTGTCACGAGCATGGAGCCCGGGCTTTGCTCACCGGGGCCTGGCTCCTCAGTCTGTTAGTGCTCCCACTCTTCCTCCTCCTCTCCCCTTCTCTTTGGAAGGTGGGGGTGGTATGGATGTGTGTGTGGGGGGGGTGCATTCAGATACATGCGCATACCTGTGCTCCTGCTAGTAGAGGCGAGAGGACACCGTCACATTCTTCTCAATAACTCACCGCCTTAATTTTTTAAAAAGATTTACTTTTGTGTACATGTGTGTGCACGTGCTCACGCATACCCGTGGAGGCCAGAAGAGAAGTTTGGAATGCCCGGAGCTGGAGATACAGGTGGCTGTAGCTGCCTGGCATGGGGAATGGGTGCTCATCCTCTGCAAGCAAAACTTTTTAACTCTCCAGCCCTCTAATCTTATTACGTGCGTGGCATGCGTGTGGTATGTGCGATGTGTTGTGGCGTACACATGGGAGGAACACGGTCATGTCTGAGAGTCCTCTCTCCTTCTATCATGGCTTCCGGGTCTCAGGCACAGGTTTTCAGGCTTCTTTGTAGCATCACTCACTGAGCCAACTCACTGCCCTCCCCACCTTGTATGCTGAGACCTAGAGCTAACCGATAGAGCTAGTCAGCTGGCTAGTGACCTTCGAGGGTGAACCGTCTCCTCCTCAGCAGTGAGCTCAAAGGAGCTCACAGGTGCCTGCCTTTTACATGGGTACTGGGGATTCATACTGCACTCCTCATGCTTACACAGCAGGCCCTTTCCCCACTGAGCATCTCCCCGGCCTCCCACCCGCCCCTTTCCTCCATTCCCTTCTCTTACTGCCTTACTTAGCATCCCTGCCTGAGCAGAGGCAGTGGCGGAAGGTAGCTGACACCTGTAGGCATCACTTGTGTCCAGTATGTGTGGGAGGGAACAAAGGTGAGCTGTTGACGTAAGTGAGGTTTGAGAATCGTTCTCTTTGCCTTATTTCTACTCTGTCATTTATCGGTGTGGAGAAGTATGAGTTCACCCTAAGAGAGAGAGAGAGAGAGAGCCCATGAGGAAGAGTTTGAGTCCCCAGCACCCATATAAGAGCCAGGCACACAGAGGTCAGATCTTCTGTGTTCAAATCTTCACTCAGAATCCTGCCGGCTGTGTGACCTTGGCCAAGTAGCTTAGCTCTCTGAGCCTTGGTTTTCTCCTCTATAATGAGGGTAACCATAGTTCTGAGTGTCTCTCAGAACTGTCATAAGATTAAAGGAAAGAATTTAATATGGCATATAGTCCACATGTATACAAAAGTCTGCCGTTATTGGGATATTTAGTTTCTAAGTCTTATTCAACAGCTAATTCCCCTTCCATTAATCAACAAGCAAAAATGCTCTTAGCATCTGTGTTACTAAGAGCTAACAGACTCAAAAGGTAAGCTCCTTGCCCTGAAAGAATTTCATGGAGTTAGCCCTTCCAGAGCCCAGCTTAGGGTCTCCTTTCTCCCTAGGGACATGCCGGCCCAGGCTCAGGCCCTGGTGGAGAGAATGAGAAGCACACCTGTAAGTACAGACTCACCCCCCCATTCCCCCTCCCCCAAAAAAGTTGCTCTCCACTTTAACTGGGGAGTTGCGGGACCTGATGGACCCTTGGTTGTCCCGACAGCTTGCCTTCAGCCCATCTTCAAGGGAGTTCACAAGAGCATTGCCTGGCAGGCACCCTGCCCCAGGGCTGACTGCAGGAGGGCAAGGTGAAACAGGGAACTGGCCAAGATCACAGGCCTTGGGCCCTTTATCCAAGAGCTGGCTTCCCAGAGCCCTCTTACATAAACACAAAATTCTAAAAATAGGCTGCCCGTTCCAATCCTTCCCCCTGCACCCTCTCCAACCCCCCAGAATCTCACTTGCACTTTTTTCTAATGCTCTGTTCTTGTGCTGTGGACTCCAGCTCCTGGAGAGACTCCTTTTAAGGTGGAGGCTGAGTGAGGAGCCACAGCTCCAAAGCCTTCCTGAACCTACCCCCCCCATACCCGTGCTGACCCTGCTGGGTTCTCCCTCCGTGAACCCAGGCCCCAAAAGCCCTGATACTGTCTTGAAGCTCCATCATTTGACACAGACTCCTTTGAACACCTCAGGTCACATTTGAGGAGCGTGATAACTCATAAAGCCTTTCAAGAGCTTGAGGAAATGTGGGCCACATCCACTCTAGCCCTTTAAGAGGATGTCAGGGGAGAAAGCAGCCTGAGCAGATAACACACACCGGCACACACACCCACTTCTTACAGGGGAGCTCCCACCATCTCAGGGCAGCATGATAATGGAGGAGACCCCCCCACATAAACACCTCATACTTTGTGTGACACAAGAAATGCGAAGGTATCTAAAAAAGCTGACGCAGTAGCATGGCTGGTATCCCCAGCAATTGTCCCCAGATCTTAAACTCAAGATTTGTCCCCTCAGACAATCAACCTAGAGGAAGACTGGAAGCTGGTGACGCTCTTCATTGGAAGCAACGACCTGTGTCATTACTGTGAGAATCCGGTGAGCCCCCAACTAATCCCACTGGGGTCCTGAGGATGAAATCACTGGCCCCCATTGCCTTCCTTACCTTGGGCTCTGACTCAGGCCCTCCCCTTTTGAGTTTTGTGCTAGCCTAGGCTCCAGGTGACTGAATCTACCCAGGCAGCCTCTGGTTCACACACTTAGCTTTTCCGAAGTGGCTCGCCGCCAACTCAGAACAAAGGTCTAGCTCAGCCTTCACACACTGAGGTGATGGCCTCTTTGGGGTCATACAGATGGTACTTTCTCATAGATAGGTGGCCAGTGGTTCTCTGTCTTGTGCCTGCTTGGAGTTTGCCCTCTCTTGGAGAGGGAGGTAATACAATCTTCTAGGTAGAATTGGAAAAAAAAAAAATTGAACCAAACTTGAGAGTGTCCTTGCTGCTCTTCAGGACCATGTTAAGTTAACCAACCAACCCCAGCCAGCTGGCCTGGGAGCTGACCCCATTCCTGATGTGTCTCTGTAGGGAAACATGTCCAGACTTACAAGCCTTTGGAAACTGCACCTTTCAGGATACATCTTGTTCTAAGCTGGGGACATCCTGTATTTTATTTGGCCAGGAAAAGGCAGCTGCCAGGACTCTGAAGATGTGGTAGAATGTTTGGCAGATGTGGGGGTGGCAGGCAGCTCGTAGCCCTGGATGGATCACAGAGAACAAGCAGCAAGAGGCTGCTGGTTATCTTGCCTCATACAGGCTCAGCTCTTCTAGACTCTTCTCTCAGTCCTTTCCCTTTCTGCCCAGAACTGGGAGTCTGGGGTGCACGAGAAGAACCTAACCCCTGGGGCTTTCAATGTTGCTTGGTCCGGAATTGTGGGGCTCATTGGGAACCAGAAGACACCCTGAACTACCCGTGGATACATGGTGTAGGGAAATGCCCCTCTGGGGCCCAACACATGTGCCCCTTGGGTAAAGAGTTTTATCTCTGTTTCTGAGAGATGTATTCATGAGAAAGAACACCAGCAGGTCCACGCAAGAAGGTGGGGCTCTTGGGGACAGGAGTCACTCGGTTCATCCTCTAATTTGTCCTCCCAGAATGGAAGGCTTAAGGAGAGCCTCCTTTTCCCTTCACAGGAGAACCACTCAACCGAGGAATATGTCAAGCATGTCCAGCGCGCTTTGGATATCCTCTATGAGGAGGTAGGAGCGCGTAGTGAGCAGCCCATTCCCTGGTGCTTTCTGCTGCCATGTGTGAACGGCCCCTCCTTGGCTGCTTCTAGGCAGTTGTATTTAATTCTCTGCAAAACAGCTTCTAACTGACTTGGAAGCTGGACAGTGGCATGGCCAAGAGAGCTCCCGCTGGAGCCAGCTGGCCTGGGTTTGAAGGCAACCACTGTGGTTTTTATTAGTGCTGGGAATTCTCTGGGTCTCAGCTCTTCTGCCTGATGAAGTGGGACACTAAAGAGTTGGTGCAGTGTCCCTCCTTGGGCATCTGTTTCTTCTTTGGTAATATTGGGGAGATTTGAAGACTGTCCTCCATCCAGGCTTCTTCCCCACGCCCACCTCGAACTCACGCAACCCATCCCTGTGCTTCCTGCAGCTTCCGAGGGTTTTCATCAATGTGGTGGAGGTCATGGAACTGGCTGGCCTGCACGAAGGCGAAGGCGGGAAATGCGCCATGCCACTGGCAGTTCAGTAAGTGTGCAGCGCAAGGCTGCCTGGGGCAGGCAGGGCTCCTAGGCACACTAGGAGGAAAATACCAAGGGCAGGGCCGGAAGCCAGGGACTTAGCAAACACATGGAAGTGCCTAGAGAGCCGCATGCCACTCCAGTCCCTGGATGTTAGTCTCTTTTTCCATAAAATGAGACATGCCCAGTAGCCGATACGGCAACCTAGCACTCCTGCTCCCAAGGTCCACGCTGGCAAGTCTACTCTCCACAGAAAACCGTGAGCTTCAGGAATGTCTCGAGATTCCCTGAAACTCTGGCTCTGCTGCTGAGGAACAACTGGACATGAACCCACAGCCTCCCCAGAGCTCTGAGTACTTTCCTATAAAATAGGATAAACCTGGGCTGGAGAGATGGTGGTTAAGAGCACTGGCTGCCCTTTCAAAGGACCTGGGTTCGATTCCCAGCACCCACATGACAGCTCACAACTGAGCCCTGTTTCAAGGGATCTGGCACCTTCACAGACATACATGCAGGCAAAACCACCAATACACATAAAATAAAAATAAATCTTAAAATAGGAATAAATCTTCCCCCAAAGCAACATCAATAGAAAACCCATGTATGGGGCTAGAACAGGCTCTCACCACCACCCAACAGTGCCAAAACTTGGGGCCAAAACCTTCAATCTGCACTTTTACCATCCCAGCCATAGCCCACCTTTCTGACCTCATTCCTGAATTAGGGCTCTGTGACTTTGGACCCCAGTATTGTAGGTGTACTTGTGTGTCATGCCCCGCCCACCCCATTCCACCTCCACTGAGTGGCATAGGCTGCACCCTGTGGGCAGAAACTCCTGTCAGGAGGGCACAGCTGGGCTAATGAAGCCTCAACACAAAATTTCTTGTCTCATAGGAACAACTGCAGTTGCTTGAAACACTTTCAAAGCCCCACGGCGATGCAGAAGCTGAAGAAGGTGAACTGGGACCTCCAGGTGAGCCTTGATGCTTTCTTCCTCCTGTGGACTCCTGTGCTCCCTGAGTGAGGACTCAGAACTTGTGTGTTCACCAGGGGTTGGCCGAGAGCAAGCGGCAGCTCCCTCAGAGGAGGTCCTATTCCCTTAAAGTATCTATCCGGGGGAAAGATGGCATGGAGGTTCCAAAGGGGCAGCTGGGAGAAACCCAGCCCCCTGGCCCAGGGTCAGCCCCGAGCAAATAACAGTTTTAGCCTTCAGAGTGGATGTCACACAGCAGAGGGCATCGCTAACCTCCAACCTTTGTGAGAGGAAGGGTTAACGTACCTGGCTCTCACTTGTGTCCATTTTCCCCACCCCGTGAACAAAAACACCGTCCTAAGGACGTTTGTTTCCTCCCCTAACACTCCTGCATGTCGGGGTACCATTGTTCCCTTTTGGGACAAGCCCACCCAAAGCCTTGCTGCAAAGCAATCCCTCTTCACAGGCAAGTAATCTTCCCCTTAGAAGCCCTCCACCCCACTCCCTCTTCACCTCAGTGGACCTTCCCGGATCAAGTTAGGAGGTAGGCCTGCAACCGACGAACCTTCAAGCTATCTGTGTCTCTCTTGTCTTCCCCCCTTGTCTCCATTTACCAGATGAATCACAAAATCCTTAGAATGGGTGCATCTGGTTTAACCCTTCTATATTCCATGTTTTGATACTGAACTCCAAAACCCATGGGCTGTCTACCGCTGCCATCCTAAATTCTTAGGCATTTTCGGAGAGCTGATGAGGTAGATGCTCCCCATGTGAATTAGGTCTCACCGGCTCCTTGACGCAGCGGGGACAGCGAGGCCCGTGCCCAATGCTACACATCAGTGGCTTAGACTTAGCCTCTTAGGATAAAATAGAGCCTGTGAATAGAGAACTTCTCTAGGCAGGGCCCGACCCTCTCAGCCAGCACAGGACTCTAAGAGGTGGGTGTCCCTTACAAGCGGGAGGAATCTATGTGTGGGCCAGCAGAGGCCCTTTAAGGAAGTCTCTTTAGTCTAGGGTGGATCCCCTCCCGTCACCACCGACCCAGGGCAGCTGAAGTAGCCCCTGGCTAGCCTTTCCCGCTGGGTTGAGCGCCCTCTCCATCCACAGAGCGGCCTCTCCGCGCTCTCCTGCCAGCACCAGTACACGCAGCGCGAGGACTTCGCAGTTGTCTCGCAGCCTTTCTTCCGGAATACCCTTGTCCCACTGAATGAGGTAAGCCGCAGCTGCTCCTAGAGAGCTTGTGAATAGGCCCTCGTTTTCATTGCATTGCTCCAGGAAGCTTCCTAAAGGTGTGTGTGTGTGTGTGAGAGAGAGAGAGTATGATTAGAACTTAGAAAGTTTAGGAAATAATGAATTTAATAGTAACAATAGAGTTAATAAGGATCAAGCACCCTTCTATGTCACCCCCCCAACTCCAGAAAGGAAATCTTTCATTTTCAGGACAGGGATGGGCTGGGAAGCTATAATTCATGTTTGCTTTAAACACACACACACACACACACACACACACACCAGGAGATTTTTCCATCCGTGTCTGAAGCAGGTGGAAGGGGAACTGCTGTGTCCCCTGCTGGGAGGGGAGACAGGCAGCTGTGTCCAGATGTTAACCTCTTTGTCTCTGCTCACAGCGTGGGGGCATGGACCTCACCTTCTTCTCCGAAGACTGTCTCCACTTCTCAGAACGTGGCCATGCTGAAATGGCCATTGGCCTCTGGAACAACATGGTAAGTGGGAGTGCTCCCAAGGGAGCACCCTAAAACTGTTGGCTCAGTCCCTCAAGAGGACAAAGTACTGATATGGCTTCTTTTCCCCTAATGCTCAACTAATAAACCTAGTGAATGTGTGTGCCAGCACACAGGGTAGGGCATACCCTGCGCCCTCATTCTCAGCCCCCACAGCGCTGGGCTACAGGCACATACAATCATGCCTTCCTTCCTTCCTTCCTTCCTTTCCAGGGTTCTGGGAATTTGAATTCATGTCCTCAGGCTTAGCATGAGCTAATAGCAAGCTCTTACCCTCAGAGCCACCTGCTCAGCCCCTAATACAGACTTTTCTTATATCTGAGTGTGGAAACATACAGAGATCAGAGGACAAATGTGGGTGTCAGTTCTCTCCTTCCGCTGTGGGTTCTAGAGATCAAGTTCAGATCATCCCTCTCGGATAGCCAGTGTTTTAGTCACTGAAGCTATATCGCTGCCCGACCCGTTGCGATAAAGATGTTTTAAGAGATTTGTTTATTGTATGTATGCACATTCCACAGTGTAGATGTGGTGGTCGGAGCAATTGTAGGAGTCAATTCTCTTCTACCATGTGGTTTCTGGGCCTCAAACTCAGGTCATCAGGCTTGCCTGCAAGCACCTTTACTTATACACACGCACCCTTTAAAAAGGTAGGGCGTGTGTAGGTATCTACACACATTTGCACACTCATTATGATAGTTCCTAGGCATTGCAAAGAGAGTAGCTTTGCAATCAGACTGAGTAAGACTGGATGAGGGAACCAGCTGTGCGTCCTTGGACACATGCTCTCTCTGCTCACCTGTCTCAACATCTGGGAAATAACGATACAGGATACACAGAGTCAGCACAAAAATCAGTTTAGATAAACCCTCTCAGTATGCAGTCTCAGCATCTCCAACTAGTATGTCTATAGACACTAGAGAGGCAGCATCCGTGCAGGCTGGTCTCCCAGGTGGAGACCTCTTCCAGTCCTTTTCACTTGAGGAAGAGAGCGCCTGTGAGATGAACATGCATTCCTGCTGTCCTTGTGACTTGCCCACCCTCCCTGATGCCTGCCTCATCTGGCTCAGAGCAAATGATGCGCTTTTGCAGTCTTTGATCTAGGTTCCAATGCAACCCAACACCCACCTGGCCTGCATGTTTCCCCTGGTGACTGAACCATCGACACCCCTGGTCTTTATTGCATTTTCAGGCCTGGAGTGTCTGTGTCAACCACCCCTGGGCAAATATTCCCACGCTTGTCAGCAACCCCATGCTGCCTGGTGCCTTCCTCAGCTGACTCACAATACTGACTTTCTCCCTAGCTACAACACCTCCTCTCTAGCAACCAGAGTGGCGCGTAAGCCTGTTTAACTGCAGACTCTGCTTTCCTCCACTCCTGTTGTCTTTGAGGTTTTCCTCCCATTGACATCATCTGTCGGCCCAACTCCACAACCTTCCACTGTACTCTTTCAGCACGGGATACTAAATCGCCGTCAAAAAGATCTTTTGAGTTTCCCTGCACCTGCCTCCTCATCTTATCTTGATTTTCTTGGTTCTTGTAGCCCAGGCTGGCCTGATACTCCTGATTCTGCTTCCCAATGCCAGAGTTATAACTGTATCTGGCTTTGGTGTGTGCGTGTGTGTTATTGTTTCCTTACTGGGTATTGAACCCAGGGCATTACACATACTTTGTAAGCTCTCTGCCACTAAGCTATGTCCCTGGGTCTCTCTTCAGTCTTTAGTTTTATTTCTTAAACAGAATATCACTATGCCTCGACTAGCCTTGAGCTCACTATGTAATGTGGGCAGACTTTCTCTGCCTCAGTCTTCCAAGGGAGACGGTAGTTGCACAAGATTTTTGTTTAATCAGAGTTTATAGGCCATAATTCCTGAAACTAGTTCTGTTTCTTTGTTTTAAAGGACAAAACTGCCCTTCAATGACTAAGTCCCTTTTAATATCTCTCCATGGAATGGGGATCTATTTCCTGTCTTGTGTTCCCCAAAGATCTTAGGGGAATCCACTTCCTTCAAGAGCCAGGAAAAGCAAAGTGCTTGCTCTCCCCTTCCCAGCCTTTCCATCAAACCACATCTGCTTATAGCTGGGACTCTTCACGGTCTTCTGAGGCTCCATGGCCAGACTGATGCTCAAACATGACCAAGCCCATTGGTCTCTGCTGTAAGGATTAACAGCATGGTTCTTGCTTTCTTTTCTAAAGCTGTCAGTGTTCTTTCCATTCACCCAGGTGAGAAAGTTTTGTTCCATGAGATCAGGCAGAAGGGTTTTAAATGTAAAAACAAAAACTAAAATACTGGGAACACAAGACAGCTGTGGTTCCCCAGACATGCCGCAAACTAAAAGAAAGAAAGCTGAACTAAAACCACCCGAGTCCCTTGTCCTATATAATTTAAGGGAATAATTACAGAGTCCTATGTTTTCATCCCTAACCATCTCAGACACACGGCTCTCAAATCCTGCCAACTCTCCAATCGTCGTCTTACCAGAATGTCACCCCTAGAGTCACAGCAAAGAAATAACAGGCTGTTAGAGCTGGAACAGATCTGAGAGGTCACCCAGCCAGAGCAGGCTGTAACTAAGAGCATGAGACGGAGAGGCTGTGCCCAGCCTCACACAGCCGGTCAGCGGCTTAGCAGAAACAGGCGTCCCTGTTTGCCACGTCTTCCTCTGGGGCCCAGCCATAATACCAACCTCCCTCCCTCCTGCTCCCAACCTGATAGGCACATATATAGCCAGTGAATTCATGTCTCCTAATTAGAGTCCTATGACATAGTGTCTGCAGCTTTGGCTGATGTCCCCAGGGCGCTCTGCAGGAGCAACACATGCGCTTTAAGTCACTGTCACTGTGTCTCTTGTGTCTCCTGGCTTAATGATCCACAGTTCTTCCTCTGGAGACCGTGCAAAGGTCAAGACCAGGAGGAGTTTCTCCCCTTCTGAGACCTGTTCCACCACGGCTACACAGTCCCCTTTTTTACAACCTTACGCCGGTAGTAGTCAAATCTCCTCCTACCTAGCATCCCTTCAGACTCACAGCCCCCATACCACAGTTCTCAGCACTGGCTATATATGAGACTCCTCTGGAGCCTTCAGGGGCTGAGCCATCCCCCCAGACCATCCTCTGGTGACCGCCACTTGGGCAAGCTCTTGTGTCTCTAAGGATGCTCCACCCATGGATTTCCTGAGACCCAACAAATCTACCCTGGAGGGAAGAGTATACTAGAGTCGCCCAAAAAGGTACATACTACAGTTTTTGTAGCAGCACTACACACATCATAACCCCAAGCTGGAAACTTCACAGATGTCCACCAACAAACTGTTGTACACGCATAAGCTGGAGTATTTTGCCACAGCAGACTCCAACAGCATATGTACGCCCGCTCACCTACCTCAGAGGCAAGCAGCTCACTGAAAGGCTCCAGAAGTTAGTGTTGTTTTTCGTGATGGTCTGTCTCTCTTTGGGTGGTGAGTAGGATTGAGGAAGGTGCGGGAGGTACTGGTCATATTCTGGTTCTTGGTTACCCTGCTGGTGTGTTCTCTATCGTAATGATCAGCTGCTTATTTGTGATGTGTCCTTCTCATTTCCGTGAGCCTCCATAAATCGTACTTCTAAAATACAGCAACGAGCTGGAGACGCCTTGCCATCTGGCTTAAGAGTGCATACTGCTCTTGCAGAGATCCCAGGTTCAGTTCCCAGCCATGTCGGATGGTGTCTTCGTTAGGTTTCTATTCCTGCTGTAAAATGCCATGACCAAGAGCAACTTGGAGAGAAAGCGTTTATTTCAGCCTTTCGTTCCACAGCACAGTTTATCAATAAAGGAAGCCAGAGCATGAATGTAAGCAGGAACCTAAAGGCAGTAACTGAAGCAGAGGCCATGGCGGAATGCTGCTCCCTGGCTTTCTCAGCCTGCTTTCTTACATCATCCAGGACCACTTGCCCAAGAGGAGCACTGCCCACATCACTCACTCATTAGGAAAACGCACCATGGCCTTACCCACAGTCCAGTCTCAATGGAGGCATTTTCTCAATTGTGGGTCCCTCTTCTCAGTTAACTATATCATGTGTCAAACTGACCAAAACAAAACAAAACAACTATCCAGCACAGGCAGTTTACAATTGCCTGTAACTCCAAGGAGGTCTGCTGCCCTTTACTGGCCTCTAAGAGCAAGTGTTCTCATGTGCTCATACCCACGCACGGGTACACATCATATATAGATCACATATGTACATATACATATTCGCAACTGATAATCTGTCTTTTGTTGAGAACCAACAGGAAGAGGAAACCAATAGGCTCATTGAACTCACAAGGTCACAGTAATAAAGAAATATCAAATAAAGAATTCCTAAGCGGAGGGCCCCGACTGGCCATGGCAAGCAAACTGGTCTAGGCCTGACGGGGAGATGCCCGCGTGCTGGGATTAAAGTCATGTGCCACCATACTGGTCTAGACCTAGCACTTTCTAAAGGAGCCCCCAAGAGTTCCTTCAAGGTGTGAAAGAAACCCTGACCAGCTCACCCCCTGCCCACAACCTTCTAAGGCTTCCACCTTCCAAAGAAAGGTGACAGGTCAGACACTGTTGCCATAGTATACGAGACTTTTTGGGATTTGGCCCCAGTTCCTCCTCCAGCCACCATGCTAGGTAGCTCCTGTCTACCTAGCAGTTTGGCTGGCAATACCTGCTCCACCCATGCATTTTTACGCCATCCTTTTACCTTGAGTTTTTTTTTTTTTTTTTTTTTTTTCCTCCCCCTCCTTGCCTAGTCTAAACATTCAAGAGGCCAGCTACCACAGCGACCTCCCAGGACAGGCCAGTGGCTGCCAGCTCCATTGCACCTTGCCACTCCCTGAGATGGGCTGTGTCATTGGTACCCCACAGTGCCTGTGTTAGGAAAGGTAGGTTCTAGGAAAAACAACTCCACTTCCTGGGGCTGCTTCAAGTCTTTTCCCTTGTTAGCATTTTCATTCAAGTCCTACAGACTTTCATTTCTCTAGCCACTCATCAAACAATTACCCAGCATTACTACTTGGTAGGTACCAGGTGCTGGAAACTTAACAGAATAAAGAATTCCCCTGCTCTCACCGGGTGTGAATAGTGTAGCCAGGGAAAGACAGATGATAAACAAGTTAGACAGGTAACACAAGGTCATATATACCCAACCACTTAGGGCTTTACAAGAAGAAAAGCAGGGAGGTGAGACAGAGGATAGTGATGAGGAAGAAACAGCCTCGCTGAGGGCATTTGAATAGAATGTTAAGAGGCTGCCAAGCAGGCAGAGGTCTGGACCACAGTGTTCCAGGAAGAAGAAATAGGACCCATGTGTCTTGGAGTCAGGAATGAACTTGAAACTTCTGAGGACATACAAGCCAGTGTGATGCTCCAGACGTCAGGACCCGGGGTCAGAAGGACAGGCAAGGGCCGTGTTCCCAGCTGTTTTAAACAGGGAGCTGACATGGTCCTGTTTGTCCTCTAGCCACTGTGCAGACATGAGCTGGGATCAAAGATAAAAGATAGGATGAGCAGAACGGAGCTGGGACCAGGATGACAGCCACGGAGGAGTGTTGTGGTCACTTAGGATGTATTTAAAACTGGCCGAAGGAGGTGACTAGGAAGGGCTTCTGGCTTTGGGGTCTGAGACACCGAACAGAAGGTCAGATAGCAAAAGAGACCTCTCCTTGGAAGTTGTGTTCTGTTTCAGACATGGTAAAATGGTGGAGGGAAATCGGGGCAGGTGAAGGAAGGGAGCAGACAGAGTGGAGGCACTCTGGAGAGAACCAACAGGAAGAGGAAATCCGCAGGTTCATTGAACCCACAGGGCCACAGTAAGTTTTCAGAACATCCCCGGGAAGCAGGCAACTTGACTGGTAGCCTTCATTCTGTCCCTAGTGGTTCTGTTCGCTCGAGCACAGTTGTGTTTCCTTGGCTCTAACAAAGCAGAAATAGAGCGCTACACCCAGAACCTACCCCAGTTCCTACATGCGTCCATGTTATCATTTTTCTGGAGGCCCTAAAATAAGTGTCCTAAAAGACCCACCACAGCTAATACCAGCCATCCTGCTGTCTTGGAGAAGGCAACTAACTGGCTGGCCCTGAATGGTCACTGTTTGCTGAGCCATGGTTCAGACATCTGACCACCGTGCTATGTCACCTCTCCCATACCCAGGGACATTCACCTCCTCTGAGTTCCTAAGAAATGGGTGTGGAGGGCATTCAGACAGCAGTGAGATCACGGCCCACGTCTGTCACCAGCATGGAGAGAGTGTTCACTCCCCGAATGGTCAGGGATTGGTGACCAGCAACAGGACCCGAAGCAGGCCACACAGTGCATCGAGGCCAGACCAGTTCAGAGTGACAGAGCTTTTCTTCCCCTTGGGGCACAAGTCTAGGAGAAGCTCTGGCCTCATGTCGCTGGGTTGGGGGGATAGCAGCTTACTGCTCCTTCTCAGAGCCTGATATGGGAGCATTTAGCAGCACCCCACCGAACCACAGCTGCTCCCTGGGATATTTCAAGTAAATGTTTTCATCTGTGTGACAACTCGTAAAGTGGCTCCAGTAAGATTCCAGTTTCTTAAGGTTGACAAGCCAAGTGTAGTAAGGATGTCATGGTAACCAATATGCTTTCAAAGTTCTCCTGAAACTGACTAGCCACGCACACTTGGAGGAGTTGGTAAATATGATCACCATTTTATAAAATTGAAGAGACAGTGTCTGCCATCACAGCCACCCACGGGTGGAGAGGCAGTGGGCATTCTGGTCCTAGCTCTTCAAGAGATTCACTGTGGGATGATCGTTCTGTCATGGGGCCATGGTGTCCTGGATAAATCTCAGGGGTCCTGCCCTGTTCAGACAGACATTTCTCCCTGTGAGTCAAAAAACAGCTCCTGCTCCGGCCAGAGATGCTGTGCTGTGAGGTGGATCTTAACAAGTTCCTGGCCTTTGGAAACCACCCTTCCAAAAGATCATTCCACGTAAGCCAGCTCCCGACTTTCTATACAGTCACGGTATCCTTTTTCTCTTTCCAGCTGGAACCAGTGGGCCGGAAGACAACCTCCAACAACTTCACATACAGCCGAACCAAACTCAAGTGTCCCTCACCTGTGAGTGAACATGAAGACCCTACCTGCCGTAGGCTGCCTGGATTGTGGGGGCGGGACTTGAACACACTGCCACTCTCTGCATCCCAGCTTCCTCTTCTGACTGACACAAAATAGGGGAGGGAGGAGCCAACAACTCCAGTGGCGGAGAGGTCATGCTGGAAAGCAGTCTAGGGAGTACTGTCTAGATGCTTACACTATTCATTACTTCACAAGGAGTTGAGCAGCCTGGGCTAAGCCCTACACTAGCAGCTCAGGGATGGGAGGTGAGAATGAAGATCCCATCTGTTCCCGGAGTCCAGGCTCCTGTCCTTCCTCTCCTGGACCATTGACCAGATGTCCACCTGTCCCTCCAGCTCTCTTCTTCTGCTTCTCTATCATCCTCCACTTGCTTCTAGACACTGAATGGCTGTCCTGGAAAGTAACTCCAGTCTCATCAAGGATGTTGAAATCCTTAGCGGGTCACCACCCCCACTATTACACCCTCCACACCCTAAGCAAATGGACCCACTTCCCAGATGAGTCCCACTGGTGTGTGTGTGTGTTTTACTTCTGTTCACTGCTGACTTTGTCTGTAGAGATGTCCACCTCCTTCTGACCCCATTGCTCTCTTATTCCCTGGGATCCTCTTCTATCTTATCTTCTTCTACTGCTCCTGCCTCCAAATGTAGCCCTCTATTGACCTCCCTCTTCTGTTTGTACCAGGCTCCTTTATAATGTGGTTCTTTCTGTACATTCTTCCTGGGCAATGAGAGGATATCCTACCTCGGTCCTTAGGTGCTCATCATAGCTCCTCAGGGCCATGCAGCAGTTTGTTTACTAAAAAAGAAGGTGGGCTCAGATGTACCCAAGACTCTTCCAACAGTAGCTTACCAGCGCCCACCTTTCAAGATCATATTTGAAAGGAAATGCTGGTGATCCACCAAAGGAAGGTTACAGCTGGGTGTTGGCTACTTGAGAGACCCATCTTCACACAGAAGGCTCAGGCCAATGTGAAGAAAGAGGACTTACAACGAGGATACACTAGAAATATGCATGAGGTCATTGCACTCTTTCAGAGATGGGACTTGGATGGGTGGATAGAGCCCTTAACCTCTGATTTTCCTGCTTCCTCCCCCAGGCAAGCCCTTTCCTCTACACCCTTCGGAACAGTCAGCTGCTCCCAGACCAGGCTGAAGAAACCTCCAAGGTGCTATACTGGCCAGTGCTAGTGGCGGCAATAGGCGGCCTGGTAGTTGGCATCCTTGGAGTGATGCTGTGGAGAACCATGAGACACTCCAGAAAAGGGGATCTCCCTGCAAATCCGAACACTGCTGCCTTCTAGGACCCTGAGCGATCTTCATCCACATTCCCAGCACCACTCCTCACCTAGCCTTCAGCTGCACCAGCCCTGGACACTAGGGCCAGCCTTGCTTCCGTACCTAGAGCCCTCAGAAGCCAGAGCAACTGCCACAGCTCTTAGGAACTGGGCCGCTTCCAGGTTTATACAAGGCCAGGGCCTTTACTGAAAGACTGTTTTATTCTTAGCTTAGCCTGCTCCTTGTCCTCACCCTCTATCCGATGCATATACAGGTGTGGTAGCCAGAGGATCTTGGGTCCTATACCAGGCAAGGTTGCCTGGGGGATAAGACCAGAGTCCAGACTGGTGCTGTCCAGCTCCATCACAGCCCTATGACAAGCCTCTCTTCACTCACCAGCCCCACAGCTTCAAAAGGAAAGAACATTGGTTGCTTGATGGTGGCTGGAGTCTGGGGCTGACTGGCCACTGTTGTGTCTCACCCAACACACAGGTGTGCATTCAACACCTGTTTTGCTTCGTGCCCAGGACAATGGGAGCATTGCAGTGGCTCCTAGGCTATACATGTCTCAGCCGGGCTGGGAAGACAAACCCCTTCCAAAGAAGAGGAGGCTCTATGATAATGTAGTTGATACTGGTACATGTGTCTGATTGCTCAGGGAGTTTTCCCTCAAAGAAGAGTGTGCCATTTTGGAAGAAAAATATGTTGGGATATGAATTATGTCATGTCCCCTCCGCATGGTTTTCAGATGGCACTATTTTTAGATGACTACTAGTTCTGTGTCAGCTAATACCTGAGAGAAACCTGGATTAAATCTGAAAATACAAATCATTGGTCGGGGGCAAGGCCAGAGCTGTGTGCCTCATATGCGTTCTCCCTCTTATTCTGTACAAAACCCCAGAGAGGGCACTTTGAAAATGGTGGTGGTGATCATCAACACTGCATGTGTACTAAATGCTGAGGAGTTCTTTCTAAAAACGCGTGTGCCGTGAGAATTTCACCTCAAGGGAAACCAACAAGAATCCAGGAGGTTGGCGTGATCATTTTCATGTTCAGCATCTCTATGCGACCAAAGCATGGGGTGACAATACAAGTTAGAACCCCCAGCATACAAACCACATTTTTCTTATATCAGCTTCTCGATATAATTGGATTGCTTGGCTCACAGCACTTTTGAGAAGCAGGTTCTACAAAGGTACTTTGTTATCTTAGAATACTGCACAAATGAAAACATGTTGTCCTTTTTAGTAAAGGACTGAGGCAAAGCCCATATTGCTGTATAAGAGACCCAGAGATGGGCCCATGATGATACTGGGCAGTAACCTCAGGGACGAAGACTGGGAATTCATCGCCTCCTTTTGGAAAGACCGATAAGAAGGGTCGCATCAGTTTCTGTTTCTCAGTTTCTTCTTTTTTCACTATGAAAAGCATACCATCCCCTGTTCATTCTGTGAACTAGACAGTGCTGTGACTGAGTCAGCACATCCCCCAGGTGCTTGTAGTTTGAGATAACTTCACAACAAAGACAGCCTATTAAATCTAAGAATTCCAGGCCATGTGCCATCCTTTTCTTTCTTCCAGCCTTCATTCCTCTTTCAGTCCCAACTCTAGAGAACACCTGACTCAAAAACCTGACACATTCAGCACCAACATGGCAGTTCAAGTGGAAAATTCCACACCTGGCCCCATATGATGGGTTCCAATGAAAACATAGGTCTGTTGAAACAGTATGGCGTAATCTGCAGACTATCCATCCACCTGAAACAAAAGTGGCTCTCATTTTTAGATTTGGGTTCCTCAGGGCATCTCAACTACATGTATACAAATACTCAAAAATGAAAGAATCTGAAACATTCAGATCCCATGTGTTTTGGATGAGGGACATGGGACCGAAGGTGTGCCATGTCCTTTTAGGTAAACAGCCCAGTTAGGACTATGCCCAAAGCCACACCATGAACAAAGCCAATAATTTCCAGGGAAGCTGCGCTCTGTAGTATACCCCACAGAGGGTTTTTAATTCATAAAGGAAAGATTAGGGTGGATTAAACCTAGTCAAAAATCCTTCAGCAAGGCTTTTGGAACGTTAATTGAGCTTTGAAAGATGGAGAGATGATCTTGTTAGAAGCCCAGGGGGAATAGTGCCATTAAGAGTGGTAATCCCACATAGAGAAAAGGATGTGCCTGGTCTGTAGGAGAGGTGATAACTAGGAAAATGAGTCAGCCACTCGGAGGACCACTGTTGAAAAGGCAAGCAGTGATTTTGTGGTTATGATGGTGGTAGTATCGTCAGGCTGCCTCTGATTTGGGACTATAAGTGATAGTGGAAAAGTTCATTCAAAGGAAGTGTTCTAAAGAATGTTGCAGTTTGGGGCTGTCACTCAGATGGCAGAGTGTTTGCCTGGCATAAGTGAAGCCCAGGGTTGACTCCCCAGCGCCATATAAGCCAGAAGTGATGGCACACAGCTACAGAAAGTACAGACAGGGGAATCAGAATTTCCAGATCATCCTTAACTATATAGTGATTTCAAAACAAGCCTGGGCTTCATGAGACCTTAAAGGGAGAGATGGTGGGGGCGTAAGAAAGAGGAGAAAAGAAAAGAATATTGACATTATTCTAGCATTAGACCACACAGGCACCCTAGTGCATAATGACGAAGCCGTGCCACTTCCTGTCATCACCTTCTTCTTTCAGAGAAAGAAACTAACATTCAGGGAAGAGGGAATTGACCCAGTTATGTTTTCACTACACAGTGAAACATTAATGCACAAGAATAACTTCAAAACAGAAAATGACCAACAAGTCCAGCCATGAATTGAACCCAACTGCAAATGAATAGTCTGTAAAAATCAAATAAAAATCTAGAAAAGTGGGACATGACTAAAATAATGACAGCTCTCTTGTTCCCCTGGGCAGAAGAACTCACCCGATTAATAAGCTGTGACTTTAAAAATTAACTTCAGAGTAAGATTTGTAGCTAATCTTTTCATAAGCAAATGAAACAATCTCTGTAAGTGAGAATCAGGTGTGGCCATTGGACCCAGGACATTTTACCTGTCACAGCACTGAAGAAGGATCACAGATGTGTTACGTAATGACAAGCAGGTTCTGAGATCACAGAGTATGCTTACACAAGCTTAGATGGTATGAGCCAACCAAGAAATACAGCAAAGCTGGTACAATTCTATGTGCTAGTATGTTGGGTGGCCAAACTCGGGGTCCAGGAATAAAAGGAGGGTGGGCTCTCACTCCTGAGCCCTGAAACCTCCCCTCGGATTCAGCTGCCTTCCATGCCCGTTGTCAAGGAACTTTAAAATACAACCATTCAGAGACTGGTTGGAGGTTAAGTTTACTTGTAGAATTGATTTCTAAGGTGGTAATGGGTCTTAGAGTTGGTGGCAAGCTCTGCCAGGTGTTCTAAGCTGCCCCATAGAGATGAATCCATCCTAGCTAGACCAACTACATGGATCATAAGGCTTAGTGAAAAATTACCATACAGGGCCCTTTGTGAAAAACTGATGAAGAATTTTGAAACAGCAACAGGATTCAACCAAAGAGGAGGTGCTTCTGGGCCGACTCACCGGTTATACACCCACAAAGCTGGCCACGCCTAGACCATTTAGCCACAGAGCGACAGGCCATCACTGTACCTCACGTCCCCTTTATATTCAGGACTGATTGGCAGGTGAAAGGGGTTCACCTTCTAGAGAGAAAGGTACCTAGACTCGGGCAGAGCCTAGAAGGCAAGCCTGCAGGGCGGCTACGTTTTTTTCCACTTGCTGGGAAAACAGCTCAAAGCACATCTCTGGGGACTGGTTAAGGATCAATGATAACATCATTACGTACAGAGGCTCAGTTTTGACCTTTCTTCTCTGGTTCTATTCTTGTAGTTTTACACAGCAGGGCACAGGACCAGGCTCTCTATGGAACTGAAATCCCCTTAACACACGAGGAAACCCGAGCAACTTCCTAATTTATCCAGAAGGACGGCCCGCCTACTTCCAAAAGGCATGGTGGGTGCTGTGAATGCCCAATCCTGTGGGCATTCCTGCCATGACTCGGGCTTTGTGTGGCTGTTGTGGGTGCGTGGGACAGTCTGAGGGAAGGCGAGGGACACTGCTTGGCACATGGGGCTCACTCTGGGTAGTAGTCATGGGGGGGTACTTCAATTTCCTATTTTATTTGATTGCCTTTGTCTGCTGCTGTTCACTGCTTGGGCGCTGCCATCCTCCTCGAGTTGATACTGATGCTCTTGCCATAACAAAAACACCTGGGTCAACTGTGTCCCACCCCATCCTCCAGGCAGCCACAGGCCTGCATCAAAGGGATGGGAATCTGGTTTGGGGGTCCTGATGTCTCCACTATGCACCACCCAGCAAATACCCCTAACACATGTACCCCAATATAAAATGTATATCTATATCTTTGGGGGTGAAGGTTGAGAGAGGGTTTCCCTGTGTAGCCTTGGCTGTCCTGGACTCACTTTGTACACCAGGCTGGCCTCAAACTCACAAAGACTGGCCTGCCCTCTGCCTCCCTGAGTGCCGGGATTACAGGTGTGTGCCACCACACCCAGCTGGTGGAATTAGCATTTTAATGGAATAGATTTCACTATGTTTTAAAACCAACTAACCTTTCCAATTTTGATTTCCAAGATTGTTGTAGCTGGACAGATTCCTTAGCTGGGTAGCCACAATTGTCCCTTGTTGGTTAGCAGAATTACAATTCTCATGCAATTCTCCAGAGACTTGCTAAAGTGCCTCCCTGAATTATTAGCCTTCTGCCCAGTGTCTGCTTGCTTGGGAGGAGGGACAAGCGAGCTGACTGAAAGATTTCTCATTTTTGCTAAAAAGCTTCAGAAGCCCCACAGTTATTCTTCCTTTTGAATTTTATTTCATTTTTGTACTGGGGGTTGAACCAAGGGCCTTATACTTCACACACACACACACACACACACACACACACACACACACACACACAC
>NW_026585644.1:35325324-35339507 GCF_907164565.1 Psammomys obesus
CACACACACACACACACACACACACACACACACACACACACACACACAGCTCCCTGATACTAAGCTGTATGACTAGCAAGATCTTCTTTGTTTGATTGGCAGTCTCTGCTGCCCAGGCAGACAGGCTTTGAACTCATTCTGGAGCCCACACAGACTGCTTTTATGGTCCTCCTGTCTCAGCCTCCCAAGCAGCTGACCTTTCAGGCCTGTGGTACCAGGCTCAACTGTAAAACAGTCTCAGAACACACACTTCTCAATTGTTTGTGCACAGATGGCGTAGCTCTGCACAGACCTCTCAGCTTCTGCTGCTGTGTTATGTAACAGCAGCATTTCTAAACACCTGCCCCAACATTTCTTTTAAAAATAAATAAATAAATAATGAAAACCCTCCAAGCGGTAGAGGAGATGGCTCAGTGGATAAAGCATTGGCTGTCCAAGGACCAGGGTTCCAGAACCCATATAAAAACCATCACACATACCTATCATCCTAACATATCTATGTAAAGATGGGGGAGGGGTGGCAGCCAAAATGGGAGGCAGAAACTGGAGTTTTGGAAGCTTATGGGCCAGCCAGACTCTCTTGCACAAGAGTGAACAAAAGGACAGCCTGCCTGAATTAAGGTAGAGTAAGAGAACAGATGCCCAAAGATGTCCTCTGACCCCTACATACATACCATGGCAAGCATGTGCCCAGACATACATATCAAATACACATGAACATGTACACACAAATCTCCTTCAGGACTGGGCTTGTAGCTCACCTGGCAGGTGGGGCGGCTGTCTAGAATTTCTGATGCCCTGGATTTGGTCCTTGGCAATACATAAAACCAGGTGTAGGGGCAGAGACCTGTAATCTAGCTAGCCTTTGCAGGGTAGAGGAAGGAGGATCCAGAGTTTGAGACATCCCCGGCTACTTAGTGTGTTCAAGGTCACCCTGGGATATTTGACACTTTGCAACAATAGTAACAAAACCTCTAAAGAAATAAAAATAAACAGACCTCGTATTTTTAAAAGGGTCACATTTACACTTGTCAGCAACTCAAAGATTGCTGTACACTGCAACTTCCAAGAAGTAATCATTTTGTTGTTGTTGTTTTTTTTTTCTCCTTTCCTATGAACGGAGCTTACTTTTTTTGTAAATATGTCTTACGTACCGTGCCACAGACACACAGTCGTCAGCAGCACAAAGGGAAGCCAATTGGGAACAAGCTACTGATTGAAATGCATAACTCATCTTCAAGCAGGATGGCTCTTACAAGCACTTGGCCAAAATACCTTTAAGGTGATTCTTCCCCTCATTACGAAATGTCACAAGAATTCTATTATACTGCAAGCCTGTGTCTGTGCATTACCACGTGGGTGGTGATAGCCTGTGATACGCTGGGCCTTTCTGGTTGTCCAACAGTAGCCAGTAAATGATACAGCAAAATTATCTCACAGATGGAGCTCTAGTCATAATCTTACATAGAAACCTTTTACACACACAGTCACATTCACTCACTGATACAGGCCTATGAGCACTACGGGAGAAAGACATTTCTTACAAAACCTTTTATAAAATACAGTCATAGAGGTCTGACCCAGGAATCTTACTCTAGCTAAATCAGGGACTGCAATTGTCAGGACACAGCCACGATTTTTTCCCCCAAGGCTTTGTTTTTTAAGATTGCTTATTTTTATTTTATGTATGTGAGTGTTTTGTTTTGTTTTGCCTACATGGAAGTGTATGTTGTTCCACATGCATGCCTGGTGCCTACAGAAGTCAGAAGATGGGCTCAGAGCCCCTGGAACTAGATTTACAGAGTGCTGTGAACTACCATAAGGGTTCTGGGAAGTGAACACAGGCCCTCTGCAGCAACAGCAAGTGTTCTTAACTGCTGAGGCTTCTCTCCAGCCCCAAAGCATCATTTTGCTTTGAGTTTGGTACTGGGGGTTGAACTCAGGAGTCTCCCACGTGACACATGCCTACTGCTGAGCTACACTCCAGACCCAAAGCATAGTTTGAATTAAAGATAATTCTATTGAGAATAAATTCACTGGCATATTTCCTTCTTCAGGGGGGCATGTACATGCATGCAGTCACTCCATACTTCATAGCTGGCACAATGCAATAAATTTAAGCTAAAACATATGGGGTGCCCCAGCGGATAATTTGTTCTAATATTTGACCTGCTTTCCGTGCATTTTCCACCAGTATGAAAAGTGAATGCCTGTTCTCTTGGTTGCTGCGTGACTTCTCTTATTTAATTATTACATGTGGATACTTCTTATCATTACAAGAAGGAAAAACCTAAAGAAGAAAGTGAAGAGAGAGGGAGAGGGAAAAAAAATTAAAGCTCCTAAATATTTATCACACTTAATGGTTAAGTGAAATTTTGATGAGGAAGAGAGCTCACGGCCCTGTGGTTTCAAACTGCTTTGTAAAGTACAGTGATTCATCAGCATGGAGCTGGTGCCTAGTTCTTCAACATCTTGCTCCTTGGAGTGGCTTTACGTCGCTAGCTTTGTCTGAAGGCACCAGCTGCGCGTCAGGAGGGGTGGGGCAGTATCAGGGAGGAGTGCAGATCAATCTAAATTCAATACAGATTTCTGGAATAGCCCAGCGTTATGCCTTGATGTTGGCTCTCATTAGATCATCAAAGCTTGAATTTCATCATGTGGTTATAATAGTGTCAGAGGTCGGCCAGCATTGCTGCTTTTCTTTTGCTTTTAATTTATCTGACAACTTGTCATCAGACACCTTTCAACTAACTCTGCGACATTAGAAGACAATCACCATAGCACATTAAAAGCCACTGCCCCTGAGGACTATGACAAGTGAAACTTGGGTGAACTCATCAGTATTCATCCACATATAAGAAAGTAGGAGGGCAAAATTCTCCCTGACCTTATGAAAAAGGCATGCAGGAGGTCAAGTTAGTCTGTTTTCCATATCCTATTGGCTCCTCCAATAGGTTACTCCATATTGGGGTTGGCTCTCCACCTACAGGGAAGCAATGTATGAATGTGCCACAAACATGCTCCACTCTGTCATTCTATACCTGCAACCCACTGAGTTTCCAGTGAAAGAGAATGTAGGAAGTCAGACCTTGTCTCCAAAGCCCAGGCTCACTGAGCATGCTGCTGGGAGTTTCTCGAGAACACCCTCCATCCGGGATGGCAGTCATAAACAGAGGGCAGCATCTGGGCTTGGCTGGAGAAACTGACACACCACTAACTGAAGTAGACGCCGTGGGGAAGGCGCACAGAAGGAGCCCTGTAAGATGAGGAAGAAGAAAGCCAGTGGGAGGGAGAAAGACTGGGGCTATCTGCCTCTGCCTGGGCGTGTGAGGTAAACCCTGGACCTGTTTGTTCATGTGTGGGGAACGTCAGGATGTTCAGAGCTTATGAGGAGGGGAAACCATTTCTGCTGAGTATGTAGGACACGACCTCTTCCCATTAACCCTGCACAGGGTTATTTTTGTGAAAAAAAAAATTGTTTTTTATGTACGTGAGTATTTTGCCTGCATGTATGCATGTGTACCGTGTGTACGCTTGGTACCTGTGGAGGCCAGAGGAGGACACACTTTATCCTTGAATGGTGTTACAGATGGTTGTGTACTGCTGTGTGGGTGCTGGGAATTGAACCCAGGTCCTCTACAAGAGAGGCAAATGTTCCTATCTGCCAAGCCATCTCTCCAGCCCCATTACACAGCACTTTCTCAAGAGATGATGATGTGGTGAAATGGGGTCTCATCCTATGTTTTCCTCCCCAGGATTTGGGTCTGAGAAACTATGAAGAAGCTTGAAGAGTTGGCCTTCATCTAGGATGCACCTACATAGTGTGTTATAAGGACAGCATGCGCACACACACACACACACACACACACACACACCATAAAACTCCCAGTAGGAGGACAAGTCAGGAACAACACCAAAACTGCCATTCCCCCCCCCCCCCACGTCTCTTCTGGTGGACTGTAGTCAGGCCTCTGGAGGAGACATATCTCTTTCTCTCACTTAGATCTAACTTCACAGAACACCTTCTCTTTAATTATCCTCTCTCCACTTCCAGCCAGGATCACTGTTCCTCTCTCCAGCCCTGGAATTCACATATCTCCATGGCTGCACATTAAGCAGCTGGATTCAACTGCACACACCATTGTCTCATTTCCCAAACGTGGTGTGTGATGATGCCCTAATGTCTGAGTGGACAGTTTTAACTGCTGCTTACACTAGGCAGTGGACATGTAGTGATAGCTGATGGGATCTCACTTTTCCATCTGAACCAACACCCACAGCAAATCCAAATGCTTTGTTCCTCAAAAATCCTGGAGTTGTAAACTAACCAACCACCCCCACTGACAGCATTTTACTTACTTCCTAAACCCCCAAGTGTCTTAAATGTTTGTGTTCTTGTACACACACACACACACACACACACACACACACACACACACACACGCACGCACGCAAATCTCAAAGGGAAAAGAAAGAATTGCAAGCTGCCTTAACACACAGCTTCATAGAAAATTTGTTTTCATGGAAAGGGGACCTGTTAGGGGAGATCTAGAGGAACTGAAGGGTCAAGAAACATTGTATGCGCTTAGTTTCCAAGTTGGGTTCCCCAGTAAGGGGAACAGAGGTTCTCTCTGACATGAACCCAGTGGCTGGCTCTTTGATCACCTCCTCCTGGGGGGTGCAGCCCTGCCAGGCCACAGGGGAAGATGATGCAGCCAGCCTTGATGAGACCTGATAAGCAGGGACAGATAGAAGGGGAGGAGGTCCTATCAAGGGACCTATCAAGGGACTAGGGAAAGAGCATAGGGGGAGAAGAGGGAGGATGGGTAGGACTGGGAGGAAACAAGGGAGGAGGCTACCATGGGGATACAAAGTGGATAAATTGTAAATAATATATATAATTAAATTTTAAAAAGAAACATTGTCTGCATGCATGAAATAAATGAATTAATTAAATGAATGAATTAAAATATTACTAAACATACACTCTAAAAGAAGCTTCCCTTTCCTTGGTTGAAGTATTATAATTGTATTGACAGAAATTAAATGTAGGCCCTTCTTGTCCTTTGCCAATTAAGAACAGAGTCCTAAATTCCTTTTGTTGAGCATGCTCCTAAAGACAGCCTAATCAACCAGATACCTGGGCAGAATCTCAATCCTGACAGTGAACTTCGACCCACTCCAGTAACTCATGGACAGAATGAAGATGAATGAATGACTGGAAGCACTGGGCTGCCGTGTGAGCTGCAGCCCTGTAGGAGCAGAAGGCTCTGGTGTGCTTGAATGTATTAAACATCAGTCTGAGCCCCAACTGGGATAGAAGGCTCTGAGGATTTCAATGTACTATGCCTTAACCTTGGTCCCAGTTGAGAGTAGACCCTTCTGATCAATTGAATGTAGTAGGCCTCAATTTTGGTCCCAATAGAGAAGAAAACTGATGGCTTGAATGTATAAGGTCTTGATCTTGGCCTCAATTAGAGTGAAAATCTCTGATGGCTTGAATGTAGTGGGCTTTGATGTTGGTGTGACAAGTCATGGTTTGGCCGCATGGAACAAGGGATGTACCCAGACAAAGGCAAGCTGGATTTGAGAAGAGGGCACAGGTAGAAGTCTAGAGAATTGGCCTAGTGAGATGGTAAGATGCGACAGTGAATGGATAGCAGGTGACAGGCAAGTAACTAGAGGTAAAGAGATAAAGGATGGAGTAGAGAACAAGGGAGGCCAACGGTAAACCCTTTAGGATGGAGGCTGAACCCAGGTGAAGATGGTTGGTATAGACATTAATGAGGGAGTGCAGAAGAGCAAATCTTACTTTGCTTCTTGGGGAGCCTGTCTTCTTGAAGGTTCTGTCAAAACTGTTCTAACCAAAATGGAGGCATGCCAGGGAGTAGGGGACAGTTAGATTTGTTAAGAGAAACTGTTGTTGAAAGTTTTCACTTCAGATAAATAATATTTATATGTGAGTAGCTGTTCATGTGTGTTCATGTATGTACGGGCTATAAGTACTTGAGTGTGTGCATGCATATAGAGGCCAAAGGCCAACCTTAAGTGTCTTCCTCACTCAACATCTGTTTTCCAAATAAAAATATTTTACTTTTATCAGGAGCTTGCAGATTCAGCTTGTTGGACTAGCTGGCCAACAAGCCCTTGGAATCCTCCTCTCTTTACCACTCAGTACTGGGATTGCAAGCATGATGGCCCATGCCCAGCTTTGTTTGGTTTGTCTCTGTATGGCTCTGCCTGACCTGGAACTCCATATGAAGACTAGGCTGGTCTATGAACTCAAGAGATCCACCAGCCTCTGCTTTCTAAAGCACTGGGATTAAAGGTATGGGCCACCACACCCAATGCCCAGATTTTTTTTTTATGACCTCAAACTCAGGTTCTCATGTTTGTTCAGCAGGCAGTAAACCAGGTCCCTAACACCAAGTAGCAATATCTTAGTTAAGAGTGTCACAAACACTGCATAAGGCTTACACTAAAAATTTATTTGAAGCAGTAGGATAGCACACACCTATAATCTCAATACTCAGGAGGCTGAGGGCCAACCTGAGTCCACACAGAGTCCCTATTTAAAGCTTTAACAACACCTCCCCCCAAAGTATTTGTTGTTTCTTCTGAATTTTACATTTTACTGGGCATCTTGCCATCATAAATCAAAGAAAAATGTTTGTGAGAGAATCAAAACTGACAGAAAGTTCCCACTCAGCAATAAGGTGTGAATGCACACAGAGCAAGCTGGGAAAGAAGCCAGAGATGGTGTTTAAAGCAAGCAAATATGAGCATTCACAAGCAGGAGAATAGGAAAGGTCGAACTGACCAGCCAGCACAGGGCTAGGGCCAGGAGAGGCCGGCAGGAAGAACTGTGGCCTCTGGCAATTTTGATTCAGTAGATCTTAGGTGAGCCCAGAAATATACACTTTGTGGTAGTTGATATTGACAGGATCTAGAATTACCTAGGAGACAAGCCTGTGTATGGGCATACATTTTAGGGATTACCTTAATTATACTTGACTGAGTGGGAAGGCCCACCTGAGAATGGGCAGTACCATCCCCTAGGCTTGGGTTCTAGACCAAGTAAAAAAGAAGAAACCTGGCTGAACAAGGGCATGCAGATGCAATGTGACCAGGATTCTTAAGTTTCTGCTGCCAAAAATTCCCCACCATAATGTACTATGCCCTCTTCAGCTGCTCTTGTTGGGGTATTTCATCACAGACACAAGGCAAGTAACTAACATAACTTCTTACCACATTTCCCAACCATCTCACATTTGGACACTGTGGACCCGCAATTCTCAGAGCATGGTCCTCAGGCCAACAGCACTAGATTCCCACAGAACTGGCTAGAAAGGCAATTTTAGGGTTCTATCCCATGGTTCCTGAGAGGTTCTATCCCATGGTTCCTGGGAATTCTGATGGTTGCCTAAGTTTGCAGCCCACTAGGAGACCATAGCAGACCAATGGTCGATAGGGTCTTGCCATTATAGGAGGGATAAGGCCAGAGGAAAGGAGCAAGCAGAATCCAGACAGAAAACTTGGTGGGGTTGCCAGGACAAGGCCAGCTGGGTGTGGGGACAAGCGAGAGAGCAGCAGATACAAAGGGACAACAGAGCCTGGCAGAGTTGGCTCCAGGCTATTCTTCTGCTTCCTGCTCACCTGGACAAACAAGGTGGGCAGAGTACAGCCTGGTGGCCAGAGAAAGGTGGAGGAGCTCCAGGCTTTGTGTTGACCTTTAGATTGTCACATTAGCTGGAAACAAGCGGGCAACTCCCAGCAGACAAGATGCTGGACATCAGCTTGAAGCAAATTAGTCTGTGGTAACAGCCAAGTTATAGCAGTGCTAAGGGAAAGGATCTAAAAGAAAACAGCAAAATGGAGACAGGAGAGAGGCTAAAATCGCAAGGGTGTCTTGTCTAATTTAGGTGCCCAGTCCCCAGCATGAGGTAAGAGGCCAGGAGCTGGGTGTGGAAGGTACAAAGTATTGTAGGTATGGCCATTGGCCCAGCTGATAAAGTGCTGAATTATGTTCCAGGAGATAGTAACCTGTGCCAAGACTTAAAAAGCTTGGAAAACTTCTTCTAATCCCTCTCAACTGGTATAGGAATTACATGTGTGCTTGTTGAAGGTCCCATGGAATTCATCGTTAAAGGAACCTGTTGAGCTTCTCGGGCCATCTTTCGCCGACCACAGACCCTCCCTTCCCACAGAGGCACCCTACAGAGTACTGCTCTATCAGACGTCAGTTTAACAAACAGCTACTTTAAAATCACGCCAGGGGCCGGGTGTGGCTCCAGTGGTGGAGCACCTGGCTAGGCTGCACAGAGACCTGGGTTCAGTCCCCAAACACCACACATAAATGGGCACACACCTGTAATCACAGCCCTCAGGCAGTGGAGGCAGGAGGATCAGAAAGTCATCCTCAGCTACCAAGAAGTTTGAGACTAGCCTGGGTTCGTGACCCTTTCTCTAGATAAATCAATCATGCCGAGAACATCTTTGCCTTCCTATCATAGTACACTGACCTACTCACCTTCCCAGGCGTCCCCAGCCGATCTAAATTCTCTCTCACACAAGAAGTCTAAAAGGATCTCTACTCTGCTCAACTATTTTTCAAATTCTCATTTTCTTTCTTTTTATGATCCCCTCCACACACAAACCCCCTTTCTTGATACCAACTTTGTTGCCAGACATGAGTCCCTGACAACTCTTCCTCCAGAATTCTGGGGTTTAGTTCTTAAAATGTAAACCCTGGATATAGCTTGCTTCCTCCCCATCTCTTCTAGATTTGACCCCGGCCTACCAGCTGGCACACCTCTACCTACCACCCCCCACACGTCAGCTATTACTAGGTGTGAACTCTGACCTGCCAGGCTCCAACTCCTGTGCTCTACCTATGTAGAATCATCCCTGTCCCTTCCCTGGGTGGACCATCTCCTGCCTGATCAGCTCTTGAGCACTTGGTTGGGCAGTTTCAGAAGTTTTTCTCAAGGCTATAGCTTTCTCTCCCCCCTTTGGCAATAAGCAAATGATAAATTGCTGGTAATAAATCTGTCAGAACTGAGTCACTCTTTGCTGAGTGGTATCATGCAGGCAGCCAGGACAGTGTGTCCAGTAGGTCTAAAAGAACATCAAACCATTGCCTTCTGCATCTAGATCTCTGACCTTGGCCAAGCCAACCTCCTCTGCATGACCTTAAAAGAAGGCGAGGAGGATGAAGATGAAAGGAAGCATTAAGAGCGATTTGAAAGCCTACATCACCATAACAACGCCAGGCATCATTTATTATCATTACTTTATGGCCTAGCATCTTTCTGACACATCAGAGACTCTGGGAGGGGGGTGTGGCAAGGGGCTTCTTGCTCTGTTTATAGAGACACAAATAAATGCCTTTCAGAAGCTGACTCTACAGAAAATCAAGTTATAGAGTGGCAACGACACCCCTGGTCATATCCCCATCCATCTCAGCAAATTAAGAGTTTGTTTGAATGAAGAGGCCCATTCAGTCTGCTGCTTTGGCACCCTACTTGGCCACAAACCAGGCCAAGCTGGCCATCGGACCCACCTATCCCTCTCTGGCTAAGAGGAGCTGGCCCCTACTGTAGAAGGGTGTCTGCCCCTGTGCACAGAACAGACCCTCCCACCTGATCTCAGGCTACCAGCACACAGAAGAGACTGAAAAACTGAAAGATAAAGCCCCTTGGAAGCACCAACAACAGCAGTAACAGCATCTGCTATCCAGTCAAAAGACCTGGATCTGAATTCTAGCCCTGTCACTTCCACTGTGAGACCTCAGACATCATAGGACTTGGTTTGTTTCTCTCTCTCTCTCTCTCTCTCTCTCTCTCTATATATATATATATATTATATATATATGTATATGTATATCTTAGGATATTAAATACACATATATTCATACATACATATTCCATATATAACACATTATATAGTAAATAAATATACTTATAAAAATATAAATATATATAAATAATATATAAATATATGAGCGCATATGTTATATAACTACATATAAATATATTCTATTTATAGGCATGGAATGACTGAGGAACTCACCTGAAATTGAGCTCTGGCCTCTACGCATACATATGCATGTACAAACATACAGACATGCATGCATACATAGAGAAAAATTAGAGAGAGTCTCTCAGTTAACCTGGAGCTCATCAGTTTAGCTAGGCTGGTTGACCAGCAAGCTCCAGGGATCTACCTGTCTCCATCCTCCTGGCACTACAGTTACAGGCACAAGCCCAGGTTTTTTACATGTGTTCTGGGGATCTGAACTTAGGACCTCATATTTACTTGGCACGTTGCCAGCTGCATCATTTCCCCAGCTCCCCATACCCACCTTCCAAATGGCCTTTCTGGTAAAGTCCATGTGGGATTTTAACAAGCTCTCGGGACATTAAGTACGCATGTTAAACTTCAAAGGCACTGGTATCATACACCACATCTGGGCTCCGAAAGTCCCTCTTCGGTCTCTGGTGTTCTTTTTCCACTTGAATCTCCATGTCTTGTCATTTGGCAGATTTTTTTTAGGGCATTAATTTACTACACTCTTCTCTGTTAAGCACACTGCCAGGATACAGCAAAGTCACTGACGACACTATCCAGGTCTTCCAAGAGCTTCTGGTAATGTCTTCAAAAGGAATGGAAGCCAAGGTCATGGCCATAGATAGTCTTCTGAGGCAGATGCTTCCCAGGCTCCATTCAAGGTATCCCTGGTGGTGGCACCTGTCCTTAAAGACTGCTTCACCTTGTAAAGCGGCTAAGCACCTTGCTGGGAGCATTAGAGTAATAGCTGAGTTCATACCTCATATGCAGTAGGGGCATAGTATATGCAGAGCTCAATTGCTTAGCAAAGGCTGCCTGTCTTCTGACCCCTTTCCTATGGTCTCCATAAACGTCCATATACGTTTTTACATACATAACAGAAGAATTGAGGACTCAACACCCTGGTTTCTGTATAAGCCTGGATGACAGGTGCACAGCACAGTTCCATACAGCCCAAGGAACACCCACAGCCCTGTGAGTGCGGTGAGAGTGGCTTTCCTTCCTGGGCACTGGGTAGCATGGTTGGGGCAAGCCCAAGTCAGGCACCCTCCTGCGGGTGCCAGGCTGCAGAGAGGCATCCAGCTGCTCTGGAAGTTTTAACACAGCCACTGTGCTGGGCTGATAGGTCACCCTATAGCTGGATTACAGTGTGAGGATCAAGGGACTTCACCTTCCTCTGACAGATTCTACCTGTAGTAGAGGGCACAGCTCAAACTCAGTGACAACAAAGGGAACAGGGGTGGGGGGGAGGAGTTAATTCAAAATACCTTGGGGTATTTGGGGAGGCAAGAATATCAGAAATGTAGTTCCACTGACATCGGCGACAGGGGCTGTAGCTCAGCTCATGGGTGCTTGGATCACATAACCGAGTTTGGTCACCACAGAGCAGTGGCACGTGACCATAATCATGCCTTCACCTCCTAGGTGCTGGAAGGACACAAAGTTCAGTGTCCGTCTTTGACTATACAGGCTGTCTAAAGCCTGCTTAGATTACATGAGGCCCAACGAGAGGCAGAGAATCCCTGGCTGTCCCAAACCAGAGGCGCAGAATGAACGTACTGTTCGGATGCCTAAGCTCACATGCCGCCTTGATCCCAGACATGAAATCACGTTCTGTCTGTGATCAGTGTTAAGACAAGGCCAGACCCCAGCCTTTCCTGTGATCGCAATGGACGTCAAAGGACAAGGTTCAGTAGCCAAACACAGAAGCTGATCTGTAAGATAGAATATCTGACGCAGGCCATCTCTATCAGGAAAGGAGCAAAAACTGCCCCTGGCTTTTCAAGTGTAAAGAAAACTGGACTTCCTCTCTTAAGACATACAACATGTGTTTATCCCAAGACATCTAGGTTTTCAAATAAGAGATCCCCCCACCTGGGCAATGCATGCAAGCAGGCAGGGGAAGCAGAGTAAGAAACAAGAGCACTGACACTAGGTCCCCTCCTTCTCAGTGACATGGTCAGCATGTGACCCTCATCACCCCCACACTTTACTGGAATGATTCTCCTAATGCAGGATACAGCCAAGGGACATTCCTACAAAATACGCAGATCCACGTCTCCCACCCACGTGGCCTGATTCTAAATGCTTTTTTCCTGTAAGCTACTGTGTTTCAGAAAGACAGGAGAGCTCAAGGAGCTTCCCTCATGGCAGTGAGGCCTGTAACTAAAGCTTGGAAAACCCATGACGTCCCTGGAAACTCGGGCTGAGAAGTTGGTATGTTTGATGATGATGCAAAGTGGTGGGAGTGGGGTGTTTGGGCATGGAGGGCCTGCCTCCTGCAGGCCCAACTGCTTTTTTTTTAATTTATTTTTTAATTTATTACAGTCTATTCACTTTGTATCTCAGCTGTAGTTCCCTTCCTCTTCTCCTACCATGCCCCTTCCCCAGTCCACTGATAGGGGAGGCCCTCTACCTCTCCCATCTGACCCTAGCCTATTACGTCTCATCAGGACTGTCTGCATTGTCTTTCTCTGTGGCCTGGTAAGGCTGTCCCTCCCTCCCCACAGGAGGAGGTGATCAAAGAGCCAGCCACTGACTTCATGTCAGAAACAGGCCTTGTTCCCCTTCCTAGCTTTTCCTCTCCAAAGCCAGTCCCCCCAGGTGTGTGCCTGGAGTTGTCCTTCTAGCCACATCTCGAATCAGACACTCGTATCTCCATCAGCCTTTTCATAGCATCAGTGCTTACTGTCCTCCCTCCTGAAGTGTTCCTTTCAATAGGTACAGACTTGCTGCCTACCTGGTCCCTCAGTGGAGTCTCCCCATGACTGACCTAGCTCCTGCTGGGACAAACTTCTGGGTAGCTGCCTACCCATCCATACTGCTTCATACCAGTGCCAAAGATGTCTCCTTCTGGGTCCCATGGGCAAGCCCTGAGAACAAGTTCATCAAACTCACGTGAGAGTTCACTGAGGACACACTGAGACAGAGAAGGATGGTCCAATCTTCAATTCTCCCTTCTTCCTTAGTAACAGCAATGCCAACTTTTCATCTGTTAGAGGTCTACCCAGGAAACAGATTGGATGGCAGTTGGCATATGCCCTTCCCTACCTCTTCTTCTATCCTGCTGGTGTGCATAGCATGTGGAGATTAGAGGACAACTTGGCAGAGTTGGCGTTCTCCTTTATGTGTGTCCCAGTGATCAAATTCAGGTCACCAGGTGAGCCCTCCAACTGCATTTTAGACCACAAGGTAGCAATGATATTGAGACAATAAATCAGGGAGCTTGAAGGGGTCTAGATGTCTAACAGCTCTGTAGAGGTTCTATCTATACCAATCCCAGGCTCTCTCCAGAATTCATTAACGTAAGAGAAAGCAAACTTAAATGTCATTTTAAAACTTCATTATTTTATGGTTTACCGACACATGTACTGATCTGATCACAGTCTTACTACTTCAAGGCTGGACTGTGAGTGGCCTGAGGTCTGTGAACTCACCATATAGAGAATACGGAACAAGAGACGGTTTATAAGCGGTGGAGTAATTTGATGTGGAGAGAGAAAAGAAGAAATGGAAATGACCTAAGATTAAAAGAGAAGCATGTTTCCTCTGACAGAAATGAGGGCTCTGGATGGTGCTATGCTACTTCTCTGGTTGTAACCAAATACCTGACAAGAAGCAATTTGAGAGAGGGGGAGTTTATCTTGGCCCAAGGGCTGAAGGCAGGGAAAGCAGTGTGACAGGGCCAGCGCCCAGCTGTGGTGGTTGGAGGCTGCTTGCTCATATCTGGGTGGATCAGGGAACAGAGAGAGGAGGATGCTGGTACTTACTGGCTTACTGTCTACTTTTCCCCTTTTTGTCCATCCCAGGACTCCAGCACCTGGATGGTGCTGGTCACAGGGTCTTCTCGGAAGCCCCCTCTGTGGAGGTTTGAAAGAAAATGGCTCCCATAGGCTCATAGGAAGTGACACTATTTAGGAGGCATGGCCTTGTTGGTGTGGGTCTGGTGTTATTGGTTGGTGTGTCTCAGTCACTTCCTGCTGTCTTTGGATCTAGATATAGAACTTTCAACTATCTCTCCAGCACCATGTCTGCCTGCAAGCCACCATGACAACAGACTAAACCTATCAACTGCAGGCCAGCCCCAATTTAAAATATATATATATATATATATA
>NW_026585644.1:35339607-35408518 GCF_907164565.1 Psammomys obesus
TATATATATTTACAATAAGAGTTGCAGTGGTCTTAGTGTCTCTTCACAGCAATAAAATCCCAACTAAGACACCCTGGCAGACACACTCAGAATCATTTTCTAAGTGGTTCCAAATCCAGGCAAATTGGCAATGAAAATGTTCCCAGGTGGCACACATGGCTTTTGGTTTGGGAGCCCTGAGGCAACTGGAATACATTCATGTTTTATTTTATTTATCTCATCGTATTTGTGTTGGTGTTTTGTCTGCATTCACGTCTGTGTGAGGATGTCAGATCCCCTGTTACAGATAGTTGTGAGCTGCCAAATGGGTGCTTGGAAGTGAACTCAGGTCCTCTGCCAGCTCTCTCAACTGCTGAGCCATTTCTCCAGCCCTATATTCATATTTTAAAAGGTGCGGTTGTGTGTGTACAAAACCAAAGAAGCAAGCTGTGAGAGAAAGGAGAGTCCTGAAGCCATAGGTTTGGATCCATTCATGTAAAGGTAATCTTTTTGAGTCTATGCTAAGTGAAATAGCCACAAGAGCACAAAGACTGTTTGCTTCCATGTATGTGAAGTAGCTGTAAGTCAAATTCACAGGAACAGAAAGTAGAATTGTGGTGCCCAGGGGGAAATGGGAAGAAGGGTGGGAGTTACCTACTGAGGACACTTTTGGCTTTGTAAGATGAATGCCAGCCGTGGTGGTTTGAGAACAGTCCAGAAGTACATAATGCCATACCACTGAGGTTCCTTCAAAACTGCTAAGACAGTAAAAAATACAAACGTAGACACACACACATACATGAATGAATAAGCACAGGAAGATTTAGTAGCTTAAAAAACAGTAACAGCTGGATCCTCAGTGTACACAAGGGGTCAAAATGAGGCAGGGGGACTCAGATATAGAGACAGAAGGTGTTAATGCAAAGCAAAAGAGAGGAGTCAGGGGCCCAGGAGAGGAGGTTCAAAGAAAGAAAAGTCAGTGGGCGGCATGATTTACAGGCTCTTAGAAGAGTGTTGCTGGCACAGGACTGTGAGAAAGACACTCCAGCACCCCCAGCCAAGTTGCCTTACCAGCAAGAGTCTTGGGATAACACAGAGCACACAGCTGGCAGCCCAGTTGAGGCCCATGGAAATGAGAGAAAGTTAGCCAAAGAAAAGTCCCATGCAACAGCACTGGGTCTGCGTAAAGAAAGGCCTCGGCAGCTCTTCTGCATCACGGTCAAAGTCAGGGACTATTGCATGAAGAATGGTGGAAACAACATCAGCTCAGATGTGAGCATGCTCACTATGATGAGATGCTCATATGACGAGACGCCAGCACTATTTACTAGAGAGAGGCGAGGAGGACAAGGCTCAGGCAGGCCACTGTGTGGGACTCTAATGCAAACACACATGTATCTTTAGGAGAGGCTGTAGTGAAGTAGAGAGATCTGGGTCAAAAGAAAGGCAGTGCTCCAATTCTAGGTTGGCAGAAGGATAAGGCAGCCATAAAGGTGTCTCCGGCCAAGTGTAATGTCATACACCTGTAATCCTAGAACTCGGGAGGTGAGGGCAGGAGGATCAAGACTTTATGGTCATTCATGAGACTCTGTCTAAAAATGAACCAATTAAAAAAGGTAGCTCTAGAATACAAGAGTTCACTGGGGACAGGAAGTGAGAAACAGCAGTGAGTCTGAGAAGGATGCCAGGAAGACCCTGGGCAACACCCAGGGAAGAGTATCGCTGTGGTTTGGGTGTCCCCTGCAAGGTGTATGTTGACACTGAAGTGTCACTGAAACAGTAGTAAGAGGGGGATCTTTACGAAGTGGTTAGACCATGGCAATGCTCCCTTGTGAATGGAGGACTAACGCTGTTCTAGAGGGAATGGGTTAATAATCACGAAGAAGATGCCAGAAACGTGGGTTGGTCTCATGGTCCCTTTGCTTTTGCTTGCTCCTCAGTCACGTTACAGGGCAGTGCAAAGGTCTTTACCAAATACTGGAGCCTTGCTGCTATACCACCCATTCTCCCAAACCATGGGCCAAACAAGCTTTTATTGCTTAGAAATGACCACTAAGACTACCTCAGGAATGGCCAGTTTGGCCATGCTAGAGTTTATGGTCACCATAATAGTACTTTTCAGCTATATGCCATCTGTAAACTTGCTCTGTCCCAGCCCAGCTTCCTACAGTCCTAAGAGCAGGTTGTAAGGATAAGGGAGTAGTCCTTAGTATCCAGCAAAGGTGAGAGGTCAAAGAAGGGAATCAGGGAAGTCAACAGCTTGCAAAGCAGCAAACCACTGAGGACATTACGAGGGGAAATTTTAAGCAGGAGTGGAGGCTGGTCCTCCATGCAGGCACAGACTGAGCATTGAGTGGGCCTCTTCCTAAACTGGCACAAAAGTGACTTCTAGGCTAGCAACAATCCTGACCAGTCACTGAGGCATGTGGCAGAAAGGTTGTCAATGAGGGCTGAGTGAAGAAATCCAGTGTGCCTGGGGTGCCAAAATGGACGTATGTACTATTTACCTTGCGCTGCATAACAAATTGCTCTAACATTGGCTGTGTGTCACCCCCTGGTTCTGTGAGGGAGGCCAGATGTAGGGTGACTGAATGATGCCAGCTCAGAGCTTCTCCTCAGACTGCAGCCATCTCGAGAGTTCATCGGTGATAGAGAATCCAAGCTTGTCCTAAGGAAGCTGGGATGCCCCTGTTTCCTCCAGGCTCCTGGGATGAGGGTCCCTTTAGACAGCTACTCATAACATAGCAGTTGACTTCCCCCAGTGTGTGGGATTGAAGAAAAAGAAAGGCAGGGATCAGAGAGGGGAAGGAAACACCCAACACAGAAGTCTACTGTAACCTACGCTCCAGAGTCAACCCATCCCCTGCACTGAGGACTGAACTCCTGTCCTCCGAAAGAGCAAGAAACACACTTAACGGCCAATCCGTCTCTCCGGCCCCTCAACTATTCTTGAAGAGACCAAAATCTTTCTCTCACCCTACGGGCAAAGTATGCCAGATACAAAGGAAGAATTCAGAATAAGTTCTAAATTGGCTTTACAGGGGAGCAAGGGTATGCTCAGGGAGTCGTATCTGAATCCAGCAGATAGTCACTGGCTTGTCCCTCAGGGAGGGCCTGGCCTTCTGCTTCACAGAGCTTCAGCTCTGCTGCCCCAAGTGAGTTTTCTGAGGCTACCTTAATGTGAGTTCCTAAATGCCAACCAAAATTTCAAATCTAGAGTGAATGGCCCGCTTAGGAATGCAGAGAGGCGGCACAGGAAAACAGTGTCGTGGTTTGAATAGGAATGGTCTCCTAGGCCTATGTATCCGAATGCTTAGTCCAGAGAGTAGAACTGTGTGAAAAGGAATAAATGGATTAGGAGGTGTGGCCTTGTTGGAGGAAGTGTGTCACTGGGGCTGGGCTTCAGCAGACCCCCAGTTTCTCTCTCTGCCTGTGGATCAAGACTTAAAGCTACTGTTCCAATGCCAAACGTGCCTCGTGATGATAATGGACTAACCCTCTAAAAAACTGTAATTCCCTAATCCCCCAGTTAAATGATCTCTTTTAGAAGAGCTGCCTTGGTCAGAGTGTCTTTTTACAGTAAACAGTGACTCAGACAGACAGCCTCCAAGGCTGGCTCTGCCTTCTATGGGAGTAGAGGCTGTTCTGTAGAGGTGGGGAGGTAAGGACACTCCCCAGACCAGCCACTGACAGGAGGACCTGTTTTTAAATGGAGGGCTGGACAGACACTAGGACAAAGCAGCGCTGGACTTGAGGCCGCGAAAGATGGCTAGATGCACAAGTCCCATGTGGAAGACTGTTCCGTGCCCACCATGACACACCCATCAAGACATCTATGTTTCCTCCAAACTTCTGGAGCACAAGGATGGGTGAAGGGCATTTTCAACATGGAATGAACTATTTGACTACATCCAGGGCCTCTGGATTCTATTAGAGGCTCCTGGAATTTCTGAACCACTCCTGAGCTGATTCAACTTTATAAATATTTATCAAAGGCCTGTTAGGATGATGGATCAGCTACAGGCCACAGACTGCCTCAAATGAAGTGGGCCAGGAAAAGACAGAACTAGAACAGAGGGTGTACCAAAGCTGGTGGGCATTAGGGCAGGAAGTTGCTTTGGCCTGAGATTGCAGTTGAGGGGCAGTTCATACAGGCAGGAGATATATACTTTCTGTGGGCACACATGCCAAAGCCAGAGGTAAATACTGGCATGAGATCAGATACTCTTAAAACTTAGAATCAAACACGTGACAGCACATGACTATAACCCCAGAACTCAGGAGGCAGAAGCAGGAGAGTCAGGCGTTCAAGGTCAGAGACAATTATACAGAATGTTCTGGGCCAGACTTGGAATTTTAGACCCAAAGTTGCTGCTGGGGGTGGGGAGTCACACAGAAAACAATGCCCAGCCCTGACCAGGGCAGAGGCTGCCTTGTACTAAGCTCCCCAATATCTGGTCAATTCAGATGCTCAAAGCAGGCAGTAGAACATGGGTCTGTCTGTCTGGAGCAGTGGTTCTCAACCTTCCTAATGCTGTGAACTTTCAATACAGCTCCTCATGTTGTGGTGACCCCCCAACCATAAAATTATTTTCGTTGCTTCTTCATAGCTGTAATTTTGCTACTGTTATGAATCGTAATGTAAATAGCTGTGTTTTCTGATGACACCTGTGAAAGGGTCCTTTGATACCTCCTCGCCCTACCCATGGTTGAGAATTGATGGTCTAGAGCAGCCTGTCAATCAAGATTTGGAGTCCAAGGAAACAGAATAATTTTAGGCACAGGTGCAGGGACAGTCAGCCCCGAATCCCAAACAGGTAGTTCTTGGGCTAATCACATAACTAATAATTCTAGGATTTATTATTATAAGTGACCTCCCTGCTTCTGTTAGCTGAGGTCTGTCTTATTTATTTACATATAACCTGGTCTAGCATAGGACCAAAAAAAAAAAAAATGTACTTGGTATATGTATGTGTTGAGGGGTCAAGAGTCTCAAAGAAAAGTGGGAATCTGCATAGAATAGAGGACATAATAAAACAAGATCAACTCAGACGTGAGGTTATAGGGCATCCAGGGGAGCCAATGGAGCCCAGCTTTAACCAAGCTAAAAGCAACTGATGAGATGTCAACCTTGTCGGCACACACTAAGAGGAAATATTCTCTACCCATAACTTGGTGGGGTGGGCTTGAGCAAGCAATTCCACAACTCTACGATAAGTCCCAGCTGTACAATGAGGGCATCTGACCAGTTGCAAGCTTTTTTTTCTGATGCTCTGTGGTTCAGTTATTCTGCTTTGTTTTGAGGAGAATATGGATTAGAACTGACCACTATGAAAATCCTCAACGGTTCAGCAGCTTCTAGTGAATACTGTAGTGGGCCTAGAAGAAATGCCATGCATACACCCTCTTTTTGCCTTGCTGTTTCCATGGAGTCAGGCTCTCCTAGAACTCCGTGTCTGTGGAGGAAGCTGCAGCATATTTCCTGTAGGCAGTTGGTACTGTTTCCTCAGCCCTCTGGGGAAGAGACAGCATGATAAAGTTGAAAGCTCACTGAGCGTAAAAAGGATGAGGCTGGGACTCTGGTCCTAACCCAGGCAATGTACTTGATCATGTACTGTTTGTTTGTCTGTGTACTTGGTCATTTACTAGTACCTCATCTGCAGTGGATGGAATCACCTCCCTGGGATCCACCAAGAGAGAGGAAAAGCCTCTTTTCAAACATGAAGGGCTGAACTGAAGCGTGAGCAGGGTTAGCAGGATACGATCAAGCTGGTGGGTCATGAGAGAATGTGGGGAGGAAACGGCCCATGCTTTAAAGACAAATTAATCCGATGTGGGGTTTTTTTTGGTTTTTTTGGTTTGTTTGTTTGTTTGTTTGTTTGTTTGTTTGTTTTGCTATGACAAGTACCTGATAGAAAGGACTGAAAGGACACAGGTTTATTTTAGTTCACAGTTTCAGAGATTCCAGTTCTTGGCATCATAGCAGCAGGACCATGAGAAAGAGTAGGTTGTTCACCCAATGGTAGACAAAAAGCAGGGAGCAAGGAAGGGGCTGGGGACCAGGTGTAACCTTCAAAGCACACATCCAGTGGTCTACTTGCTCCAACACTAGGTCCTACCTCCAACAGTCTCCAGAACTTCCCAGCAGTACCACTAGGAAACCAAGCACTGAACACACAGGCCTCTGTGTGTTTCATGTTCAAACCTTAGCAGGAAATATAAAGGGCTCACTAATGGTGGGTGCATTTTATCAAATGAAATTCAGAGGTGGACGTTGGCAGTCTGTTTGGTTGAAAGCAGTATGGCAGAGTTGTCAAAACAATAAAACCAGAGGGTAGCAGTTCTGACTTGTACCCAACACGTCATCTCTCTGAGTCGTTTTTTTCTCAACTCTAAAATATGTATGATCTCTTTGCCCAACCTACTTGCCAAAGTTGTCACAGGACAACCTTGATTAACCAAATGTGATCAAAGGATCCCCAAAAGTGATGTTTCTAAAAATATGGTTCACTGCAAAGGCCCTCAAAAACTAGGTATCTTGGTTTATTTCCTGTTGCTCTAGTACAATACCTGAGAGTAGGTAGTACATAAAGATAAGAAGTTTATTCTTGCTTACCCACCAGTTTGATCGTATCCTGCTAACCCTGTTCGTGCTTCAGTTCAGCCCTTCATGTTTGAAAAGAGGCTTTTTCTCTCTCTTGGTGGACCCCAGGGAGGTGATTCCATTCACTTCTGGAAACCAGTAAGTTCAAGAACATGGTACCAATGGCTACTCAACATCTGATGATGGCCTAAAGACAGCAGATGGAAGGGAAGTGTCTATCTGCAAAGGAAACAGATCAGGAGGGACAGCCTCACTTACGGCAACCCGCTTCCATGGAAACTAACCCAATACCATGAGTGAGGCATTGCTCCTTCTTGATGACCTCATCATCTCTAGGCCTCATTATCTTGACATGGGTACAACGACAATCAAACTTAGCATGTTTCAGAAGGGACCAACCATATCCAAACCATAGCATGAGCTTCCATCCTTCCAGGAGTGCAGGGCTCTTTGTCAGGTCTCCTAGCAATTGATTTTGCAAGTCTGTGAGACATAACCCAGCCTTCAGCTGCAGCCCTCCAGGTACTAGACATAGAAAGACTTCTCCAGGAACTGACTTGTGGGCAACTCAGTCTTTGTCTGTTCTCAAAATGTCCTCCTCCTCCTCAGTTTCATATCCTTCCTATTAGATTCCCTCCTTAATGCTGAGAGAGTTTTGTATAAAGGTGTCCAGGCACCAGGCGAGTCTGGGCTGGAGTCCAGCTCAAATTCCACCCAAGGCTTGTGACGACCTGGAGAGAGAATGCTTTTCTCCACTCCTAAGGGTGGCCCGGTGTGCCAGTCGTACATCCCTCACCTGGAGGTCAGAAAACAAGGCACTAGTGTTGAGGTAAACAAATGTTTCCTGAAATGGAAAGGTCACCCTGACTGCCATTAGTATATTGAACTTGGCTCTGGAATTGTGTGTGTGTGGAGGGGGGGGGAGGTGAGAGAGAGAGAGAACAGAGAAGGAGACAGAGAGAGACAGAGATTGACAACAAGGCAGAGACAAACACACATAGACAAAGAAAATATCTATGCATGGGTACATGTATACATGTTCAGTAGAGGTATATAAATATGCTCACTCATGTTTTTGCATGTGTATGCCTTAGTCCTCAAGGACAGGGGAGGTTGCTTCCATAAGAGGACAGAGGCTCAGCTCAGCCTAAGAGCTGGGTGATACGGCTGATGCTAGACAAGAGGTCAGATGCAGCAAGGCCACCGTATGGGTTCTACGGAGAAGCATTAATAGTCGAGTGACCAGCACACACTGGCCTGACCTCGCAATCCTGCTGAATGTCAGCTCTCCAGTATAGACTGCGGGAGAGTGACTGTAGCATACGGTGGTTGGTAAGGAGACGCAGGACTCTATGCTGAGGTTTGGCATCACAGGAGGCCCTTCCCAGGACAGGTCCCACCCTCCTCCTTTTGGCAGAACCATCAGAACCCTGAGCATTGCAGGGTGGCTTTGGCCAAACATGACCATACAGTCACAGTCATTTCAAGGTCACTTGTGGAAGTGTATCCATGTGGACGTGGCTGACTCCTGCACTCTTCCCTTTGCTCTGCATGAGATACCTCATTGTTTGAAGCTTGAGAATCTGGGAACCAACTTGGCAGAACAATAAATAGAGGTGGTGGACTGTGCCCATCATGGGAAGAAAGGGAGATTTGCCTTCAGGGCAGACAGCACCATAGGCCTGAGTGTAGCTTTCTATAACCTTGTAGCTTAGGCAATAGCACGAAGGACATAGTCACTAATAGCAAGAGGGAGGGGCCAATGGTCAAGTAGCTTCCAGCTTCTAGACCAGCAATAGGAGCACAGAAAACCTGCATCCTAACCTTCTCCCATGGACTCCACCCCTGCATCTTGAGAGCCCAAGAAACACCATCGTGGGAAAACAAAAAGAAGACACCCATAGACAGGATACACACACTCCTTGGAGTAAGGTGCTATGGGCTATAGGTCCTGCTGGCTTAGATAAATTCACAGAACTGGAAATGCAAAGCATTTTCAGATAGTTCAGTTTCAATGTAAAATAGACCTAAAAGGTCACAAGGGTACCTCTTAAGACCATTTGCAGCCCAGTTCCTTTTCCCATACTGTTATCTATGCTTTTTGATATGTTTGAACACTCAAAGGCCTTTGGGGAAAACAGAAAAAAAGAGCACTTACCAATGTTCTTGTAGTCAGCAGACTCTACGGGGAAACTAAAGCCCAGCACTTGTTAATCAGAATTCCTCTTAGGACTCTCAAACCACAATGACCAAGCCCCTACCCCCAAAGACTCAGAGGACTCAGGAAAGGACTATACAACTGAATCCCATGTACAATGGTCCACTGTTTTAAATTATAAACCAACCTAACAAATGTCAGTCAATATTCCATCACCTTGTCTTGACCAATATGTATTCACAGTGACCTTTAAGCCAGACTGTAACTTAGAACTGGCCTCACCCCCACCCCAGAGGATGCCAGCGCCCAGTTTTCACAGACATCTCTTCCCATGTATGTTCAAATTGAAGAAAGAGTATGGCTCCTATGGTCCCTGATGTTGGGACTAAGGTGGAAAGCTTGGGGATGTGGCTGACGTTGGCAGAGTGCTTGCCTAGCAGAGATGAAACCTGAGTAAGGTGATGCTCACTTGTGATCCCAGTATCAAGAGGGGAAGGAAGCAGTAGCAGAAGCTCAAAAAATCTTCAGTGAGTAAGTTCAAGGCCAGCCTAGAGTACATGAGACCTTATCAAAAATAAAAATAAATAAATAAATAAAGGATTGAGGGAAACCCGCAAGCATTTGAGAACAAGGTTTCTCGCCCCCTTCCTCTTCCTGTTTCCTTAAATTTCTTTAGAGCTTCATAGCCTCCACAAATAATAATAATAATAAGTTCTTTGGGGCCATAGGCTCACATACATCTCTGTTCAGTTAGCTGGCCTTCCCGGCCTTCCCAGAACCTTGATTCTATTTGAATTCTCTGAATTCTCCAGGTCTCAGTTTCCTCAAAAACTTCCTCAAAAGCTTCTGAGAGTCAAAGGAGAAGATATCTGGCCCAAAAATAAGCAGCTGTAATTGGCAAGAGTCAGCATTATTTTCCTCCCAAATGACAGAGCAGGAAAAAGAATGTCCAGTTAGGAGCCACCCTACTGGCTGCCCTGAAGGATGATATGCCATTCCTTCCCTGAGGACAAGGCACCTTGGCATGCCACACCAGGCCATGTTCAACTTGCAGTCACACAGCTGGCCAGCCAACCAGACCACACCCCCAAGGCCTCATCAAATATTAATGACGTATATAATGTCTTTTGAATACAATACGATGCTTCATGGAAGACCTTCCATAACCCCAAGGGAAGGGAAGGCTTTGCATAGCTCTTAATCAGGTCTGCATCCGGGAAACTTTGCCACTGGCTCAGGGCAAACCAACCTACTTGGACAGCCTTCCTAAGCCTCCTTTCCTAACATCTTCCCAGAAAGAGAGGAAACGAAAATGGACTGAATGTGGCTTATAGGTAAGGGCACTAAGATGGAAGGGACTAACCAGGTAACCTGAGTGAGGGAGGGTGAACTTTAAGTTTTCTGTTGAAAACTGGCGCACTAGACTGCAAACATAGATGAGTGGCAAGAGGGCTTAGCTGACACGCTGGAAGCTAAGGGCTCAGTCCCACCACTGCAAAAGTCAGCTAGTGTGCTTCTGCTGACACTTCTCATGAAAAGAAACGATACGGTGCATGTCCATCACCCTACTGGGTCTGTGCCTAGGATCATACCTGGGGCCAGGCCCTTCTAGCTGTGCTCATTTTCATCAAAGTTTTTAATAGGTTTTCTCCACCCTGTAATTATCCACATTCCCATACACATTAAAAAGAGCCAAGAGAATGGATTTACTAAGTCTTCCTTGAACTATGTCCCACATCCCTCCACCTTGATCTTAACACTCGGGAATCATGGAAAACACTCTCCTCTCTCAATTTGATGTCTAAGAACTAACATTCTCCAGAGGGTGGGGACAATTCTACATTACAATCTGGCTTCATTTGAGGAAAGGATTACAAGAGGTGAACATCAACCGTCAGAGAGAAGAAAGATAAATGTATCCACTAAAAGGCTGAGGGATGCCAGTTCCTTTCACTGGTAAAATTAGATAAGACAGTGAATGGATTCCTTTATGCTTAGACAAACCATGGGACCTGAATTCATTCATTGTTGCTGCATGCCTAGCACTGGGGACTCAGCCTGGAACTACAGAGACATTGAGGTAAAGCAAGTCTAGGATGGCAAGCCCAAGAGGACAAAAGAAAGGAGTATGGACCAGCTTGCTGTGTGGCTGAGGCTTTTGGGAGAAGCCATCTTCTTCCCATTAGGCTGAGGCTGAGGTCGGACACAGTGTTCTCTCTCTCTTTCTCTCTCCCTCCCTCTCAACCTCAGATTTGTTTCTGAAGGAGGTCAAGAGATGTGAACAGGACTTAGAGTGATTGGCAAGGCTAAGTGCCTTTATGAAATTGTGACTTTGCTCGACTCTGGGCCTAACCTCATGGCAAGGGTGCCAGGACAGGGGGCCTGGGATGTGAGGCACAGGCTCATCATGGGGATTTCTGATTTCTCAGGCCAAAGACTGTCATCAGATGTAGCTCAAGACCACAGAACAGCAGGTGAGGTCTCCCAGCACCTTCCTCACTTACAGGAAGCCTTCCCCCCAAACCCCATCTATCTCCAAGTTCTCTTTAGGCCATTTTTTTCCCATCCCTGAGTGCAACCAGGCTGCAGATGACATGGTCCCCACAAAGGCCTGGTACCTTTGTGGGAAAGCGAGGGATTTGAAGAGGATCATGGCCTCTGTGTCACATCTCCCTGACTAGAAGGCAGAATAAAACAGGGTCTCTGACTCTAGCATTAAATGGTGGCCGGTGACTACCGGGGCTTTAAAGATACAGTTCCAATATTAAGGGATCCCAAAAGGTGATAAACCAGGCTCCTTGTAAATGGAGTCCAAGGCTAGAGTGGCTTTGGTGAGTGAAGGAGATTACAGAGGAAACAGCTCAGAGGTTTGGCATCTGTGCCCTGGGCTTGATTCCTACCTGGCTCTGTCTGTAATTATAGCAAGTTACTTAACCTCCTCCTGAAGCCTGTTTCCTAAACTAAATGGAAGCAAGTATGTCTATCCTGGAAGGTGGTAACAAGAATTCAGCCAGGTGGACCATTGGCAGGAGTCTGACACATAGTCAACCCTCCGTGAGCATACACTGTGCAGAGGCTGTGCACTTGAGGCCCACAATCCAGGTGGATGCCATGACCATGTGCTCCCTCCCAGAGGAGGAGTGGACAGGAGGTCATTTGTGAGGAGTGATTGGCAGGGCGCCTGCTCACAGGGAGCAGCAGCAGCTGGGAGACTTAGCACTATTTTAAGTCTGTCCCCTCAGGAGCCTGGTCACTATCTCCACCCATATGGGCTCCTTCCACAGTAGGCACAGGCCAGGCGGAGGCAGCTGTACCCTCCCATCACACCCAGCAGCCCTGGGGACGGGTTTGTCTCTCCTGGTGTCTGAACACAACAGGCCTCACAGCTTAGAGAGAAACCAGTTTCCTAGCAGGGCTTCCACATTCCTTCTGGGTGGAATGCCAAAGTGGCAGTAAATTCCCTGGGGGCTGGAACTGAACTGCTTGGAAGAACAACCCCTCCTCTTTCCTTGGAAAGCCACTCCCAGGGAATGTTTTTTTAAATGGTTACTATCCCGTGTCCTCCTGGTGAGGCCCTGTTGTGCCGGTGAGCCAGATTCTGAGACAGCAGAAGAGAGTTTGTTGTACAGCGTCTGAAGTTGGCGAGAACGCAGCGCCTGCCTGTAGGTAGTCCCTGAGACAAGAGCAAATAAACAGAGGTGAACACAGAGGTGCAATAGAACTCATAGAAGGGTGGGGCCCTAGACAATGCCACCCACCCCCAGCAGAAAAGCCTTAGCTTGAGAGCAGAGGCCCAACTGGAAAGGAAAGAGCCAAGGGGAGCTATGCAATCCTCTCCCCTCCCCCAAGAGCCTCACCCTGGATAAGGACAGACTGGAGAGAGGATCCCCTTTGTATGTAACACACTTGCTAAGCTGCCGCTGGCCACCGGCTGGCCCATGTAACCTTGCCCTCCCTATCAGAACTTGCTGTCCCTACAAGGAAGCTGGGGAAGGAGGTTCAAGGGCCCATCAGGAAAAATGAGCTACTGGAGCGACAGCTTCTCAGGTCCCGATAGCTATCCAGGCTAGATAGGACTTTCCCTCTGAAATCTAAAAGCTGCTTTGAGTCATATCAGTCAGTTTGTCCCCTGCCCGCTACCTTCAGTTGCTATATCCTGCTGTTGGATTTTTATTTAAACTTCTGAGCCCAGCACCCCAATGTCCTTCACCTTCTGGCTCCTTTACCCTCTAGGACTCAGGCTGGTCCCTTCAACCTGTTGCATTTTCCTTCACCTTGCTACAATGTTAAACCCCTGCCCACTCTTTCAGCTCAACCTCAAGTGCTGTTTCCTTCGTCAATGCTTCCCAAATCCACCCATGACCAGCCCCTTCCTGCCCACCCCACCTACCTCCTGAAATGGCCTCTGACTTCCTGTACTTCTTTGCTGCCTGGTGTCACTAGTCATAGTCCACCTACACCAGGCCTTACGTGACATCAGCCTTTCTATTTTCCTCTCTCTGTCTGCTTTCTCTGAAGTCCGACCCACAAAATGTTCTCTCTTAGAGGGTGGGCTCACTGCTACTGCTGCTAGTAGGAGGATCTCTTCCAAATGTGGGCCTCCAGTCCCTACGGCTCAAGTTCCTATCTCCCAATATCCTCTGGGCCTGGGAACTGGCATGTGTAGTTAGTGATAGGTTATCTCCACCGAGGAAATGAGCCAATTCAAGCCAAATTAGAGTATATAAATACAGATTTGTTGGGAGCAGCTCTTGGGTGGATTCTCCGGCCTTACAGGAAGCGGGGAGGTAGAAAGGAGGTCAGTGAAGTAGACATAGAAAGGGAGACAGAAAATCGGGGTGGGGGAGGGAGAGAAAAAAAGAGGGAGAGAGAGATTACTAAAATGTCTTGGTTATATAACGAAGAGCCTCTGGGGAAGAGGAAGCCCCACCCCTAGGCTGGAAAGTTCAGGGTAAGAGGGTAGGGCATGCCAGCTGTGCCCTGTAACTGAGGGGTGTTGGTGGAACCTGGAGGCCAGTCTGCTTTGGTTAAATGGGTACCTCAGCTGTCCCAGGTCTGAATCCTAACAGTTAGCATCTCAGAGTTGTCATTCTACAGCAACACCCCCCCACACTCCATGCAAAATGCTTGAATTAGTTTTGTATAAGTAAATCCAAAAGTGGAATAAGGACCTCCCCATTTCTGCTGAGTGCCAATCAAAACCTAGGCTCTCAAATGCTCATAAGCGCTTGAAGATGGGAACGCCTAAGAACTCATCCATGGTGCTCACAGCCCTTGGATGGTCAGCCCTTGGATGGAAGGGTTCATCTCCATCTGCTGTTCTTCCCTGTCTGGGCCTGTCTCCCAGGCTTGCCCTACTGCTCGTCAATCTTTTCCGGGTAACCCCTCTAGGACTCGGCACAAAAGGACCCCCTTCCCAGACATTCTATCTTCTTGCTGTTTCCCAGTCTCAGACGAAGGCTCTCTTTCTCCTTGGCAGGTCTCCCAGCTAGTCCCCACACTGTTCCCTCCTTATAGCTGCCCCCAAGACACTCAAGCAGATCTCTAGAAACTGCACATTCTCAGCTTGAAAGCCCACAGTCTTCCTCATCATCTCCCTGTCCTTCAGTGCCAGAATCATTCTGGTAGAATTCCATCAGAATTGCTCCCTCCAGATCCACTGCCCTCAAATGTTCCTTGGGTTCAGTCTTTTTCTCCTGCATGGAGTCCCCAGAGTGTGGTCCTTTGACTGGGCTGGTAAAGCACAGCTTGACCAGCTCCTTTGTCTTGTCACTTGCCCAGAAGCAGGTCCTGACGTGCCTTGCTCTGTCAATCATGACAAGACCTATTGGAGAGAACCTACTCAAGGGACTGGAGCATTGTGTGTGCTTGGAGCTTATTTCTCTTATAGAGACCCACATTGACAACAACTAAGCAATTATGAATGTCCTCCAGGTGACAGGAATGGGGCCTCTAGACCCAGCAAATACCAAAAGCAATTTATGGGAGGAGAAAGGGAAGTGGGATATGAGTTCACCTTTCTAACTTCCTGTTCCTTGGCCCTGTCTCAAACCAGAAGAGGATCACCATGACTTAAAGGGATAAAGACAGAAACAAGAAAAGCACTAGAGAGGAGGCCCAAGTCTAAGCACTGCGGCCTCCAAGGAAGCCATCACTTCCCACAGCATCTTCACATCCTAGGAGAACGGAAGGACTGGAGAAGTCCAAGTCTGAATGTGTTCAGTGGATGAAGCTTGCTGACACATAACAGACTATAATCACTTCACGTCTGGAAGCATTGTGGCACAAGCAACTAAGATGATGGTATTTGTTTATCTGCTTGTTTGGTTTTTTTTGTTTGTTTGTTTTGTTTTGTTTTTATAGTCTCCTGAAGCTGTGCTCAGGAGGAGTGGAAGCCAGGAAAAAGCTTAGAACACTGTTGACTGTTGCCATTGTAAACACCTGAAGCAGAAAGAACAGAGGCCAACCCTTACCTGATCTTTTCTGGGTTGTGAACTCCACCTGTCCTCTCTAGTGCCTCTGTTTATTCATTCCTTGAACCAATATTGACTGAGCTACTGCACACACAGCCTGTGCTAAACACGGCACACAGGCTCCAGTCTCCCTTCTCTCCCTTCCCTTCTCCACACCCGCCTGCCTCTCTCACTAGCTCCCTCTTGCCCTGCATCTCCCTCTACACTTCTTTTTCAATAGGAGTTTGGTGAACTAAGGCCGAAAGTTCCAGATCTTTCCTTTCAGTGAGACAACATTGAGACAACAGGGTGCAGACAACATTCCCCCAAGAACCACACTTGCCCAGTGTGGTTCCCTCAGAGTACCAAGCGAGCAGCAATATGCCCTGCCCAGCCAAAAGCACATCCCCAGTTCTCCCCATGTGATTAAAATATGCACACAACCTCACTACATAACAAATTAGGTGTTTGTGTTTGGGGTGGGGGCTACACCACTCAGTAGGCAAAAGCAAGGAGTATTACAAGTTCAAGGCCAGTCTGGAAAGAGGGGAGGAGAGCATCTTTTCCAAGATAAACAGTGACCCCACCTCTGAAACTAAGCTGCCAGTGTTATTCAGGAACCAACAGGGAAAAGCGAACAACTGCAAAACTTTACAACGAGAAAGGTTTAACCAGGAAACTGGAACACAGGCCACAGAAGGCACTGGGAAATCATAGGAGGTGAGGTAGCCACCCAGAACACCGAAAGCAATCCTCTCCCACAGAAACTGGGAGAGAAAGAGCTGCAGGCAGTGATGGACCCAAGTCCAGAGTCAGGAGGACCAGCCAAATGTGGAGTAAGTCAGGCATGCCCCTGCAGGAGCCAGAGCAATGCTTCCAAGGCTGAAAGGCAGGGAAAATACCCACCCCCTGTTTTCCCACAAGCACTTCTCGCTGATCAAACCCCACCAGATGGCACTGACATGGCAGGGTGGGGTAGCCCTCCCAGGGTACTGGGCAAGGGCTGGGACAGGAAGGAACAGATGAGTCCAGCTGGTTTGGCTCTTACCATATGACCTGGTCCCACTCCAGAAGCTGCCACTGTGCTTTGGTCCATAGGTTGAAGCACGTTCATCCTGGAGGTCAGGTATCACAGCACTTCATCCTCCTGCCCACTTTGAGCATTGACCTCTGTATGCTTACGCCGGCTTGTTTCCAACATATGACCCTTCCCTCCCATCACTCTTTTCCTCCTTCCCTCTTTCCTCCCTTCCTCCCTCCCTTCCTTTCTTCCCTCTTTCCCTCCTTCTTATCCTTCCTCCCTACGTTCTGTACATCATTCCTTTCTCTCTCCTTCTTCCCTCCTTTCCTTTCTTCTCCTCTTCTTCGGATTTTTCATTTGCCCTTCATGTCTGGCTCACTGCCTGCACATCTGGTCCTAGGCTGAGCTTTGGAAACTTGTTAGAGAAAGAAAAATCCTCGCTACCCCTGCAAAGAATCCCTCTAATCACAACCTCCTATCAAACAGCCTGTGCAGGCCAAGTGAACCTGCACACCCCCAGAAGTAGGTATTAGGTGGTGACAGCTCAGAGGAAGGCATGGCCAGTTCTGCCTGGGTGGTGGGAGAGAAAAGCTTCCCAGAGGAACCCGAGCTCAAGTTAAATCTTGAAGATTATCATGAAGCTAAGTGAGCAGATGGGGCATTCCTTGTGGAGGGACAATGTGCCCAGAGACATGGGGACAAAGAGAAGAACTGTAATGGAGTAGGGCAGAGGCTAAGAATCTGAAGAGAGAGTGGTGAAATAAAAGGGCAGGGCTAGTTGTTGAAGGGTCTTTCAGGATATTTCTTTGGGGAGCTAGCAAAAGGTTTGATGCAACGTAGGAGTGCATCAAGGCTTGTAGGCCCAGGCCTGTCATCCTGCTGTCAAGCTGAAGCTGAGACAGGTAGGTGAAAACCTCAAAGCCTGCTTGAGTTTTAGAGTTCAAGGCTGGCCTGGGTAAAGAAATAAGACCCTGTCTCAAAATAAAATAAAGAGAGGGGCTGGGGATGTACTGATGCAGGATACTTGATTCCATTGTGAACCCTGAGATTGTGAACTGTAAAAACCTGTTTCTTGTTGTGATGTGGCTCAGCTCAAAAAGTCACTTTTTTTTTTAAAAAAAAGGTTTTATTTTATTTTATGTGTGTGAGTGTAAATTTGTATATATGCTGCCATGGAGGCCAGAAGAGGGCATTGGATATGCTGGAATTGTAGTTACAGATGATCGCAAGCCACCAGTATGGGTACTGGGATTTGATCCAGAATCCTCTGCAAGAGCAACAAGCACTCTTGTTGCTTGGAGCCATGGAGCCATCTTTCCAGCTCCCTCAAATACTCACCTTTAATCCAAGAACTTTCTATTTACTGTAAACTGGTGATTATGGTGTAGCTTAGCCCTAGCACACACCTTTAATAAAGGATTTAATAAAGTTAACCCTAGGTCAAGAGACAGAGCAAATAACCAGCTGACAGGGATTAAACAGAAAGGAAGGATTTGAGAGAAGGGTATTTAAGACAGCATGGAGATGAAGAAAGGGCTCTTGGCTTTTTCCTGTGGGGCATGAGCTGAGTAGGAAGGCCTTTTTCCTTCTGGGGTATTAGTAGACTTAGGAAGGTCAGCTGGGTGCTTTTTCTGCACGTCCGAGCTAGCAGTCTTTCAACACAGCATTTGGCTCCTGAGTCTTCATTGGTAAAAAATTGAATATCAGAATTTTCTTTTTTTTCTAACAACACTGTACCTCAGTGGTAGAGTACCTGTATAGAATGTGGGAGGCTCTAGGTTCCATCTTCAGTACTGAAGAGAGAGACAGACACAGGGAAAAATCAGCCAGCCCAGCTCCTATGACAAAAGGCTGTTAGGTGGCTGATAAACATTAGCAACGTGCCCTCAAAGGGCTAGAGCCTGAAAGCCTGACACAGAGGTACTGGCAGATCAATGGCCCTTCAGAAGGAAACAACTTCCCTGTATACCGGATGTCTTGAGTTCTTATGTGGGGAAAGAGGGAGCCAGCTCTCCCAGGCCTCTTTTCTTTCCTCTCCTTTCTCTCCAGACTGAATTATTCACCAAGTCCTATCTCCCAAGCTATTACCTTAGGAATTAACATATGAGTCTGGGGGCTGGTCATAGTAGGAAGCTCATTCGAACTGTTATTAGCAAAGTCACTCTGTCCAACATATTGAGAAGAAACCAGAGGTGTCACCTAAGAGTGGAGGATGGGAGAGAGGTGGTATCCACAGGAAAGAAGGGAAAATGATTGTTCTTCCTTCCTCCTGACAGTCAAGGATTGAGAGAAGAATTAAGGGAGCAGAGAGCTAAAGGGGGTGGCTAAGAGGAGGAGGGGGAAGGAAAGCTGGGGGAAAAAAGCAAACAAACCTGCTTGAGGAGAGTTAAGCTTTTTTCCAATAAATCAGTTGTCAGGGGCTGGGGTTGCTAGGTTACAGGAAGGCGGAACAGCCCGTTGCTGGCTGGATTGCTAAAAGGAGCTTTGGGGGAGGCCAGTACAATCAGTCAAGACTTTCCTCCTCCAGGCCCAGATCCCTGAGCATCATCCTAGGTAGGGTGATAGATGGGGGTGGGAGGGAGTGCTGCTCTGCCTCCAGGCCAAGCCTGCAGGCTCAAACCATGCAGGGTGGCAGCAGCAGAGAGAGGTTTGAGGCCTGTGCTACGTCGGAGAACCATAAGCCCAGGCAGCCTGTGCATCTATAGGTGCACAAGTGAGCTTGTCTATCTCATGGCTACACAAGAGGCTGCTGGGCATCCATATCCAGGCACGGGACACTCCTGCTATTTGGGGTAGAGAGTACCAATCATTCATTCATTGGTTTGTTTGTTTTTCAAGGTAGTGTTTCTGTCTGTAGCCCTGGCTGTCCTGGAACTCACTCTGTAGACCAGGCTGGCCTCAAACTCAGAGACCTGCCCACCTCCTGAGTGCTGGGATTAGAGGCGTGTGCCACCACTGCTGCTGCCGCTGCCACCACCACCTGGATCCCTTTTTAGAACAATCATTCTTTAATGTGCATTTAGGCCACAGGTGTTTCTAGACCTCTAGTACTCTGGATTTGCCTTGTGTAACCAAAGTAGCTTTGTAAAAAGAACAATTAATTATTATAATTGTAATTTATTTTACAGGAGTGGAACAGCGTAATGTCACAGGTCAACTTTCAGGGCTCAGTTCTCTTCTAACGGGGGTCGTGTGGACTGAACTCAGGTGGTCAGTCTTGGCAGCAGGGCCATTACCCACTGAGCCATGTTGCCCAGGCTCCTGTTTTGTTTCATCATTGCCACCTGCAGCTTTTAAAGTACGCTCATATTAATGATATGAGGAGAGCTACGTGATAAGAAGTCCAGGAATTCTGGACTCATTTTGCTTTCCAAGACCAAGCATGAGGGCCTGGATGGTTTTGCCGCAAGGATTTGAATGTGATGCCACATGGCCTTCAGTGCATTTTGGGGCTCAGAACTGTCTGCATTAGTGGCCTCTAGGTGTACAGGTCCAGCTGTACCTGTCTTCAACTCTGTTCCCATGGACACACACACATGAAAGTTCTGGGTGTGCTATATAACATGTAGATGTTACAAAGAGAGACACCCAAAGGTTGCCAGCATTAAACTCCTGCCTTCTGCTTTGATATGCAGACATTCTTACAAGCTCCGCCAGGTCCCCCTGGGCCCAGGGCTTCTGGAGGCTAAAGTGTGGGTTGATGAAAGAGATGCAAATGGCCATCAAGGTCAGCCTCTAAGGAGGATGGGAAATGATGGAGAAACCAGTGGCACGTAAGACCGAAATCTGGGGTGGTAAGGATGGGAGGTCTAGGCTTGAATGAGGTCATGCAGTATACTAGTTCGGACAAAAGAGAATGTCCACATCCTCAGCAAGTCTAGTCTTTGTACCTATGAAAAAGCACTGAAAGCAGAAAGCAAGATCTCAAAGAGACATTTCTATGTTCAGAGCAGCCTGATTAACAATAGCTAAAATAGGGGGTCAATCCAGCATCCATCAATGGGTAAATGGATAAGCAGATAATGTATAAGTGCATACGGACTATTACTCAGCCTTAATAAGAGAGAAGATTCTGATATATACAACAAGAGGGGTGAGCTGGGAGTACTGCATTAAGTGAAGTAAGCTGGTCTCAAAGTGACTAATACTATATGCGTCCATGTGTAGCCAAAATCAATGGACAGAATGGAGAATGGTGATTTTCAGGGGCTAAGAAGAGAGCAGAGTGGAGACATTGTTCAAAGGAGAGAATTCTTCTGTTTTCCAAGATGAAAAGAACTGGATGGGGGTGGTAGACACCTAATAACACAGCATTTAATGCCACTAACCTGTCCACTAAACATGGCTACCATAGGGTTGGGACATAGCTCAAGCTCAGCTCACAGATTATCTGCCCTGTATTCATGAAGCATGGGCTGGACCTACAGCACTTCCTAAAATCAGGCATGGAGGCACACACCTGTAATCCTAGCACTCAGGAGGTGTCAGCAGGAGGAACACTGAGAGTCTAAGTCCGGCCTGGGATCCATGAAATCTGGAAAGAGGGAGGAGGAGGAGGAGGAATGTTGAAGATGGTCAAATTTATCTTACGTGTAACTTACAATAAAATATAAAGGAAAAAGCTTTAACATGTGATTTGAGTCGCAAAAGCTACAGTGAAAAATAGCGATGCGATGAGTATCTCTTGAGAAGGCCGGAGACAGAAGGGAAAGCTCTGGGTTGTTGTGGCCTTTACACATCTGTGAGTTACCGGGAATGCATCATGTCACATTAAAGAAAGGAGTCAAGTACTTCCCCTTGGAATCATTTAGCCAAGCATGCGGATCCAGACTTGGATCCTTTACTTCATGGTCCTTGTGTCATCCATCTTCTGTCTATCTGTTGTGTGAGTCTGAATCTATGTCAGCCTGGAGGCTGTCTTGTGGATCTGTCCGTCCCTGTGGATGACCATCTCTTCTCTGTGTTTTGACTATGTGTGTGTCTATAATGTGACCAGATGTGTTGTCCCTCACAAAGGGCTTTGTTCTGTCTTTATTGAATAACATAGAAAGCCTCACATGGGGAAGAAATGATTTACAGAAATCATTAACAGAGCTTTACAAGGGACTAAGTCATGGCTCTAACTGATCCCAACTGACCCAGACAACAGATTAGTACCACAAACATCATTGTTTATCAACCAGGAACCATAAGTGGATATTTTCAGCCTTTACAGTAGAATTTAGGAAATTGCTTTCAACTTCTGTGTGTTTGTTACTTTCAACATATGATACACACACATCGTTCTGGGTCAGGGGCATGGAGGAGTACATAACTTAAGATTCTAGCTAGGCATTAGCTTGGGTTGTAAAAGCTGATTACATGGGAAAGCCAAGGCAAATAAGGTTGACTCTTATATTGTTCTCTTGAAGAGCAGGTTAAACAGAAGGCTGAGCACACAGGAGGACAGCAGCCTCAAGTCTTTCGTGACCTCAAGGTGTGTCTGATTAAGATTCTTATACATCTCAGGGTGTGTTGGACCTCTGCCTGTGAGGTCCAGCTAAGGCTCCAGCCTCTTAGAATGTAGGAGATATTTTCTGTGATATTTACATCACCACAGATGGTTGAGGGGGAAATTAAGGCAGGGAAGACCTGTCTCTGTCCTCAGTGCCTACTGATCCCTAGGCTATGTAACCCATAAAAGGTACAGGAATGGCCAGAAGCCATCTTCTTCAGACCTACAGACTCCTCAATCCCAGAGAGAATCATTGTCCCTCTCATAGAGAATGCCCAATTGGTATCTGTGGGGCCCAGGGTTACTTAACCTCACTGTGGGTCTGATTCCTCATCAATAAGATGAGAGGACTTTGTTACGATCATTAAACAGACTAATAGCTGCCGAGTGCTTAGAACAGCGTCTGGCAGGAAAACTACTCAGAAATGTTAACTGTGGTGATTTCTATCGGTATCGTCTGCTCCTTATTTTATGCTCAACGTGTGAAATAAATGAAAGAATGAAGCCAAAGGAGGCCAAATCCCTGCCTGAGGCCACATGACTATGTGTTGGAGCCAAGATTCTGATTTAGATCCGCACAGCCTAAAATTTGGTGTATCAAATTTGTCTCCCTTGGCTCCTGGGACATTGTGATGTATGTGAGAAGCTCAGAAACTTTGTGCACAGGTAGCAAAATTCAAACTGTGAAGCTGGACTCTATACAGCTGGGTTCTAGGTCCTCACTGCTAGCTATGGAACCCGGGACATGCCAGCTGTGCCTCTGAGCCTCAACCCTCCCTCCATCCACCCCTACTCTTCCCACCCCCCACCCCTAAGCCCTGTGAAATGGGTAAAACTGCCCACTTTGAGGGTTGTGTCCAGTTGGCAATGAAGTCACCAGAAGGGAAATGCTAAGTCTGTGTCTGGAGCAGACAATTAAAAACCATTAGCTGTGGGCTGGGGTTGCAGCTCAGTTAGCACATGCTTGCCCAGCATGCAGGAAAGCCTGGGTTCCATCCCCAGCACAGAACAAAACCAGGTATGATGGCGCACATCTGTAATCCCAGCACTTTGGAAGTGAAAGCAGGAGGCTCAGAAGTCCAAGTGAGTTTCGGGCTAGCCTGGGCAATACATGCTTAGCACTGAGACCTATGCTCAATCCCAGAACCAAAAAAAGAAAAGGTAGAATGTTCTAAGCCCTTTTCCCAAAAGCAGTGGAATTCTGGCCACTTTCTCCTGGCTCCATCCCTTGCGCTGGGGACGCACCTTTTTCCATCTGTTTCTAAAATACCTCTCTGCCCCTTGTTCATACCTTGGGCTTCTATTTTCAGCCCCTGGAAGTTTCTATCCCCCAATGTGACCTCAGTCTTCATCTGCAGTTGAGGCCAGATCTCAGGCTCCTAGGGAAGTAAGTACCATCTCATCATACGGTCCAATCCCAGGCAAAACAGTGGCTTTGGGCAGAACCTACATTCAAGTCTCCATTTTTGTGCCCCAAGCAAACTGTGGTGGCCTTCCCACTCTGGATCCCTGAGACCTGAGGCCCTTGGGTATCCTTCCCTCTGGCCAACCCCAAACCTGAAATTTCTTTCTAGTTAGATACTAGTGATAATCTTTAATACCTCCCAAGAGCATGGGTCTTGTGGTGAGGGCTGAAATCTGCTCAGGCACTAAAGACATCTACCCTATTTCACATCAGAATCTCCAAAGGGACTTGTGTCGGAGACAGGGTCTTTTCTGGATAAGCCCTGTCATGTGCGACACCGGGACCCTCCTATGTGTCATCTAAGCCATGTCTTAGGACTATCTCTTTGCCTTTTGGGCAATGTAGTCATGCTTGCCATAGCAATGCCACCTCTCATCTCTTTATCTCAGAGAGCTTTGGAAATGTTAATTAATACAAGACACCACCTACAACAGCAGACTTGTGGGCAACACCCTCTAGTCCCAATTGCAGCTTTCTTACCACTCTCCATTAAGAAGGAAATTCACGGTTCCTAAGGCCCAAGTCAGCCCTTGTTCTAGCACAGAGGTAATGTGTCCCAGCCTGAAACAGTTTCAGCAGCCATTATAGCTGATTTCAAATGACTGGTTTGCTTGTATCATCCCATCTCCATTGGGCACTCATAGTAGCATGGTATCTGGGTTCCATACCCCAATCCTGAGGGCATGACCCTGTGCAGGTTCATGACCTTTCTGCCTCAGTTTCCTCATCTATAAGATCACATAATAATTCCTAAGTCTGGGGGTTGTTGTAAGCCTTAAATGCCATAATATCAACCAAGGGTCTACTTTAGTGCCTGGTACTGAGAGCTACTCAGTTCATGAGTCCCCTTCTGCTCTTTCCTCACATTCCCAACATCTTTCCACAAAGCTGTCCAGGAAAAAGCCATTTGTCAGTACCACCTGTTTCAACACAAGATGCATCTGATCACCAACTGGCCTAGATCTACTTTCTTCTTACAGCCCTCTCTAGAATTCCCTTCTACCCTTTCTACTTACAGAAAAAAATGAGACAGAGTAAAAATGGAAGCTGGCCTGAAGGGTAAAGTCGCAGAGCTGGGCATGCCGGTCATGTGCTAGACACATCAAAATAAACTGTGTTTTGGCCAGAGATTGTTTACATTCTACACACTGTAATTATTAACCTGACTGAGGCTACAAGGAGTAAGAAAGACCCAGAAAAAAAAAAATCTCTCCTGTAGAAGTCTGTACAGGTACACACAGTTGGTATTCATTCATCTCAAGAGCATAATAGCAGACATTTTATCCAGCCTCCATGGCCTCCTTTAACCCTCTGGGTGACACCACTGTACCGGAGCCAGGCAGATGGAACAGACCAGTAACTGTGTAACCCTGATAGCATTTAGATACTGGATTTACACTGGGAGAGCAAGAGCAGGGGAACAAATGGGAAAACATACCCAGAAGGCAAATGCAGCAAGCTGTTAGAAAACAGAATGGCAGGGGAAACTGGAGCTGTGTCTCTATTCATAGAGTACTTGCCTAGCATGTGCGAGGTTCTGGGTTCAGTTTCAAACAATCCCAGCTCTTGGTGGGTAAAGGAAAGAGGATCAGCAGTTCAAGGACATCCTCAGTTACATATTCAGTTTATGTCCTGCCCAGGCTACCCCTGTCTCAAAAAAATAAAAATTATGCAAACAAGGAAAAAAGGTAGAGTGGAAAGCTATGGGTGAGGTAGCTGACACCATGCTAAATAAATGGAACAGTGGGCACCAACTGATCCAGAAGCGCCAGTCTGGGCCAGGCATATGACAAGAGCCAAATGCCGGCCTTGGCAAGGGAAGGAGGCGAGCTGAGGGAAGACAAGCCTGGACCAGGAAATAGATGAAGCTGAAACAAACAGAACAGAGTGAAAGAAGTGACTGATGACGTGTGCTATTTAATTTTTATTTAATTTTATGTCAATTTAACAAAAGCTATGCTCATCTGAGAGGAAGGCACCTCAATCGAGAAAATAGCGTGCTTAAACATTGGGGTTCCGGCTGCAGACAACTCTGTAGGCCATTTCTGTTTTGTTTTGTTTGGAACAGGGTTTCTCTGTGTAGACCAGGCTGGCCTTGAACTGACAGAGATCTACCTGCCTCTGTCTCCCCAATGCTGGGATTAAAAGTGTGTGCCACCATGCCTGGCTTTGTAGGCCATTTCTTAATTAGTAGGAAAAGGAGGGCCCAGCCCATTGTGGGTGGGGCCACCCCTGGGATTGTGGTCCTGGGTTCTACAAAAAAGCACGCTGAGCAAGCCATGAAGTGCAAGGCAGTAAGCAGCACCCTCCATGGCCTCTCATCAGCTCCTGCCTCTAGGTTCCTGTCCTGTTTTTGTTTGTTTGTTTTGTTTTTTACCTTTTTATTGGTTCTTAGTGAATTTTATATTATGCACCCCAATCCCATTCATCTCCCTGTCTCTTCGTATTTGCCCTCCGCCCTTGCAACCTCTTCTTCAAAAACAAAACAACGGAACAGTAACATCAACCAAAACAAACAAACAAAATCTCATCATGAAAGCTGTAGTGAGCCACAGTGTTAGCCACCCTTCTGTCCACACATCTTTACTTGCAAATGTTCATTGCAATGAGTCACTGGTCTGGTCAAGGCCTCTGTCTTCGGCTACTGGATCCTCACTAGGATTCCTCTTGGATATTCTGTTGTTACCCTCTGTCTCGGAGCTCCTGCAGCTGTGGATCTGCAGGACCTGCCCTTTCACATGTTCCAGCAGTTCATAGATGTAGGAGTGGGCCAACTCAAAGCCCTGGATCTGGGCCTGGGTGGTAGCTGAATTGCTCAGCCGACCAGCTCTCCTGCACCCACACCACCAGGGCCAGCCGTGCTGTGCTGCCCCGGCCAGCTCACCTTCCTTGCTGTGCCAGCCTCTACTGGCTCCATGTTCTGTGGCTTGCGACTGTGTCACTGCCTCTCTGCCTCTGTCTTCCTGGACTATTTTCCCTCTGTTTCCTCTCCCCACATCTCTCTTCTGTGGGTCTCTTAGAAGGCTTTTTGCCATTGGATTTAAGGGCTGTTTAAATAACCTAGAACACGCTCTGCCCTAGTCAGCTTTTACGTCTCTGTGACACCAGACATAAACAACCTAAGAAAAGAAAGGTTATTTTGCCCGTGGCTTCGGAGTTAAATCCATCAAGGAGGAAAGGGCATGGCAGAATAAAGCTGTTCATGTAGTGCCAGCCAGGAAGCAGAACAAAGGGAGTACATGAAGGACCCAGAGCAATATATATACCAAAACAAACCAAAACCAACAAACAAATCCACCCCAGTGGTCTAATTCCTCCAGATAGGCCTTGCTTTCTGTGTAAGGGCCATTGAAACTCCCACATAACAATCTCTCTTCTAGATCCTTAACCTTTATATTTATGCAGAGAGACCTTCTTTCCAAACTCACAGCTCCCAGGAGATGGGCTTCTGTTTGGGGAATTCTCATTCCCTCAGTACTGTTCCACTGTCCCATGCCTCACTTCCATAGGCCCTGAGTGAATGTTAAGTATTATGAGCAAATATGTTAATGGTTTCCTGTGTTACCTCCCCATTTTAGCAGACAGTACCCAGAGACTCAAGTGCCTGTTCCGAGCCTTCCTGACGCTTCCACCTTTCAATACAGTTCCTCATGTTGTGGTGACCCCCCGACCATATAATTATTTTCATTCCTACTTCAATACTATCATTTTGCTACTGTTGTGAATTGTAATGCAAATATCTTATATGCAGGATATCTGATATGCAATACCCAAAGGGGTCTTGACACACCCTGGTCTAGGGGCTACTATTCCAGGCCCATCCAGGCCGCTGAAGGAGACAGCTTTTGAGAGCGGCATCTCCTGCACTCGAACTTTCAGCTCATAGCTCTCAGGGGATTCGTGTCTGTCCCCTGTTCACCAGGAGTCGTGCAAGTGCTGTCTGATTTAGTTCCTTGTCTCTCACAGATAACGTTTGTTTCTTTTACACTCACCTTTTCCCTTCTCAGAGGGGGTCAAGATCATAGCTCAATGCTTGCCTAGCATGCAAAACACCCTGGGTGGATTCCTAGTATCAGAATGAACCAGGTGAGGTAGCACAGACCTATAATCTGTTCCAGCACCTGGAAGGTGGCAACAGGAGGATCAGAAACTCAGTGTCATTGTTAGCTAGCCTGGGCTGCATGAAACACTATCAGAATAAATAATTAAATAACTAAGACTGCTTAACAAGAGCCATCCACTAAGCTGTGTAATTAATAAGCATCTTATTTAATTCTGATGACTTTCCTATGAGGTAAGTACCAGTACTTTTGCACTTTGCAAAGAGAAATTGAAGTTAAAAGTCAAATAGCAGAGCCAAGACTTTAATGCAGGCTCCCCTTTGCCTGCCGTGAGCCCCTTCCTATGCACATCCTTAAATGACAGGACACTTGGACCAGGCTGTGGACACAGTTACAAGCCAAGAGCCTGTGAGAGGCGAGGGAGGCAAGCCTTTCAGGTCTTGCTTCCTGAAAGCCAAAGGTGATGGACTACAGTGGTGAGATCAGACTGGGATGATGGGATCAGGCCCACCACTCTCACCTCCTCTTCAGGCTGACAAAGTTGAGAGACAAGGAGAGAAAGAGCCAGAGCAGACCCCCTCCGGCTGTTTTTCCTCTGAGCTCAAGGGACAGCAAGAATGAGGAAGTGGCACCGAGAGCTGTGGCAGGGAGCCTCGTTTCTGGTAAGGTAAGGACATTCCTCCCCATGCTGTCTCACACAGCACTGTTGTCTAAGCCCCAGGTGAAAGAGCATTGCCCTCCATGGCAAGACTCACCGCCTCACCTATCAGGAAGACAAGAAACCAATGTTTATTTGAGCAGGCTGGCTCTCCGACTATCTCCCTTGCATTATTAATCCTCCAACTTATCCTCTCAGGAAGATGCTCCTGGCCTCTCTTTACAGATAAGAAAATGGGGCCTGGAGGGCTGACATGGTTTACCCAATGTCATTCAACTGGTAAGTCGCAATGGAGGGACAGTATCTTATTACGCTGTGGTCCTACCCAGGCTGGTGTAGGGAGGTTAGGCAAGGGCTTAGGGATCTGGGCCTCTCACGCCTTCCGCCTCTGCTCTGAGGGTCCATGGCTCTCAGGCCAGCCTCAGACTCTTCTTTGCTCCTATGTCCAGGTGACTTGTGCCGTTCACATGCTCCCGATCAGAGTCTGGTGCTGGGCTCCACTGTGCCATCAGCCTCTCTGATGTCATCCTTGACGTGACCTGTGAGATTCCCAGCAGCCTCCCATCTGTGTCTCCCCAGTCTGTCCCGCTTTATTTCTGACAACACAGGCTTGGCCATGACTTGGATTTGCCATTGCCCTGGTGATACCTGCTCTTGCCTCCTCATCACACTCCTGTCCTGTCCCATCATTCAGGCGAAAGAAAACTGGAATTCTCTCCCAGGATAACGGTTGCCCCAGTCTTGGGCTAGGTATGGTAATGCATACAGGAGGAAGAGGAGGAGGAGGTAAGCAGATCTCCGTGAGTTCGAGGCCAGCCTGGTCTACATAGAAAATTCCAGGGCAGCCAGGGCTACACAGTGAGACCCTGTCTTGAAGAAGAGGAGGAGGAGGAAAAGAAAAGGGGTATTAATCCCATTCCTGTTTCTGAAGACTTCACCTTGTAAGAAAAGCATCTTTGCAGATACTATGAAGGATGGAGAGATGGCAAGATTATCTTAGATAAACCCTGAGTATAATCATATATTTATTAGTTAGAAAATTACGGAGATTTTACACAAACACAAATACACATACACATCTGTATGCACACAAATGCACACAAACATATATGCATACACACATATACACACATACACACATGCATACGCAAGGACCCATGAGTACACACAGAGAAGGTATGTAGAGACTGATGCAAAGGTTACAACCACAAACTGAGGAATGCCCACAGCCAACAGAAACTGGAAAGGCATGAAGCAGATCTCATCCTCCTGCCTTGGAGGGAACATGGCCCTGGGGACATCTTGCTTTTGATGTGATGGTAGTTGTTTTTAAACATTTGGCCTCCATAAGTGTGAGAGAATAAAGTCTTGTTTTAAGCTACCAGCTCAGTGGCACTTTGCTGCGGCAGGCAGAGGAAACTCATCCAGGCTGCACAGGGGCTCAACTTGCTTTCCCACTTTCTATCTGCCATGCTAGTGTTACTGCCACCCTATCTACCTCCCTCCTCTGGTTTCACAGCCCCTTTCTTTGAGATCTGCAGCCAGCAGTCGGCATTTGTCCCCTCCGTGCCAGGCGCTGAGCCAGGAGCTCCACCTGGGCTGTGTCACATTAGCCCACAATCACACAGCTAGAAAATATCGGGGCTGAAGTCTAAACACAGTTCTTACTAATATCAAAGCCTATGGCTGCACCCTGCTGTCTCCCTGCCCAAGTGTGTGTGGAGGGGGGCTTTTCTAGGAACCCAAACATTAATGTCTATGTACCTTTCTCCAGAAGCCTATTGGCATCTTATATAATAAATGGATGTGTGTAATGTGTGTGTATGTACACTTATGTATGCTGGGCCCTACGCTTAGGACATTAGGTGTATTGTTTTATTTTTATCATCAAAGCAACCCCACAAGGTGGAAGCTATTTGTAGACAAGGAAACAACCTCTAGTGGAAGAAGCAACACTCGGCCCTGGCCTCCTGGGGCCCAGGACCAGTGTTATTTCCTCTGATCTCCCCAGCCTCTCATTTGTACCACAGCACCGGGCTATAATTTGGCTTGGACTGTGTTCAGACTTCTGAAAGGCCTCTGTGTTGTCCAAAGTTTGGAGGACTTCCATCAAGTTCATGTGTGGAGCTTGTTAGCTTCCAGAGAGTTCAAAACGCCCACAATGCCACATAAATATTCCACTGCCCGTACACTCACAAACACCCTAACCATGTTCTCAAAAGCCCCCTTTGAAAGATGCTCCCTCCTTCCCCTCCTCATTAGAAACATTGAGACTGTTGCCCTACAAGATTAATACCCTGTGACATTTGCAAAATGTTTATGATCACAGAACATCATAGTGATAATAACATTTAAAAAAAAAAGTCAAAGATTTCACCAAAATACACGTTTAAGTCTTTTATTTTAAAATGCATGTTAATGGAGGGGGGGGGGAGCTCTGTATGTATAAACCTTGGATAGCAAAACTGATTTATTTAGTCTCTGTAGTAATTTGCATGCTTTTATGTGAAACATGGAAAACCTTAATTGAAACAGCAATCCATATAGCAGCCAACAGAAAACAAACTGCCTTTGGAAGTGAATCAGGACTCCCAGAGATTCCTGGGTCACCCCGCCTGTTTTTAGACTTTGGAAAGAAGGAAGAGTCAATGAAAGAGAAAAAGAGTTCTCCATGACTGTCAAAGATCAGCTAATAATACCGGGGGACCACCGGGACCCCGGATTTCAGCTCCAGACCAAATACACATTTGCTGTGCGGTGCTGACCAGATGCTTATTTTCTCTGGATTTCAGTTCTCCCACCTGCAGGTAATTTCCACAGTGCCTTCAAGTTCCAAGAGGATATTTTAAAATGAGAATAATGGACTGGTGAAATGGCTCCACAGGCAAAGGCACCTACTGCCAATCCTGATGACCTAAGTTCAGTCACCAGGGCCCCGGTGATGCAAGGAGAGACCTCACTCCCCAGACTAGTCCTCTGATGTCCACTTGAATGTCATGGTATATACACACACATACATACACTAAACAAACAAACAAACAAACATATAAACAAACATGTCTGAGGACAAAAGTCTGAGCCTCTTTTTAGTATTGTAAAAGTTTAGTGTGTGTGTGATGTGTGTGAAAGAGTGTGGGCGCCCACACATGAGCCGCGTGGAAGTCAGGGGATAATGTTGTGGAGCTGGTTCTCTCTTTCCGCTGTGGAAAAGTCTGGTTGTCAGGATTGTGCTACAGCACTTTTTCCTGCTGAGCCATCTCGCTGGCCCTCAGCCATGCTTGTCGTTTTCTATGTCTTTTCCCCACAGTTACGTAATCCACTACAAGAACGTAGCAAGGAGAGCTACTTACTGCCACGCACATTGATCTAGAGGGTTAAACTACACCATCACTTGGCCCTTCTGAGAAACACTGTGTCTCACACCCAAATCTCAACTCCGGTGGCACTGTTCTCAAGATGCCAGCTGGAACAGCCCTGCCAGGGAAGAGGCTGATGGTGACCTCCTCTGAATCTTTCATTGGGCCACTCCCAGAAAGCCAACCTGTCATTAAGTCTGTAGAGTAAACATCACCCTAAGCAAAAGCCCAGTGAGGAGTCATCTAAAGTCATCCCTGTGTCCTAAAGGGAGGGCTCTCGGGCTGCACAAGTTCCATGGGGCCTGCATTCAAATATGCAAGCTAACTGGGAGCCACCAAGACTCTGGCCTCTCGGCCCAGACTCCTGGGGCACTGGGCAGCATTCAGAAATATGTTTCACTGGCTGGTTCAGGTTTCTCTGGGAAAGACACAGAGAATCAAGGGACATGTTAGGAGACTACTGACAAGAGCCTCCCTAGAGCTATAGGCAGTATTTACACACTCAGGAAATCTTGCTAAGCACAGAGGCTAAGAGTGCAGCCCCATCGTCAAAGGGCTTGCCCACCACGCATGAGGCTCTGAGTTAAGCCCCCAGCACATTAAATTGGGTTCGGTTGCTCATGCCTTTAATCCTACCATGTTGGAGGTGGAGGCAGGAAAATAAGTAGTTTAAGGGCATCCTAAGTGATGCAGGAATTTTGAGGCCAACCTGGGCTACATGAGACCCAATTGTAAGAAAAGAAAAAGGAGGAGAAGGAGGAGAAGAAGTCCATAAATCAGATTTGTCACTATGAATGTCTAGCCTTCAATGTCTCTCATGGGAGCATCATTTCTGCCTTATCATTTTGATCTTGCAAATTTCATAGAGCTTCACAACTCTGAACTTGCACCTGTCTTGAATCCCCGTCTTCCTAGCAAATTCTTTTAAAGCAGAAGCTCCAACTGTTGAGTTTCCAAACCTCTAGGTGTCCTGTGCAAAATAGAGCCAACACAAGCAGAATGGTATGCCTTTAGCATTCTTAATGTGCTCCCAAAGCCCCTCTAAGCCAGTCCTCTTCAGCTATTTCTGTGGCCTACAGAGCAGTATCTCCTGAGGTCTGAGCAGGGCTGGGCATGGCAGCCTGCAATCCCAGCACTTAGAGGAGGATGAGAGCAGGCAAGAAGATCTTCATTTTGAGGACACCCTGAACAACACAGTAAGATTCTGTTTCAAGACCCCACTCCTGACTGCTCCTTTTTGCCCACAAACAAACAAACAAACAAACAAACAAACAAACAGACAGACAGATAGACACCAAATAGAAAAGAAGCAGTACCAAGTTCCTTCACAGCCCAGATCAGTTGTGATCCCATGTTGGGCTTCCTGAAGAATGATACCAAAAGCTGACATTTTTTGGGCACTAAGTACTTTATCATGTAAGGTAATATTAGGACAACTCTAAAACAGAGATAGCTACTTTTATAATTTCTGTTTTATAGATCAAAGCAAAACAAAACAACAAACAAATAAAACCTTCAAAGTACCCAGATAAGAAATGGTAAATTCAAATCAGGTCTGACTGACTTGAATCTATCTTATGTTTTTTTTTCTTTTATTTATTTATTATTGATTATTGATTTTTTTTTTTTTTTGAGACAGGGTTTCTCTGTGTAGCCATGGTTGTCATGGAACTTGCTCAGAAGACCAGGCTGGCCTCAAACTTAGAGATCCACTTGCCTCTGCCTCCCTAGTGCTGGGATTAAAAGCATGTGCCACCACTACCCGGCAATTCCTATGCTTTCATTCATAGGATATATGGCTCTTCAGACTAATTTGTAAATTCCTCGAAAGCAGAGATTTTTTTCTGCTCTCTGCACAGCCTGGAGGAAACCTGAGCAATAGTGAATCCTTAGCATCTCCCTGTCAACCAACCCATGATGAGACATCCCTACCCAGGGTCCTCAAACACCAGAGGTTAGACTGACAGAGAAGATTGGAAAGGATCTAGCTAAGAGAGTTTGAAGAACTAATCTTAGTCAGCCCGACTCAGAGGGACAGCATAGGTACCCATCAGATAATACTTAAAATTGTCCAGAAAGCCCTACCCAGAAAGGTGGACTTCTCTCCTCTGAAAATTCTCCAAGGAACAGGGAAACATCCAGACAGTGCAGCACAAGAGCAGCCATGGGACCAAACCTGATCCAATGTCCTTGTCACCAGGAGCCAGTGCCGCTCTTTGGGACAAACCCTCCTCTGCTGCGCTGGCTGACATCCAGCTTAGCAAACCTCACTATGCACACGTGTTTCTGCACTTTGGGACAAACACCTTTTTGCCATGCTGGCCAATACCCAGCTTAGAAAAGCTCACGGAGCATACTCATCCCCGCACTCCGGGCAGTCCCCTTCCTCTTCCAGCAGTGACTTGTTAAGGAATATAGCCCTGCATTCCTAACAATTTACGTCTCCATGTTTTATTCATAAGTCAATTGCTTGGAACTGAGGACACAGTTCCCATAGGAAAACATGTTATTTATAGAGGTGGGTATCTGAGGCTGAGTCTTAAAGGCTTCATTGTGATTTGTTTGTGTGTTTTAGTTCTGGAAACAAAACTTGGAGCCATGTTCATTTGCCAGACAAGTACTCTAGTATGGGGATACCATTTTTTGTTTGTTTGTTTTTCAAATAGGGTTTCTCTATGTATCCCTGGATGTCCTGGAACTCTCTGTAGACCAGGCTGGCCTTGAACTCACAGAGATTCACCTGCCTCTGCTGCCTGAGCACTGGGATTAAAGGCATGTGTTACCACTGACCAGCCTTGGGTACCATCTTTATCTTATCTTTTTTACTTTGTCTTGAGCCAGTAAGATAGCTCAGCAGGTAAAGGCATTTGCCACCAACCTGAGTTCAGTCCCTGGGATGAAGGAAAAAAAAAATCTTTGGAAGGAGAAAACTGATCCCTGTAAGTTTTTATTTGAAAATGAAATGTTCTGTGGTACACACACACATACACCAAGCACACATCATGAAATAAACAAATGTTTAAAAAAAACAACAACAGTATCTCACATTCTGCCTCAAGTGATGGAATTGCAGACATACATCACCACGGCCAATTTTATTTTGTCTGTTATTAATAATTCCTAGTTTGTCACACACAGGAATCGACCCCTGAGTTGGAACTGACTTGAATCCATCCTTCCTGAGGACTAACTTTTATGGTGCCAGAAGGTTCCATGTAAGCTTCCAAAGGAGGGAAGCAACCAATAGGCCTCCCCAGATATGATGCCTATGAACCACAAGGACCAGCATGGCATGAAAACCCCAAGGGTGCAGCAGGGGCATGAATACCTTGGCAGTAACAACACCTCTCTACTTGTGTCTCCTAGTAATATCAGAACTACATGCATACGGTGTCACCAACATGACCAAAACAGGAGCTGAAGAACAACAGACATGTTAAAGTGCAAGGGGAAAGACCAAGGCATCAACCATTCATAAAGAAACACAGCAACGAAGGGATGCTGAGAACAGGAGAAACAGTCTTCCCGGGGAAGAGCACATCGGTTGATTATCCAATAGCCAAACAGTGAGCCCTGAAAACATACATATAAGAAACATTATACAGACTGAGCAGGTTTTATTTAGGAATGTTTGTGTGTATGTGTGTTCATGTGTGTGAATACAACAACAATTAAGGAAAAAAGACCATGAATTTGAAAGACAATGAGGAGGGGCCTCAGGGAGGGTTTGGAAGGAAGAAAAGAAATGGGGGAAATGATGTAATTATATTATAATCTCAAAAATAAAAATCATATATTTTTAAATAGTACTAACTTTGATACTACATATTATCTACAAATAATCTCATTCCCATAGGACCATGCATTCCTAATTCTAACTCGGCATGTGGTGACAGGCTCTCCTCCAGCCTGGAAAGCTGGGGTTCCTGGGTTCCTGAGAATGAGAAAGGTGGCAGCAAAGCATGGCTCCTGACAGCTCACTAACTGGATTGGAGAAGAGACAAGAACTAGGGGAAGGGAGATCACAAAACATTATCAAGGAGATCATTCCTACTGACCCAGAGTACATGGGTCCCTGTGAGTCTGCCGGCACAGCATCTCACACAAAATTAGAAGTCACATTCCTCAAACCCTTGGGCAACTTGATTTGAGTGTGTGTGTAACCATAGCACCTGTGTTGTGGGAGTCTATTCTCTCTCCTATTACCACGTGGGTCCCAGGGATCAAACTTGGGTTATCAAAAGTGCCTTCACCAGCTGACTTATTTCTCAGACACCCTAAGGGCAACTTCAAAGTTCAAAAATATTTTCACCATACTTAGACTAAATTCCTAAAGTAAAGATATGGGTTTCCACCTAATACCTAGTGCCATAGACCCTTTTCTCTGCCAAACCTTCTTGAGTAACTCCTTATTTTAATAATAATAATAAATAAATAAAAATTAAAAAAGCTACTATGGTTGTTAAGTTTGTCTTTACTTTTGTTTTTTTAATGCTACTTTTAGGCCAAAAGCTTTCTCTGTGTTGAGTTAGCATATTCTCTTGATAATGCTATGTGTGTATTTAGACTCACTTGGAACATGAGGAAAGTGACTCGGAGACATGACCAAGAAACTGTGTCCTAGATCAAACGGCCAGTAAAAGGAATAGTCAGAATTCAAAACCTCATCTGTTGAAAATCCCAGGTATCAACTTCCTAACTGCTATATTTATCTTTTGCCTGGGAGTGGGGATCCAAGATGGAGACTCCCAAGCAACATGCCCTAAGAATAGTAAAATTACATCTTGTTGTTTACATGATAATCTTTAAAAAATCATATATATATATATATATATTCTAGATTACCAGACAGTACAATTATAATTGAGTCTTGCCACAACATTTAATGCTCGCTCCTTCGAGGGAGTCACAGAGGACTGGCTATACTGGCTGGGTATGCACTTGCTATATGGTCCAGGCTAGCCTTGAACTAACTCACAAGAGTTCTTCTGCCTCAGCCTCCCCCACCCCCAAGTAATAGGATTATAAGCACTAACCATCATTCTGTGCCTAGATCTTTTATTTATTATTTATTTCTTTTCCCCCAGTACTGGGGATTGAACCCTAGGTAGGCCTCATGTATGTGCTCTGTCATGGATCTGTACCCCCAGCTCCTTCTCTTCCCTCTTTTTGTGTTTGTTCACAGGTGGTTTCTACATGCCACAACAAATTAAGGAAGGTTTGGCAGTAAACAGAGGCAAGTCATGGGAGAATGGCTTCCTCATAAAGTCCCGCCCCAAGTATCCGCTCCTAAGAACCTTCCCCTGGCTCACCACCCCTGGACTAGAAGCAGAAACTACAGATTTCACTTTTCTGGATCCAGTTTCACACCCCACATTGACTCATCATTTTGGAGAACCAGCTGTTTGTCTACCAAACTGTCTTAGTGGCCAGTGAGAACTGTTACAAAATGAAGTATTTCTCCCATGCTTATCCTTAGTTACTTTCCTTCCTGGTGATGCAGAGGATAACTGTGAATATCCTCTGGAATCCTTTCCTTTTCCAGTTCGAAAAAACTGTATGGAACAAAACAGAATGATGGCTCATGGTGGTGCATACCTTTAATCCAGGAGGTAGAGGCAGGAGGATCTCTGTGAGTTCAAGGCCAGCCTGGCCTACAGAGTGAGATCCAGGACAGCCAGGGCTACACAGAGAAACCCTGCCTCAACAAAACAAAACAAAACCAGCTTCAGTTAATCCTCCACATGAGCAGCTCATCAGGCCTGTTTAGGGAAAAGGAAACATGTGTAGTCTACCATTAGGAAAAAATGGGAGAGGGTATGTTGGGAGAGCTGGGTGGTGGGGCACCTCCCTGGCATACACAAAGCCTTGGGATCCATCTCCGACACGAGAGAGAGAGAGAGAGAGAGAGAGAGAGAGAGAGAGAGAGAGAATTTACATAGCATCCCAGCTCTGGGGAGATGAGGCTGAAGGGTCATTTTATATATATATATATATAAAATCATATATATAATGTATATATATATATAATCATATATCATACATATTGCATAAAGGTTAGTCTGGTCTACATGAAACTCTGTTTCAAACAAACAAAAACATAGAAAGCCAGCTATGTATTTTATATAAGAGGCTTACAAAATTCTAAAGGCTAGAATGCCAGAAAATAGAAATATAGGAAATTTTAAGTTAGTAAATGCCCTCTTAAAAGTTATCGTAGATATTATTCCTATTCAAAAGTGAGTTTAAGACAAAAGGTATATAGCCAGACCTGGTGGTACATATCAGTGGTCCTAGCACCTAGGAGCACCTAGGAGCCTTCGGCAAGACAACTGTAGATTCTAGACCTAGCACGGTGTGTATCGTGAAACCCTGTCTCAAAAGAACAAAGGGGGGGGGGGCGTAACAAAACACATTATTAGAATAAAATGAGTCTTATACTTTGATAAAAGTCTTCATTCATCAAATAGATGGAAGAATTTTAAGCTTTTTTTTTTTCAATGTTGGGTATCAAACCCAGAGCCTCACACACACACTAAGCAAGCACAATAGCACTGATCCACAGCCAACACCATACTCCAAACTCTCCAGACTCACATGCTTTACATGTAAATACTTGTTACACTTTCATCTATGCTTCAAACTGGAATGCACACGGATAAAAGGCTAAGTAGTCAAGGGAGACTGCTGCCCAACTCTTGCAATCCCAACACTCAGGAGAGTGAGATAGGACAGCATGTGTTCAAGGCCAACCTGAACTACAGAGTGCTTCCAGGTCAGCCTGGGCTACAGAGTAAAACTCTGTCTTATAGGGTTTACAAAAAAAAAACAAAAACAAAAACAAGGAGGAGGGCTGGAGAGATGGCTCAATGGTTAAGAGCTCTGGCTGCTCTTCTAAAGAACCTAGGTTCAATCCCCAGCACCCACCCAGCGGCTCATAACTGTCTGTAACTCCAGTTCCAGTATTCCAGTCCTTACACAGACATGCATGCAGGCAAAACATCAAAACACATAAAAATAAATAAAAAGTGGATGAATGAATGAAAATGAATGAATAAATAAATAACATTTTTAAATGAGCAAACAAAAACAAAAAATAAAGGGGCTATGGAGATGAATAAAAGAATGTACTGTTCTTGCAGAAGACTGAGTTCATTTCCCAGCACTCAGGCCAGGTGGCTCACAAAGCAGGAGGCAGTAGGTGTATAAGAAAAATCACTTAAGAGAAGTCATTTGAAATGGTTCTTACAGGATAAGTGAGAAGTGACCAGGTAGACAGGGCAGAAGGAAAAGGGCATGCCAGACAAAGGAAGCACATCCTGAAAGCCAGCCACGAGAACACAAGCCTGTACAGAGCTCTAACAGTGGTGAGAAAGCAAATTGGTAGCAATGATTTCACACCCACCATGCCCCCTAGCCACAATACTGTTCCAGGAAGAGCTGGAGGAAGTTCCCCTTCCATACCTGAGCATCATCATTATAGAATACCACTGTGGGGGTGGGGAGGGTTGTCAGCCAGAGTGACAAAAAGCTAATGAATAGGTCATTCTCCCCTGCAAATCCTGCGTGGCAGGTATGTTGTGCTCTGTCATTTACTCTGGTGAGGTCATTTTAGCCTCGGATGATTGCACATTCTGAGCAATCACATGACTAATCCCTCTTGGCTGTCAGCAGGAGGTCTGCGTAGCTAGGGAAACCTAGCTCAGCCTCCCCGGGGGGCCAGCAAGCTGCCTCCCTCCATTCTTCCTTCATTTAATTACAGTCTCACTAGGTGCATGGAATCCACAGAGGAGAAGAAAGATAAAGTGTGGAAACTATCCCCTCGTAGCGCTATGACCTAATGTGTGGATTTCAGTTGGCAGGGGAAGTAGAAGATCCAGTCTGACCAAAGAAATCATGAACAATTACACAGTGGGGTTCTGAGCTGGAACATCTTTTGTGTATTGTCGGGGTACCTACCATGACGGGTAAGTCACTCAGTTATAAGCAAAACACCTTCAAGAACAGCTGAGAGGTCTTAGGAGACAAGAAGCACTTTGGAGAGGACTTTTTTTTTTCTTTTAATCCTTTAATCTTTAATTTCAGACAAAATTGCAGGTCTTTTTTGTTTGTTTTTGTTATATTTTATTAACTCTGTATCCCAGCTGTATCCCTCTCCCTTATTCCCTCCCAAATCCTCCCTCCCTCATCATCTTCCCCCTGCCCCATTCCAAGTCCACTGTTTTATCAGGTATCTTCAGGACTGGATGCAAAGTCCTCCTCTGTGGCCTAGCAGGACTGTTTCTCCCTTGGGGGGTGGAAAGGTCAAAGAGCCTGCCATTGAGTTCCTGTCAGAAATAGTCCCTGTTCCCCTTACTATGGGAAACCAATCGGTTACTGAGCTACCACGCGCTTCATCTGAGCAGAGGTTCTAGGTTATATCCATACATGGTCCTTGGTTGGGGAAACAGTCTCATAAAAGACCCCTGTGTCCAGATATATTTGGTCCTTGTGGAGCTCCTATCCTTTCCACGTCATACAAACTCCCCCTTCTTTCATATGATTCCCTGCACTCTGCCAAAGGTCTGGTTATGAGTCTTAGTATCTGCCTTGATACACTGCTAGGTAGAGTCTTTCAGAGGCCCTCTGTGGTAGGCTCCTGTCCTGTTACTTGTTTTCTCCTATGTCCAATGCACCTCTCATTTGTCTTTCTACATGAGGATTGATCATCTTACCCCGGGTCCTCTTTCTTGTTTATCTTCTTTAGGTGTAGAGATTTCACCATGCCTATCATATCTTATAGGACTATAAGAGTGAGTATATACCATGTGTGTCTTTCTCCTCCTGGGATACCTCACTCAGAATGATCTTTTCTAGATCCCACCATTTGCCTTCAAATTTAATGATTTCCTCCTTTTTGATTGATGAGTAGTATTCCATTGTGTAAAAATACCACAATTTCTGTATCCATTCCTCCACTGAGGGACAAAATTGTAGGTCTTAATTTTTTTTCTAACCGAAGCAATTGTCTAATTGTTTAATATAGAGTGAGAATTGGCACACATCTAATGAGATTTTATTCTGGCAACAAAAACTGAACATTGAGAACAAGAGGTTTGGAGAATAGAGTGGTGGTGGAGGGATTGTCCCTCAAAACAGTCTCTTTTAACTGGGCACAATGGCAGAAGCCGAGGCAGGGGCAATGCTACAAGATCAAGGCCAATCTGGTTTACATAGGGAGTTCCAGGTCAGCCAGAGCTACATAGTGAGACACTCTCTCGAAAAGCAAAAACATTAACAAAGTCCATTTCTTCAGGGTAGGCCAGGCCCTGGCCCCGTTCTTCCTTTCCAGCTATTACACATTTGGTTCTCTTCTCTGAACACGTTTCCTCTTTTGTGTGACCTTCGTCCTTTTTTTCTTTCCTTTTTTCGTGTGTATGTGTGTGTGTATGAAAGAGAAAGAGAGGGAGAAAGGGAGGAGAGAGAGAATTTCTCTGTATTGCCCTAGCTGTCCTGGAATTCACGATGTAGACAGTAGACCAGGCTCGCCTACGAACTCAGAGATCCACCTGCTTCTGTCTCCCAAGTGCTGGGATTAAAGGTGTGTGCCACCGCCACCCGGCTCTTTAGCTTCTTTCTTGCCCAACACAGAATGGCCGAGATTGCACAACTCAGTGTTTCTCATAGATCTGCTTCAGGAGAACAATGTATCAAAGATCCACCGTGGGCCTGCCATACTCTAGGATGCTGGCAACCCTCCAGGAAGTAGTCCCAGTTGTGCCTGGGAGCCATCAGAGCTGAGGTCTAAATAATGGCAGGGAGGGATCCCAGGTGAGAAGAGCTGCTAGAATGTTGCAAGTGGAGGGGGCCAGCCCAGTTTCCCAGAACAGGAAGGACATGGCTGGATTTCGAGGAGGAATCTAGCAGTGTAAATTAGAAGAGATGGAAAGAGGAAAATGGGAAATATGCAAAACAGGCTGGAGGAAAGAGGCATTTTGGCTACCATCTAAGAGGGTTTCCCCCAGGTGTAGGAGAGGACACAGAAGAGAGCTGGGTTTCGAAGCCTGAGTAAGAACACAGACAATCCTTTTTCTTAAGGGGTCCAAAAGGGAGAAGTGGGGACATGGTGAACTGGAGAGGGAAGATCAAGTTTAGAGATGAGACGGAGCACCTGGCAGTGACTCACAGCTGCTACAGCCCCCTATCTGCACTATGAGGGACCGCTGATGCCTTCTTAATCTGTGCTAGGTGTAAGGAAGCGAGCTACTCGTGTTCTTTTCACAGCAGGCAGGAGGGCAAAGCTTCTTTCCACAGACTGCCTTCTCAACACCCGACATCTGTTTCTTTGCATTAAACATAAATATCAGGTACTCAACAAGGTGTTAGGGAATGCCTGAGACCCTAGTACTGAGAAGGTAGAAGCAGAAAGATCTCTGTGAGTTCGAAGCCAGCCAGAGCTACATGGTGAGCCCCTTTCTTAAAAAAAAACAAACAAAATGAGAACCTCATGGTGAGTTGATGTTCAAGGAAACGCAGTATCTAAAAACAAAGACGACTTTGGAAGGTTTCTTCAAGTTGCTTGTGTATGGTTTGGCCTCGGTTTTGGTCTCCATCCTGTGGACCCTTATCAGCCTAAAGTCAGGAAAGAAGTCTCTTCCCTGGAGACTTGTGAGTTGTTGAGGCCTACATCACCAGACTGCACACCCCTTTAACAAAGTCACAAAAACAAAAGGCAACATCGGAGCAGCTACCAAACTTGTCTTTAAAAACAGATAGGTTTGCCAGGCTATGATGGTGCACACCTTTAATCCCAGTGTTTGGGAGGCAGAGGCAGTCGGATCTCTGAGTTCAAGGCCAAAACAAAGCATCAAAAACGTATAGGTTTGGGCCAGTGAGATAGCTCAAGAGGTCATGGCACTTTCTGCAAAGCATGACAATCTGAGTTTGATCCCCAGAACAGCTTGGTAGAAGGAGGTAAACACACACACGAATAAATAAACATAATTTTAAAACATGTAGGGTAAAGTCTTGGCCTAGCATGCTTGAAGCCCTAGGTTCAGTCTTCAGTACCAAATAAAAACAGACATGGTGGTACATGCCTGTGACTCCAGTATTCAGGAGGTAGAAGCATGAACATCAGAGGTTTCAAAATCATCTTTAGCATCATAGTGAGTGTAAAGCCAGCCTGGGATGCTCGAGATTCTGAAGGAACTAGATTTAAAACTTTATCTAAGCCCTGAGAAGTAGCACACGCCTGGGATCCCAGCACTCTGGGAGGCAGAAGGAAGGCAGATCTCTGTGAGTTCAAGGACAGTCTGCTACAAAGCGAGTCCAGGACAGCCAAGGCTACATTGAGAAACCCTGCCTCGGAAAACCAAAACAGAACAAAACAAAAACACAAAAAAGCACAAAAAAATTTAAGACATAAAAGTAGAGGTGGGGAAGAGAAACTATTTGGAAAGATGAGGGGACCTGTGAAAGAGGGCAGACAGGGGATGGTGCCGATGGAGAACAGTATGATCAAAACACATGATGCCCACATAAAAATGTGATAATGAAATTCATTCGTCACAGTGTATTATAACTGTTCTATCTTATTGTTACTTGTAACTGTTTATTTCTTAGTGTGTTTCTTAGTTTATTTCTTAGAATTCAGGTCATCAGACCTGATTACAAGAGCCTTAAGTGGCTAAGTCTTCTGGCCAACCCTATTTATTTTATTTTTAAAGTAATGAGTTCTGTTAATTGAACACAAATTACTGTTAAAAATAACTGTTGTGACAATGCTATTTTCACAATTAAAAACAAATTAGTGATTTGCTAACAGGAAGAAAATAAATGTGGTGAACTAAACAAATACATAATGGTATCTATCTATTTATTTTTGTCACTCACACAAAATGTCCTTAGCAACTCTGAACATTTGCAATAACTAAACTCAGTAGCCTTTTCTATTTTGCTTCCATTCATCATACAAACACCACAGCTTTACACATGCTTATGGAGGATGTCATTGATTTGTCAAGGCTATAGAGTACAGGGCATTTTGTTCAGCATCTTGGGTTTGATTTCTGCCTCTTGGATGCATAAGTGGGGATACATATACAGCCCACAATACATTCTTGCTCTGCCTGCACTAGAATGCAGCCTTCCTTCCTCAGGGGCTTTGGGTTCGGAAGCCAAAGGGATGTGTGACTCTTTAGTCAATGCCCAAAGATTACCTTTCTCACCAAAACTAAAGCTGAAATTCTAGATTTTTTCTGTGGGTAGCCATGATTGTTCAGGCCTATAATCCAAGTGCTGAGGAGGCAGAGACACGGGGATCCCTGGAGCTCACTGGCTGGCCAGTGTAGCTGAACTGGTAACCTCCAGGTTCAATTAGATACCATGTCTCAAAAACTTGGGTAGGAAGCTACTGAAGAAGATACGAGTTGTTCATCTCTGCCCTCACACACAGGGACACACACGTGTCCCTTCACTCCCATACACGTATACTCACATATGCATGTATGCACACAAACACATATGAATACATACAAAACATTAGTTTAAAATGCAAATACTCCTAAGAGGGACATATCTATTGGTCTTCTTGGAGTGAAGGAGCAGAGCAGAGGGAGAAATGGGAAGAGAAGCATTGTGGGGTGGGGTTCATTTTGTACCCAGGTTCTGCACAAGTTTCCGAAGTAGAGTGTCTTGTACTCACACTTTCCAGTGGGTGCCAAGGAGGCCTCACACAGCCTCTCCTACTTGGGTCCACAGAGGACTTGACTACCTGGTAACAATACTCCTCCGGCTAATCCTGGAACCCATTGCCAGGCAGGAACACTGCAAGCCTCCAGGGCACAAGATCCTAGAAAACAAGGAGGGGCCCAATGTCTTCCCAGAATGTCACACCTTTGGACCAAGATCAGACCATCCCACCTCACCTGGGCAGGTGGAACTTCCAAGGTGCCCTCTCTTCCTGGGGGTGGCACCTGTACGTAGCCTAGGGAGCTGAGTTTAAATCACTAGCAGTTCCCTTGGCTTGGCACCCAGCACAGGATACCACCTGCATTGCCACATACATGGCTCTGAACTAACCTGTAGCCACCACACTGAGGCAGGGCAGGTAACCTAAGTTCCAGCGGTGCTACACCAGGGCAGAGAGTGCCATGCTTCATCCCACACACACCCTAGGTTTCGTGAAGTACCCTTGACCTTCAACCTATTCCTCAGGTGGACCCCAGAAAGCCCTTCCACACTGGTGCAGCCAAGGGAAGGGTTTCGGTTGTTGTTTTAGGAAAACGGAGTATACAAATAGAAAACAATTGTTTTTTTTAATTCCTAAACTAGGCTGGCCACATCCTGTGCTCCAGAAGTGATGGTGGGAGGGTCAGGGTGGGATGGGCTTTTCAAAGACTTCAGCAGTCACTTGTTCACCATCTCCGTGAGAATAAGCACATCTCTCCTTGACCCCCACACCAGGCAACTGAACGCTACAGGTTCATGTAGAACTTTTCAGGGTCTTGGATGGAGATCTTCCAGGTGTATCTTAAGACGGGGCTTTTATTAAACCTTTCACATGACCAAGCAGATACGTACTATAGGTGTTTTAACATCCACGTTAGAAAGCTACATACACTCCATGGTAATCTACAGTCCGAAGAAAAACAACCATAACATTCCTCCAGTTTCATTACTAAATTTAGAAGCAAATGTTTTCAGAATATGAAATTAAACCATAAAGGTCAGAAGACAATGAATTATGTGTCATTTGTGGTTAATTATACTGGTTCTAGAAAAGAAAAAAAAAAAGCTATCCTTGTCTCAATATAAAAACTATGTGTAGTTGTGTAGTAATTTCACTTTGAAATGTCATAGGGCTGCCTGATTCTAAAAAGGAAGTACAAAAGAGCACAAGAATATTTATGTAATACTGAAAGAAAATATTTCTTAAGAGAATATGACATTTAATTCTTTGTGGCTTCTCTTGTCCTCTAGCTGGTTATATATAGCTCAAATCTCTGGGCTGTGGAAATTAAAGGTTCACGGTAAATTTTTTTTTGGTTCTTTTCAGAGAAAAGAGCCAAACGATTTCGATATAGCAAAGACATTTTTGTTTCCCAACAGCTATTGGATCCAATGAACCACAATAATCATAAGGTAGAGTTACACTCCCTCTTATTCCAGGATGAGCTCACTCGGAACGTTTAAGTTCAAACAAGATGCTGTTTTTATCTACCCATGATAGTTCAGACTTCAAAAGTAAAATATTTCTGAAATAATCTAGTGAAAGTCTTTTGTCTACTTAATTTTTACCTCTGCTGTAATTGGGGAATTTAATTAGAGTGAACTCATCCTAATACTTTGTTCAAACAAACAAACAAAAACTATTGCCGGTAACAACAATATATCCAGCGATGTCTAGCAAATACTGACCTGTGATGGGTGTTGGGTTGGGCAGGGGGTGGGTAAGTTCACAAAAAAAAAAAAAAAAAAAAAAAAAAAAAAAGAGGTCAAACTTGCCTTTGTTTTTTAAGCGATTTTGCCTGCCATGCCCTGGAAGAGCTGAGGATTTTTTTACTCTACAAGTGTTTTTCCCACTACCTTGGAATTTAGAAGCATGCTCCTGCATGATATAACAACAGCTTCAAACACTACTCAGTATCAAACTGTGTAGTGGGTGTTAGAAGCTAAAGCTAAAGAATGTGGCCTTTAACAGGCCATGCTAGTGTGTGCTTTGAATTCTTGTACTCTGAAGAGCAAGGCAGGAAAATCACGTGTTCAAGGTCATGTAGTGAGACACTATGAGGAGGAGAGAGCAGGAAGTGAGGATGGAGAAGGAAGGAAGGCCTAGGTGTAATAGAACATCCTTATCATCGCAGCATTTGATGGGTTGTGGAGGCAAAAGGATTAGGAGGTCGAGGTAAATCTCAGCTACATAACCAGTTCAAAACTACATGAGATCCTGAGACAGATAGATGGGGCGGGGGGGGGGGTAGAGGATGAGAGAGGAGATTGAGATTGATTTCTTGGTAGTCAAGGAGACTAGTCAACAGAATTCAGACTGTCTGGCTGTCCTGTCCATCTGTGCCCTGTGCTACTCTATGAACATCACAGACACTGATTTAGTCTACCCCAAAAGGTTAAGTTTAGTGCAGAGGTTTAGGTCCTTCATGACTACAGGATTTCTATCCTTGTGACAAAACGCCATAATCAAAAGGCAAGTTTGGAGGGAAGGGTTTTTTTGGCTTACACTTTCAAGTTGTTCTTCACTGAATGGAAACCACAACAGGAATTCAAACAGGGCAGGAACCTGAAGGCAGGAGCTGATGCAGAGATCACGGAGAGGTGCTGCTTACTGACTTGCCCATGGCTTTCTCAGGCTGCTTTCTTATAGAACCTTTCTTATAGAACCCAAGACCACCAATACTAGGAATGATACCACCCACAATGGGCTGGGCCTGTCTCTGCAATCACTAATTAAGAAAATGCCCTACAGGCTTGCCTACAGCCGGATCCTATGGAGGCATTTTCTTAATTGAGGTTCCCTCTGCTCAGATGGCTTCAGATTGTGTCAAGTTGACATAAGGCCATCCAGCACACTTCAATAGATGTGTTTATAAAGAGAAAAGGGCATGTTTGGGGTGGTATGATCAGAGACTACATGGTCAGTCTCTCTAGGGTACATCAAGACCCTGAACTGTTTTCAGTTCTAGTTGGGGACTCTTGGTTCATCGCCACAACATCTAAGATACAGCTTTCACCAGCAAGACTGTTTGAAGTATAGTACTTCTACTCCATGGATGGGTCTTTTCCAGGTGCTTTTCTGCTTTCCTGATGCTGTCAATCTTCTTAAAGTTCCACATTTGAGCCAGGTGTGATGGTTTACACCTTTAATCCCAGCACTAGGAAGGCAGAGGCAGATGATCTCTGGAAACTCAAGGCCAGCCTGGTCTACAATGCAAATTTCAGGATAGCCAGAACTACACAATGACACCCTTTCCCAAACCAACCAGCCAACCAACAAACAAAAACAAGAGTCCACATTTACATTTTATCACTAGGGAAGGTGAGGTAGTGGGTTTGTCATCAATCTATCCGCATTTGGTAGAGAATGGCTTTATCATCTGACATGTTACTAATTGCCCCAGATTCAAATTCTGAAAAATTTTTGCTTTGATCCTTTTAAAAAGATCTCAGCAATTCTGAGATGCATTCCTCTGGAGAGGCCTTAACCTGGTCTCAACTTCAAGCCTCCTTCAACTGTAGGTCACCACCCTACGTGGGCTCACATCATAAGAGAGGATCTGCAAGACACTGGCAACAACAGGTTTTCCAAATGCACAATGGCTGAAATAGTTGTTCATGGCCATACTCCCCTGTGTCATCACATGACTTAAACATTCAACACATGTACTTTGCGTTACACATAGTGCCAATCTACACACCAGTGCGTGCTGCCTGCACTGCCTCAGCTCAGGTTAACAGAGATTAGAATTTACAGTGAGAACCGGATTAATACAGAAAAAAAAAACCTTAATATTTTTCTACCATCATTCTTCAGCATTCTAAGTATTAAGTTAGTATATCTTTGGATTGTATTATCATATTATGTTTGATTTTTAAATTTTCTGTTTAGGTTGCTAACTTGTACTTTATTTATTTAAAAAAAAAATCACCAAAATAAATTTTGGCTTGGGATTAGGATAAGAGTTCCAACAATTTCCAAAGTGGCCTGAAGATATTTGTAGCATTCTGTGCCCTGTACTGATGCTCAGTGGCACTCTCATCGATGGCTATTATAAAATCAGAATATCAGTCAACTCTGAGAAATACGAGAAATACGGAACATGCTTTGTGTTCACTCATAGCAAATATCCAGTCAGCATTTAATTATCTGTGTAAATATAAACAAGAAGGGCCAGCAAGGTGGCTCATGGGTAAAGGTCCTTGCTGCCAAGCCTGACCAATTGAATTCAATCCCCAGGACCCATATCACGTGGTAGTAGGAGAAAACTGACTCCTCCCGCAGCTTGACATCTGGCCACCACATGTGCACTGTGACACATATGTGATGTCCCTGCTCCCACAAATAAAATAAATATTTCTTAAAGAACATGAAACAAGAATATCAGTATCAGTCTGCAAAAAAACTACCATGCAAATTTGCTTCCATGTCCAATAAATGGTAAAATTACATGTAGGCCAAAGAATCGTTCTAAAGCAAATTTGTTTGTAATTTATCATCAGTAAATGTTTGGTTTGCACAACTGTTTTGGATGCCTGTGTGCTGGTTAGCTTTGTCAACTTGATACAAACTGGAGTCATTTGAGGACCTGCCTCTATTACACGGGCCTGTGTGTGTGTCTGTGAGACATGTTTCTTGATTAATGATTGGCATGTGAGGACCCTGCCTGCTGTGGGTAGTGCCCCTCCTGGGTGGGTGGTTCTGGATTGTATAAGAAAGCAAGCTGAGCAGATCATGGAGAGCAAGCCAGCAAGCAACACTCCTCCGTAGCATTTGCTTCAGTTCCTGCCTCCAGGTTCCTGCCTTGACTTCCCTGTGTAATGGATTGCAACCTATAAGTCAAATATGTTCTTTCCTTATCCCAAGATGCTTTTGGTCAGTGTTTGTTTGTTTGTTTTGGGGTTTTTGTTTTGTTTTGTTTTTCAAGACAGGGTTTTCTGTGTAGACCTGGCTGTCCTGGACTCAATTTGTAGACCAGGCTGCCCTCAAACTAACTCTGCCTCCCAAGTATGGGAATTTAAAGGGAAGCACCACCACGACTAGCCTGCTGTTGGTCATTGTTTTAGCATAACAACAGAGACTGGACTAGGTAGGATAGCTATATATCCAGAGGCATGTAAAATTTACTAGGGTGAAAAAAAATCATGAGTAGAAACAGCTGCAGAAACCCTGCTCTGGCCAGTGGGTGATGGGGAAAGACGGTGAGCCCAGCTGTGGGCTCTCCTGTGATTCATCCAAGCTCAGGGTTGCAGATTCATTGCTCTTCTGCAGACCACTTCTAAATCAATGGAAACACCCTCCAGAACCATTCTCTCTACTTGTAGAAGTTCTGTTTTGTTTGGAGAGGTTTCAAGAAGACCCCAAATCAAACGACATGAACTGTAGATTGGTAAATTGCAACTTCAAACAAGGTGAGCTAAAGGCTTCCTCAACCTTGCAGCACTCTCTACCCGTCCTGTCCCCTGCACATAGGACAACCAACGCAGCAACAAATGAAAACAGGAGGCTCTGTCCCTAGCTGCCCTGCTCTGTCAGTCCAGTTTGCCTTCTGGTCAATGACATCTATCTATTATCTACACATTCTCAGTTTCTGTCAGTAAAACTGAAGGTGATATATAGAAAGGAAAAAAAATATATAGAATTTAATTGTCTGTAGTTACCCCTCAAAAACTAAGCGGCAAAGGTGGTGAAGTTAGATCCTTTCAGAAAGTCTTGTTTCCCAGCCCCAGCCCCCACCCGTGAAGGAAATGATGCAAACCAATTGTTGCTTGGTCTGGAAAATCCGGTTTCCCTGCGTGCACACACTGGGGTGCAATTCAGGTGATTACACAAACAGCTGGGGATCTGCCTTTGTCAGGATGAATGCAGAAGGCTGCCTTTCGCAGAGCCAGGCTGTTACATGCCACCGAGAAGTGTGTTGCTAGAGCTGCCTTGGGGACACCAATAGCCAGAGCTACAGTCATTCCAGTCCAGGGGCATTTTCCTGAGAGCCTTGTTCTTGGAGTATTCAATGAGACAGCAGCTCCTGTCTGGCACCTCAAACCTGTATGTCTCCTTGGCTGACCCTACCTGCCCTGCCAGCACACAAGACAGTCCCAGCTTCTTCAGAGCTTCCCACCCAGCATTCTCACAGCGAGACCATCTGTCCTCACAGACAAGCAAAGGAACTCAACATGAGCCTGGATGGGAATAGGCAGCTTATAAATTCACGATCTGGGAAAATCTCTGGAGAGATGGCTCAGCAGTTAAGAGTATTGGCTGTTCTTCCAGAGGACCTGGGTTCAATTCCCAGCACCCACATGGCAGCAGCTGTCTATAGCCCCAGTTCCTGGGGACCTGATACTCTCACACAGACATACATGCAGGCAAAACACCAATGTACATAAAAAAGACTTTATTTAAAAAAAAAAATAAAGAAAATAAGCATTGAGAAAATTCACTGTCTATTAAGGGGTAAACAGGTTCAAACAGCTTTGATGAAAAGTCTCGACACTCATGAACAGCCAGCTCAGGACTACAGCAGGGCTTGTAAAAGGACAGCCACAAACCAAACCCCAAACAGGAGGGAGCCTGCTTCTGTAGTGAGAACAAAGAATACTTTCATGTTTTTAAGACACTATAAAAAGTGATAATAATAAACGGGGGCTGAGGGTGTGACCTCTATAACACAAGAGCCTGTGTTGGATTCCCAGCACCACAATGAATGAATGTATAAGTGAGTGAGTGAATGAATGAGAAAAAAACAACAAACAAAAATACCACAGAGGCTGCACATAGCCTACAAAGCCTACTATGTTTCTTATCTGGCTCTTTACAGCAAATGCTGACTCCTCAGCCAGCTCATCCTGAGCTATGGAAGGTGAGTTCAGCTGTAAACACTCCTGACCTCTCGTTTTCTCAGTTGTGTAGATTCTGTGATGGTTTACTACTCTCAAGTAGGGACTGAACCTAGACCAGCCAGCCACTGGTTGTTGTGGATGTTTTGGTTATAATCCCAAGTGGAGGATTTTGGTTTGTCCTGTTCACTTTCTCGTGTGGAGAGTGGTCTTTGCCAGCTGGAATTAGTTGAATTCTGAGGACTTTAAGGAGTATGATAGCCCAGAGGAAAGTGTGGTGGCTTGGAGGAGGCAGGGAAGGACTGCTTGCTGGCTTGCTGGCTTGCTGACTGTTACCTGGACTTCTGGATTTCCTGACGATGGATGTTGGTATTGCCCCCAGAAGAATCCTATCACTCTACCCAGCAGGAAGAAGTAAAGAGGGCTCTGTCCCTTTCCCTTACAACCTTCTTTTTCCCCTACCTGGGATTGGGGAGTTGGGAGGAGGTATAGACTTTAAGGAACCCCCAAATAAAGTAGCTTTTGAAAAACTAGCACCTCCATTTGGTATAGGTATTTTCTTCAGAGTCAACGGGGTATAAGCTGTGTAAGTTCTAGTCTGCCCTTTGACATGTGGTATGGGCCCCAAGCAAGGTCAAGTCACTGGAACATTATATTCAGCAGTAGACACATACAAACCCAAGTTCAAAGAGACTATTACACAGAGAACTCAAGCCCATTCCGAACAGTAAACACAACCAGCTGATGAGCTTTCAGCTCGCTGTATGAGGGCCCTTGCTTCCTGTAGACAGACTGAGACCTCAGGCATGTGTGTTCCCAATGCTGTATGTAGAGCATGATTTCTGAGTGAGAAGAGGCAGGTATATGATTTATACCTGATTGCTCAAGCCTTTGGGCCTCAGGTCTTCCTGAGTAGTTCTAGAAAATGCCTTTTTTTAGGGTGATCTCTCCCACACTGCGAGCTGACAACTCCCCTCCCATCTACCTCTTATAGTCTTCCAGTCTTCTTTGTGCAGTGGGACAACTTTCCACCAGTTGATAAGAACCTTCTAGTGCGTACGACCTGGATTACCTCTGGGTCACTGGGGCTGAGGTTACAGGCACAGTCAGTGCTCAGCGACTTCCTTGGTGATTCATCTCAGTTTACTCCCTTAGTTGGTTTATCCTAAACCCCCTCCCTCTCTCTCTGACTTAATTCTCAGAAGATAACCTTATTTCTGATTTCCAGGATTTGGGGAAGATATTTTATTGTTACCCCATCTGTTGCCAACAGGGTTTTTTTTTTTTTTTTAATATAATTTGAGAAAAATCTTTATTGTAACTGTTTTTACTCTGCTTTTAAACTTGGCTACTTGAACTCAAACCCTTAAATTGTTTCTGCCTGGTTTCACAAGGTGATAAATCATGAGATTAGGCGAATGATCACAAATACCCAGTGAAGCCCTGTGTATATCTAACTCATCAGTTTCTTACTCAATATATCTTCAGAATCTTTCATAACAACCCAAAGGATATAAAAAAAAAACTGCTGTTAAGTGAAGAAATAACTAGTTGGATGCTTCTAATATCTCCAATCAGAAATATCTCTCCCCACTCTCTTTTTCTTTTTTCCTCTCTGCCTCCCTCTCTTCACCCTGTACATGTATGGATCATCTTCCCTATTTTAGGTATAATTTAGGGGGATTCAAACAAAGAAAACATGATATAATAAAAGAGTTCTGGTCAGTAGGACACGGTGGTGAACCAGCCTTGGGGGGCAGAGACAGGTGGCTCTCTGTGGGGTTTCTTGTTTGGAAAGGCAGGTGTTTGTTTAAAATGGGCTGGAGGTGTAGTTCACTTGACCTTATGTAGCACACATGAGACCCTGGGTTTGATCCCCAGAACCTGCTATACCAGGCTTGGGTTGATCCCAGCACTCAAGAGGTAAAGGCAAAAAAAAAAAATCAGGGTCATTCTCAGCTACATACGTAGTGTCAGGCAGCCTGGGCTATATAAAACACTGTCTCAAATAAGTAAAAAAAAAAAAAAAAAAAAAATTCCTAAATAAACAAAGCAGCAGTTGGTAAGTGCTATGCAGAGTACACCATTAAATGATGTCCTAGACAGTGATTAGATGAGGTCATCAGTGACAGCCTGTCTGAAGGGTAGCATTTTAGATGACCCATGAATGACAAGAGCCAATCCTAGCCGCTCCCCCGACCCCCTCCAAAAAAAAAAAAAAAAGGAGGCAGGCAGGATCACAGGAAGATGAGGATGAAAAACTAGCTGGGAACAGCAAAGACCAATACAACAGTACGGGGAGTCTGAGGAAGGGCAGGGAGGAGAAGGCAACCAATAAGAACAATCTTCCATTAAGAGGCTGCCAAATGAGTGCGTGGCAAATAACTCCCATGATTTCCTCATTTAGAGACCATGGCTATCGTGATTGCTTTATGCTGCCTTGTTTTATGTGCCCTGTTTTGAAAAATGTGTGATAAGGAAGGAGGGGTATACCATATGGGCTGGTTCTGCCTTCATGACATTGGACCTGGCCAAGTTCACTGTGTATCTTTTCCAAATTTACTAGGCTATGACTCAAGCCAACCATGACAAATGGCATTCGAAAAAGCAAAGGGCAAGGATGTTTAAACTGTATCACATGAGCCTCAGTGTCTCAGAGGTCACAGGTGTTGAAGAGCAGAGGGGGAAAAGACCCCGGGGAAATGCTCCAGCTGAACTGTTCTATTAGGCTGAATAAACTTCCCCTGTGTCAGGAAGTGTCAGGATTCTGAATTTCTACATGCTTCTTTCACTTTGGTGCATGTACAAATTAATAAAAGATAAACCCGGCCTTAAAACATGGGTTGGATTCAGGCACTGTTGCTCAGCACCTGGAAGGCTGAGGCAAGAGTATTGCCATGAGTTCAAGGGCAGGGCTACAAGGTTTTGATAGAGAGAAAAAAAAGGAACAAGGAGAAGGAAGGGGAAGAGGAGAGAAAAAGGGGAGCTACGCTCAGGGTGTAAAATCTTTGTTGTGCAGCTATGAGGACCTGCGTTCCATGTAAAAAGGCAAGGCATGGTGATACACACTTGTAATTCCTGCCTGAAGAGTCAAAGATGGTTACTGGGGCTCACTGACCAGCCATCCTAGTCAAACTGGTGAGCCCAAGGTCCCAGTGAGAAACCCTGTCTCAATATACAAGGCAGCTGGCTCCTAAGGAACAACGCCCAGGGTCTGGTTTACACGCGCACGCGCGCGCGCACACACACACACACACACACACACACACACATGCAAAATGAGCATGCGCCCTCCCTTGCACATCCACACATGTGCATTTTTCGGTATGTTGGTCTGAGGTCAAGAGTTTATAATTCCATTGCTCTCAGCTCATTTAAGAGAGAGCCGGCCCTGAAAAAAGTGATTAGCATTAATTAGAATTATAATGAGCTGACTAATAACTACAGTATCATTTTCTCATTATGCATATCTGTTGGTCAGCACGGGCTCTTCCTGGTAGGATCTGTGGTTGTGGGGAGGTCCTAGGGATTGAATGCAGGACTTAGCATGTGGCAATTAAGCACTCTACCACAGAACTACACCTCAATCCTTAATTTTATTTTATTTTTTTTATTTCTAGACAGAATCACAAAGTAGACTGACCTCGAATGCAACGATCCTCTTGCATCAACCTCCAGAAGAACTGGTATTACGGGAGGGTACTACTGCACTAAGCTAAGACAGTATAGTCAGGAAACCAAACTAAGGCCAGGAAGGTGGCATAGACCTGCACTTCTGATACCTCAGAGGCTAATGAAGAAGGATAGCCAGTTGAAGGCCAGCCTGGGATACAAAGCCAGAACCTATCTCAAAAGAGGGAGGGGGTTGGTGGTTAGAGGCAGGAGAAAGAAAGGAACATTACAAAGTTGAAAATTTAGATATTCTGCTATGCTCATAGATTGGTGCCTAGCCCAGTCGTCATCAAAGAGGCATCACCCGGCAACTGATGAAAACAGATGCACAGACCCACAACCAAACATTAGGCAGAGCTCAGGAGATCCTGTGGAAAAGGGGGGAGGAAGGACTGCAGGAGCTAGATGGGTCAAGGACAAGAAAAACCACAGAATCAACTAATCTGGGCTGGTGGGGGCTCACAGAGACTGAACCAACAACCAGGGAGCCTGCCTGGGACTGACATAAGCCCTCTGCATATATGTGACAGTTGTGTAGCTTAGTCTTAATGTGTGTGTGTGTGTGTGTGTGTGTGTGTGTGTGTGTGTGTGTGTGTGTTGAGACAAGGTTTTTCTGTGTAGCCTTGGTTGTCCTGGACTCGCTTTGTAGACCAGGCTGGCCTCAAAGTCACAGAGATCCACCTGCCTCTGCCTCCCAGAATTCTGGAGTTCCATGTGTGCACCACTGCAGCTGTCTTCTTGTGGGACTTCAAACAGTGGGAACAGGTGCTGTCTCTGACTCCTTTGCTGCTTTTGAGACCCTTTTCCCCCTACTGGGTTGCTTTGTCCAGCCTTCATTCAAGGGGAGGTGCCTAGTCTTATTGCAACTTGACATGCCATGTTTGGCTGATGTACTTGGGAGGCCTGTCCTTTTCTAAATAGAAATGAAGGAGGGGCCGAGGGGAGGGCAGTGCAGAGGGAGGGAATAGGGAGCAGTGGAAGGAGAGGAGGGAAAGGAAATTTCAGTAGGGATGTAATAATAATAATTTGAAATTTTAGAGATGCAAGCTGAACAATCAAAGGCAGGGTTACAGAGCACTTCCACTAAGCTGATGCGTCCTTTGTTCGTCACAGGGACCGTTGCCAGCCATTTTCTGGGGAGATGTTAAAAACAACAACAACAACAACATTTATTCACTCTCAAATAGACTAAAGACCAGATTCCATCCAAATCCAGACTGGTGAAGCAATGAGTTTGTCGGGACTACTCAGCAGGCACACAGGTTTCTCAAAGCTAACTACACTGTAGGAAGCCTCTTGGGCAACTAACAGTTACCCCACTGAAGAGACCTCCTCGGTGACACAAGGGAAGCTACACTGCTGAAAGGTCCAAGCTCCTTCTAACCACAGGAGAGAAGGACCCTTGTGAGGAACTCATCAAGACTACAAGTCTTGTTGAGCCCAAAAGCCTTGTGACCGCCCCCCCCCCAGCCCTCCAATCAAGCGAGATCTCAGAAGGGTCTTAAGCCACTGATCACAGGTGCTCTGCCTCAAGAAGGCAATAGTCATGGCCAAGAGAGAAATCAATCACATGACGAGGAATATGGTTCCAGTTGGCAAATGGCATTCTGTTCAGCTGGACAGGGAAAGCCAACACTGGAGAAACAGTGGCAAAGTAATCGTCTCGGCCTTTCCTCTAAGCCTGTATCCCAATCCACAGAGGACAATCTAGAGGTCGCTCATGGTTGATTTGCCTGGAGTATTATTTGTAAACCAGGCATGGTGGTTCACACCTGTAATCCTAGCACTGGATCAATCAATGCACTAGGACTGCCAAGAGTTCTAGGCTAACCTGGGCTACATAGCAAGCCTGAGCCTTCATTGGAGACACTGTCTCAAAGACAAACAGCCACAAGCAAACATACATCCATTTCTTTTCCGTCCTATTTCTGAATCAGAACCTCTAGTTTTATATTGGGAAAATACATTTCCACCTGTTCTTAAGAGAGTCCATTGCATATTTATGTCCTGAAAACCATGGTTAGCTACCAAGCTGTACAGCCTTGAAGCAGTTGCTAAATTCTTCTAAGCCTCGGTTTGCCTGCAAAACAGAGATACAGTGGGTTCTATCTTCTAGGATTATCTAGGGATCAAATGGTGCAAACCATCATGGGCACAGCACTCACTCACTGTTACTGTAAACCATCATTGCTGTCATTTTTCATGTCATTAGTCAGCAACCATAATTCTGTTCACTCTCAGATTTGAGTTTTTCAAAGTCAGGTACAACCAAGTCCCTTGGTTATAATATTAAAAGATCATACCCCTGACAGACTCTTAGTACCATCTCCTAGATTGATTTTTATTAATATGTCAGTGCTATTATTATTATTATTATTATTTTATTTTTAGTATTTCAAGACAGGGTTTTTCTGCATAGCCTTGGCTGTCCTGAAACTCTGTAGAGCAGGCTGGCCTTGAACTCACAGAGATCCGCCTGCCTCTGCCTCCCCAAGTGCTGGGATTATAGGCATGCACCACCACCACTCCTGTTTCTAGAAGCATTCACAAAGTTTGACTTAATGCTCTCTCACCTTTGACCTTAAAGCTTCACATATTTTTTTGCCCTGCCTTGGAAGATGAATTGCATCCTATTTCTGAGCTGAAAGTGTGTGTGTGTGTGTGTGTGTGTGTGTGTGTGTGTCTGTCTGTATCTGTGTTCTTGTAGAGGCCAAAGGTCAACCTCAAGTGCTGTTCCCCAGGTTCCATCAACCTTGTTGTTATTTGGGGTTTTGTTGTTGTTGTGTTTTGTTTTAGTTAATTTGTTTTATTTGTTTGTTTGTTTCTTTCTTTCTTTTTATAAAGACAGAGTCTCACTATGGAGCTCTGTCTGGCCTAGAACTTGCTGTATAGACTGGACTGGCCTTGAACTCAGAGATCTGCCTCCTTCTGCTTCCCAAGTGCTGGGACTAAAGGCATGCAGTCACTATGTCTGTCCTGCTTGATTTTGGAAACAGAGTTTCTGACTGGCCTGGAACTCATCAGATAGGTAAGGTTACCTGGCAATTGAGGCCCAGGGATACTTCTGTCCCTAGAGGTAGGATTACAAGAGCCCAGGCCACCATGCTTAGCTTCTGTCTGTAGGTTCTGAGGACAGACCTCAAGCCCTCAGGCTTGCAAGGCAAGCACTCCATTGACTGGGCTGTCTCTGGAACCCCAAGCTGCAAGTCCTCTGCTGACCTCAGCAATACACCAACTTGTTTATAATCAGCCTCCAAATGTTTTCATTACACATCACCTTATATTCACTATCCTTTAAAAGATGAACAGAATTTTATATTAGAGCCCTCTCTTTGGCCAAGGGCAGCAACTGTTAAGTCAGAAGGAACCAGAGAGGTACTGTGTTAGCAGGGGAGAGCCAAGTGTCACTTTCCCCACCTTGCTGGACTTTGAAGGGGAAGCTTACAGCCGAATCCTTCCACTGTCTCTTCATCTGAACACTTCAAAGCCATTTATGAACAGTCATTAAACCTCAAAGCATCTCTGTGACATGGATAATTACTGCAACCAAGGAGGGAAGAAGATAAGTGGAGCAAATTCCTACACTAGGCTGAGTCAGCAACAAAGCTACCCAGGGAATCTTTTGTCCCCTCGATGGAAATATTTCTACACCTGTTTTCCCCAAATGTCAGCATAACATTTCAAACTGAGCAGTTGGGGGCATTGGGGAGATGGCTCAGTTGGTAAAGTGCTCGCCTTGCAAGCATAAGGACTTGGATTCAATCCCTTCAACCCTGAGAACTCAATCCCTAGGATCCTCGCACAAAAGCTGGCTAGGTTGTAGTCAGTGGAGCCCCACGTCTAGACAGAGTAGCTTACTTAGAGAACTACAGGCCAGTAAAAGATCCTGTCATAAAACAAAGGGGAGGGGCTGGGTGGTGGTGGTGCAGGCCTTTGATCTCAGCACTTGGGAGGCACAGGCAGGCACATCTCTGTGAGTCTGAGGCCAGCCTGGTCTACAGATCAAGTTCTAAGACAGCCAGGGCTACACAGAAAAGAAAAAAAAAAGTATCAAAAAAATAAATAAATAAAAATTAAAAAAGGAAAGAAAAAAAGGAGGGAGAGAAGGAAGAAGGAAAGAAGGAAGGAAGGAAAAAAGGAAGGAAGGAAAGAAGAAAAAAATAACAGGGTCCAGTAAAATGGCTCACAGGCTAAAGAAAGGTACTTGCCCCTAAACCTAAAGACCTGAGTTAATACTCAGAATTCACAAGATGGAGACCTGTGCCATGTGCCATGCCCATTACACACACACACACACACACACTAAATAAATAAAGTAGAAAAAAATTATGCACATACATTAAAAAATAACAACAACAACAAAACCCTGACTTGTTGAAAAGTTGATGTATTTCACAAGATCAAAACTGGCTAAACCAGGGTAGGAGAAAAGGAAGGTATGGCCGCTCTAATGGGGCAATAGCCAGGGCTTAGCTACTCTGAGATCCTTCATGTCGGTCTACTTTCCGGTGGACTCCTGTCCCCATCTTCCAGTCACTGAGCTCCTACACTCTGATGCTGGCCAGGAGAGCCTGGGTTCCTGTTGGCCGGCCTGGCCTGGATTAAAGAGCACTGCTGAGAATCACCCCTTCCAGGCAGAAAGCCTGTGCTCAGTTCCACCATTCTACTCCAGCTCAGTTTCTGCTAAACATAGCTCGGCTTCCAGCTGGCAGGACTCTCAACTATTTTTAGCGGGGTTCAGAGATCAGGCCAATAAATGACGATAGGTATCTGAGATTTAGCTCTAGTATACACATACACTCACACACAGCCATTTATATCCCTTTATTTCTCTCATTACAATTGATAGCGCCTTCGCTTTAGATTTTTATAAAAATTACAGCCAAGGGGAAAAGTCACATATAGAAAACATATGTGACACAGGTTTCTTAAAGGTAGCTACACTGCAGGAAGCCTGCAGTGAAATGCCCTGTAATCCTTTTTATTGAGTTATTGTACATGTAGCCAAGGACACTATTCGTAACATACTTTTATGTAAGCCCGTAAGCAGATGCTTGCTTAATTGACAGCCATTTCAACATAAAGCATCCCAGCATTACATCAAGTTCTCACTTGCCCCTTCCTACTCGAAATGCCCCAGAAGTAAACCCTTGTCTGACTTTTAACACCTTTTTTTTTTTTTTAGTTTTATGATTTTTGTTTCATTTCTGGATTTTGGTCTGTTTCGGTGCTTTGAAACAGGGTCCCTTGTGGGCCATTCTAACCATAAACTCTCTCTGTAGCCGAGAGTAACCTTGAACTCTTGATCCTCCTGCCTCTGCCTCCCAAGTGCTGAGATTACAGGTAAGCACCATCATGCCTGGCTTAGTTTGACAAGTGTTTAAATTTCATATGGATGGAACCATTCAGCTGTCATTTTTACATTTGTGTGACATTCATCTATGCTGTTACGTGTTATAGATAGGTATTGCTTTTGCTGTGTAGAAGTCTACTGTATGACCAGATCTTGCTCTGTGACACGTTGTTTCCAATGTGGGGAATACTACAAATAAACTTAGAAGTGAACATTTTAGGACCTGTCTTTTAGTGGTCACATGCACTCATTTCTCTTGAATATATTCTAGGGCTAGGACACAGGATGTGTTAAGCCACAGGATGGGTTCAGGCCTGGCTTTCAAAGTCATACCGATATTCAGATGTAGCCACACCATTTCATATTCTCACTATCGATGTGCAGAGTTCCAATGGGTCTGCATCTTCAACAGCACTAGATAACTATGTCTATTAATATAAGCCATGCTATGATTTTCAGCACATTCCCTGAGGTTTCTTGTGTACCTCTGTAGATATTTTATGAATATTTAGAATTTTCTATGAAGCTGGGCAGTTGTGGCGCACACCTTTAGTTCCAGCACTTGGGAGGCAGAGGCAGGCAGATTTCTGTGAGTTCAAGGCCAACCTGGTCTACAAAGTGAGTTCCAGGGTAGCCAAGACTACAGAAAGAAACCCTGTCTTGAAGCAAACAAACAGAATTTTCTATGAAATCCATGTTCTTATTTTTAAATTAGGTTATTTATCTTTTCTCATTGGTTTTTAGGAAATAAGTTGTTGGCTGTATATATACATATATATGTGGAAAAACATACACCTTCCCCAGGGAGAAGCTCCCTTGTGGTTATCCAATACCAAGTGGTCATACCTGAAGTTATAGATATACAAGTAACATTATAAGTTGATAAATTATAAATTATAACATTGAGCAGGTTGTGTGTTTATAGAATAATATAGTTTACATTATATAACAATTAAAGAGAGGCCATGAATTTAGAAAAGCAAGGATACATGGGAGGGCTTAGAGGGAGGAAAGGGAAGGAGAAACAATGTAATTATATTTTAATTTTTTAAAACTAAACAAAAGATGTGGTGGCACAGGCCTTTAATTCATGTGGTGGCACTTGGGAGACAGAGGCAGGCGATCTATGTAAGTCTGAGACCAGCCTTGTCTACATAGTGAGTTCTAGGATAGCCAGGGCCATGTAGAAGACCCTGTCTCCAAAAGCCTAAGTAAATAAATAATAGAAATAGAGCAAAAAGATCTTATTTTTTATGAAATCCAACTTATCTGTCTTTTCTTTTCACATTTTTTTCACTATTTAGAAATCTTCAATGACCCCAAAGTTATGAATACATCCTCTGATTTATTATTCACAAGCTGTACTTTTTGTTTTTTAGGACTCCAATCTACTCCAAGTTAGTTTTCACAGGCTATAAAGTAGAGATGAAAGCTCTTTTTGTAAGAAGATTAGATAACGTGAGAATATTATTGGCTGAAGCCAGAAATGGTGGCTCATGGTTGTAATCTTAGCACTCGGGAGGCCGGCAGAAGAATCACTGTGGGTTTAAGGACAGCCTGGGCTACAGCGTGAGAAGCGCTCCCAAAGGACAGAACAAAGAACGGAAGGAAGAAGGGAGGGAGGAAAAGAGGGAACAAAGGAAGGAAAACAAAATCTCCAAGACAGAATTACTGATTTAAAAGACTCTCCAGGATCTAACTCAGTGGCAAAGTACTTGCATAACATATAGGAGGCCCTAGGTTTGATGCTCTGTACCACATATGACCATCCAGCTTTTCTTCCATTGCCTATGTGTGATACTGTATCTAGACTCTAAACTCCCTCCTACCGATCTGTCTATTCCTGTGCCAGTACCACATGATCTTTCTTCATCTTGTATTAACTCTTTCAACCAGAGAGTATAATCTGCCAACTTTGTTCTTACATTTCAAGATTGTCTTGTATATTTTAAGTCTTTTACATCTCTACACACACCACAATGTCAGTTTGTCATTTTTGACCACCTCTCAAACAACAACAAAAAAGGTAGTAAAAATTTCACTAGATGTATATTGAATCTAATGAGGGGCTGGGGGCGGGGTGACTCAGTGGTTAAGAACATGTACTACTCTTGTCAAGAACTCGTTTGGTTCCCAGAACCCATGTTAGGCAGCTCACAGCCACCAGTGACTCCAGCTCTAGAACACCTGAGATGTCTTCTAGATTCAGGAACCTGCCACTCACACACATACAGAGGCACATGAAGACACACATACATACACATAATCAAAACATGATAAACCCTTTAAAAATAATTAAATTTTAAAGTATATTTACAAGCATATTAAATCTATAGCCTATGCTACATTATGAGTTCAAGGCCAACCTGAGCTATATAACGAATTCTTGTATCAAAACAAAAACAAGGGCTGGGATGTAGCTCAATGATATACAGCGTGCCTAGGGCTCTGGGTTCAACCCCTAGCATTTCAAAAGGTAATCAACTAAGTGAGGCTCCTAACATTAAAATCCCTCAACTTCTAACATTTCCCTATTTCACTTAATGCACTTCAATAAGGTCACGGGCTCAAAATCGATGAATTAAAACAACCAAGACAAATACAAGGAAAACACAGACTGAAGGAAAATACACACGCTACCCATCTGAGATGCTAACATTGACTGTCAACTTGACAATCACCCAGAAGACAGGCCTCTGGGCAATCCTGTGAAGGGTTAGCTAGATGAGGTTAATTGAGGTAGGAAGACCTGCCCTAAACGATGGATGGTGCCATCCACGGAATGGAATGGGGCTCTGGGTTGAAAAAACGAGAGAAAATAAGTTGGGGACCAGCGTTCCTTTCCCTCTACATCCTGACTGCAGATGCGGCGTGCACAGTGGACCGGAGCTCCTGCTGTCACGGCTTCTCTACCAAGGTGGGCTGGCCCCGAATAAACCTTTACGAGCTTGCATCAGACGTTCTGTTGCAGCAATAAGAAGAGCAGCACACCGTGTAAAACACGAGACCTGAAACAATGTGATATGAATAGCAATACCCAGTCATCTTCCTTCAATAACCAAGAAAAGTGAGCAAGAAGTTCCTAAATTATAAATACAGTAGAGCAGCTCATCAAAGTAGAGAGTGAACGTGTCACCAGCCTATCGCTATATAACCGTTACATTGGCAAAAATAAATAGAAATGATTAAGACGCCATGACGGACAGCAGCTCCTGGAGGTCCCGTGGATCGGTGTGTTGCTTCAACAGTGTTGGGATGGAACAGACCCCGGGACTCCCGGCTTAGCTTCCAGCCGCCTTCCAGTCTCTCCAGGCTCAGCTTCCAAGACCATTTCGTCTGCCCCTCAGCTCCTAGGACCAGCGAGCACCGTCTCTTTGCGGTCAGCCCCCTACTGCGGATCAGCCATGACCTCCTAGGTTTGTCAGGATTTTTCCACCCAAATGAAAGTTGCTGTGAACGGCCTGGTCAACTTGCACCTGTGGGCCTCCTACACCGACCTCTCCCTGAGCTACTGTTTTGATCAGGATAACAATGGCTCTGGATTGGCTGAGGGCGCCAAGGCGGCTCCTCAAGATCTTAGCATTCTTCCAGGATGAGCAGAAGCCATCTCAGGATGAATGGGGTAAAACACAGGAGGCCATGGAAGCTGCCTAGGCCCTGGAGAAGGACCTGAACCAGGCCTTCTTGGATCTTCATTCCCTGGGTTCTGCGCGCACAGAACCCTCATCTCTGTGACTTCCTGGAAAACCACTTCCTGAGTGAGGAGGTGAAACTCATCAAGAAGATGGGCAACCGCCTGACCAACATCTGCAGGCTGTTTGGGCCACAGCCAACGCAGGCTGGCGTGCCACAAGCCACCTCTGGGAGTTTCTTCTTGAGTGGCTCCCTCTCAGGTACTACTAGGAGGCCTCCTCGCCTTCCAAGGAGCTCCCTCCTCTGCTCTGCAGCCAGCCTTAGGACCTCCATCGGAATGGACCTCTCAAGCACTAGGCAGCTTTGTAACAGCCCTGCAGCCCCTCCCAAGTCCTGGACCAAGTAAAAATAAAACTTTTTGAAACAGGAAAAAAAAAAAAAAGGATGTCAGTAATGGCTAGATGGTGGAGAAATAGACCATTTCATGGTCATGAAATATTCTGCGCTACACAAAAACACCTAGCTGAGCATGTAAGTTGTCACTGGGTGAACCTTCCTGAGGAACAGTCAATGAACTTGTACAAGGAGCTATGAAATGACTTCTGTTGTTAAATAATGATTCCTAGCCAGCTACACTGGATCAAGAATTTCAGGTTAGCCAAAGCTAATGAGACCCCATTTCAGCAAAACAAGCACAAACAATAATAATTATCCTAAAGCAATAATGTAGATGAAAATAAACAGCTTATAGGAATATTGACAATAAAAATATTGGTATTTTAACAAGATTTTGGACAGATTTCTGGTTTGCTCAGATGTTGAAATAAAAGAATAATATAACAACTAAACAGGAAAAATAAAGTCTTCAATAGAAAATTTGCCTACAACTTCATTCAATAAATATTCAAGTGCCTATTATAAAAGAGAATTTGTTGTTTGTTTGTTTGTTTGTTCAAGATAGTGGCTCACTAGCCCAGGCCAGACTCAAACTCATAATTCTACCTCAGCCTCCTCAGTGCGAGGATTGCAGGCATGTACAACCATGCCTGACTAAGGAAGGTGAGTTTAAAAGAAGAAAAGAGAAGGAAGGGGGGAGAAAATAAGGGGGGAAGAGACTGAGCACGACTGAGCACTAGAACTATAATCTCATTGTCCTTAAATTTGATAGGAAGATAACATAAAATGTATAGGTAGGGGTTCCTTTAGGGCTTCTGTGTCCAGGTTATGATTTAAGTGTTTTGGAAGGGATTCACTCTTAATGCATAACCCTGGGAGGTGGATATTATTATGATGATTATCCATAAACGTGGTAATGAAAGAACCTGCTCACAGTGCGCATTCCAGCCCAGGGAGACATAATAGGTGATTTAACCAACTTCTCGTCATTTGGCCCAGTTGTTAAGGACCAGCACTGGGATTTGGCTGGAGGTCAGGCATCCCCAGATCTTGCGTCCTGGACTTCCACGCCAACTCTCTTGATCAGTTTCTATAGAAATCATGGGGAAAGAAGTTGCATGGGAGCATGAAGCATAAAACATTCTTTATGGGTTTGGCAGGGGTAGAGAACAGAGGGCAGGGCCAGATCAGGGAGGACAAGATTCAGAAAAGGCAAAAGACACACCTCAGATTGGGCAAGGCATGGTACACCTGAGGACTAACTTCAGCGGCCGAAGCCTGTGAGCTGGTGAGTGGTGCAATCCAGCTATTCTGGTGAAGTGTGGGTTGGAGGAGGGGAGAGGAAAAGCAGGTTGGAACAGTGCTAGTGCTAAAGAAGATAAATTGACCTTATCCCTCTCCTGCCGGCACAGATGCCTGATGAGGAAAAGCACCTGGGCTCTGCCATATCCCCAGCACAGAGGAGATACCCAACAACTACATCTTAAATGAACGTGCACACAGGTCATTTGTGGTGTCAAGTGGCATCCGGTTTCCAGTCTCCTGCTGCACATTCCAGGTCCTTCTTCGGGACTGCCCTCTTAGCTATCTCATCCTGTACAACACAGTCTGCTTCGGGCACCGGCCTCCCCACACTTGTGTGAACTTACCTGGGAGAGGCTTCCAGTCACAGACCAGAATGAGCCTCTCCAAAGCTTTGTTTTCCCTTTTGTTTGTTTTTGAGATCTACATCAGTGAAAAGTGGGGGAGGGATGGCTACTGCTGTGAGGGGATTTCCAGGCGCAATGTTTCAAAATATGACAATGATTAATTTGGGAAAAGTTCCCTAAGTAATTCTTTATTTTGAGACAGGGTCTCACTTTGCGGTCGGGTCTGGCTTTGAACCCACCTCAGAAGCCTGGCCGCTCTACTCGAGATCCTCCTGGTTTTGCCTCCGGAGTGCTGGGATTGTAGCTGTAGACCACCATAACTGTCTCCTCAAAGTGATTCAGCAATAAACACACACCAGCCCCTCTAACTCCAAGTCACTGACCTAAAATGCCCAGTGCTTCAGAGCCCAGGTCAAATCCTTTCTCAGCACTGGTTTTCTGCAGACTTGCATGACCTCCCTGACCTCTGACCTCTCTTTCACTGGTATTCTAAAAAAGTTTAGGAACTGACTCCAGAAGCAGTCATGCTGAGCTGTCATAAGAAAAGAACAGATGAAGGTTTCTTGAGATTTTTGTGGGTTTGGTTTTGGTTTGGGGGTGGGAGACCAAGGTTTCTCTGTGTAGCCCAGGCAGTCCTGAAACTCATTCTGTAGACCAGGCTGGCCTGGAAGTCAGAGATCTGCCTGCCTCTGCCTCCCCAATGCTGGCATGCACTGCCACCTGGCTAGATGAAGGTTTCTTATGCCCTTTTTGATCTGACCCGGGAGCTATATGCAAGAACATACAGCTGTCTTTTCCCTAGTAGGAGCTGAGTATCACTTCCCTTGACTGACTCTCTCTCTCTCTCTCTCTCTCTCTCTCAGTTTTTTCAAGACAAGGTTTCTCTGTGTGTAGCCCTGGCTATCCTGCTGGGAACCTCCCTGCTCCAGGCCCCTACATTCATTTCCTCTTCCTCTCACTACAGCTTCCAGAGCTGCTTCCTCAGTAGCCCTAGGGAGTTAGAGGCAAGTCCAAAGCCTTTCAGCCTTCATTTCCATATCTAGGAAAGGAAAAACTACTTAAGGAAAGCATTGTCAGCCTGAGGCCCTGGGATGTGTCTCAGTGGTTTGAGGCTCTCACCAAGCCTAGGTTGGGCTCCCGGCACTCCCTAAAACTAGGTGTGGTGGTGCACACCAGCAATCCTAGTACTCCAAAGATACAGCTAGAAGTTCAATGTCACCCTTAGCTCTATTCAAAGTTTAAGGACAGATTGAAGTTCATGAGGCCTTGCCAAACAAACAAACAAACAAACAACAGCTCATGGCATCTCCAGTCACAGGCCTTTGTGACAAAAGAACAATGTCTATGGTATGGGCATGGAAACAGAACATCGCTGAGGGCTGACTAGAGTTTGGACATGCTCATCACATTCTCCAGGTGCTTTAAGTAAGCCTTCAGCGGAAGAGCAAGGACCAGAGCAACCTGAGCAAGTGGGATGTCACCCACTGGACTGCTGGTGTCTGTGAACCATGGCGGCAACAGGAAATGCGGTTTTGGTTGCCCTGAAAAATAAAGAATGTGGATGAGCAGGGGATGCCAGGTTCTAAATCTCAGAGTAGGAAGCAGAGAGGCAGAAAAGAGGCATTTCTTGCATAGCACGGTGTCTGTCAAGCAAAAATCTGGAAGATACACAAAAGAAAATAGAAACAGCAAGGTCCAGAAGCAGAGTCCAGCTGAAGGATTACATCAACAAGGTTTAACCTTTAAGCCAGGCGCAGTGGTGCACACTTCTAATCCCAGCACTTGTGAGGCAGAAGCAGGTGGATCTCTGTGAATTCGAGGCTAGCCTAGTCTACAAAGTGAGTCCAGGACAGCCAAGGCTACACAAAGAAACCCTGTCTTGAAAAAAAAAAAAAAAGAAAGAAAGAAAAGAAGAACATATGTAATGAACTGGACCTACCTTGAATTAATTAATATGCAGATAATAATGAATACTACATTTAATCAGTATTTTCTACCTAATAATTAATAAATACTATATTTAATCAGTATTTTCTACCTGAAAGGATCTGTTGGTGATGAGTCTAACCCCAATGAATATTTATCTTAGTCACAGATATATTGTTTTATATTAAATATAAAAACAAATGTCTTTAATTTTAGGAGCTATATACTGTTAATTTTAATGTGTTCTTACAGAAGATCTATTGATTTCAGTTTTTAGTAAACTCATCTTGGGCTAGGGATATATTTCAATGGCAGAGCACTTGTTTAGTATTCGTGAGGTTCTATGTTCAGTCCCCAGGACAAAAAGGAGAGAATGGCGGGAAGGGAGTGGGGAACTAGAAAGGAAGGAAAGAAGAGAGAGACCAATGATTCATTCTATTTACCAGAGTCAATTGAAAAAGAAACTTAGGAAACCAATCAGTTAAACCTCCAACTCCAAAGGGGAATGGAGGGCTTTTGGTTTTAAGAGACCAACCTGTATTAATGACAAAACATATCAAGTGTTTCATTTGGAGCAAACATTTACTTTGTATACTTTTCCTCCCAACAAGTAGCTGTTAGTGAACTCCTGGTGACCCGGTTGAAGGACCACCCCCAAAAGAGAAACATTTTTACTTGTGTAGATGACAGGTTTTGCTACAACAAAGTAAGGCTTGACCTAAATACAAACTTCCCTGTAATCTCTTTACTGGATAAAAAGAAGGGCCATAGATTCAATTCTTCAGCCATTAAATAGTCACCATTGATAGTGACTGTTAATCTAACTTTAATTGATTGCCCTTTAGTTAACAGTTCTCCTAGTTAACTCCTTCAGTCACTAGAAATTTGTTTCTTGTTCAGTTTATCTTAAAGGATAAAGAAAACATGTTCCACTGAAAATCAACTCTCCCACCTCTGTCTTTCTCTGTTTCTGTCTGTGTGAGTCTGTTTGTGTCTTTTGGCAGCCAGGATAAAGGAGAATTCTTTGCTCAAGGTCAGGGAAGAGGCATTTGGCTATATTTATTTTAATTATTTTCATCTGGGAAAGGGTAGTGACTGTATTATAAAAGTACATATATCAGTATAAACATTAAAAAAATTGGGGAACGTCTAAAATGACTGGGAACATGTCTTATGTCCTAGTTTCCTTTTCTTTCTGTCTTGTTTTGTTTTGAGAAGGGTCTCATTATATGGCCCTGGCTGTCCTGGAACTTATTGTGTGGACCAGGCTGGCTTGGAACTCAGAGAGATCTGCCTACCTTTGCCTTCCCAGTTTGCCACCACACCCAGCTTTACTTTTCTATTGCTGTGATAAGACACCATGACCAAGGCCATTTATTTAAAAAAAAAAAAAAAAGGATTTTTTTCTCTTTCCTTCCTTCCTTTCTTTTCTTTCTTTCTTTCTTTCTTTCTTTCTTTCTTTCTTTCTTTCTTTCTTTCTTTCTTT